>NC_081290.1:5600454-5903484 GCF_030435805.1 Mustela lutreola | reverse complement strand
ACGGAGGGCATCTCCCCGGGAGCACTGGCTCTGCTCCTGGGCAGGCACACTCAGCTGGGCGGTACAGGGATCACAGAGGCGAGCCACATTCCAGACCGCGCGCCTTCATCTGACCTCAGGACGCGGATGCGGAGAGTGTAGGAAGGAACCGTTCCCTCGCAGAAAGCAGCTCTGCTCCCTAGTCATGGGATTGTGTTGCTTGTAGGATGTGTTTGTTCTTTGTCTTCAGTCCAGACCTCCACTGGGGCTGTCCAGTGGGATCTGCATCCAGGAAGGCGGGGCTGCCCAGTGTCAATCATCCGGGTGGGCAGGGAGACTCCAGGTAAAACCAGAGCGAAGGTGAACCTTACAAAGGCCCTGAGAGTAAACCATGGGGCGAGGCCACCCTCTCTCTTTCCTTCCCAGTGTCGCGAGCTCTAGGAAGAGAAACAGAGTTCCATGACCAGCCCCCAACATGAGGGGTCCGGTCCTAAATAGTATCTTAATATGAGAACCTGTCTCAGCCACACTGTGGCAAAGAGATGTAAAATCCATGTTTTATCCCCCACCTGCCCCCCCCCCTTGCTGGCCTTGTCTGCCGGTTGTGGTTACAGCAGACATGAGTACACACAGGAGCGAGGTGAATTTCAGGGTCTGGACTCAGGTCCAGCTTCCCCTCCCCAAGTGGAAAATCTCCTGCCATGGCCAACTTTAGAAGGTACAGATTTGGACTTGTTAGAGGAGTCAGCAGATTTTCTAAATATATCCTGATTTTACATGTGGGAAAGCCAAATCTCAGAATTTGGTTTGTGGAACTGATGTGCAAATCCAGGTGACTTCAGACGTAGCACTTGACACCAGAGTCATAATCTTTCTGCAACTCTGTGGACTCAGTGGACCATTTTTTCCCTTTGAAATCCCTGTCTTGGTTCCATTACTCTTTTCAGGTTCTTCTCTTATCTCCCTGACCCTACTCTGAGTTTCCTTCGCTAGCTCTTCTTCCCATGTTTTTCTTTTCCCCACTCTCTGCGCATTCACCGCGCCCCTCCTTCAGTTACTTTGACTGTGTCCCCGAATTCACGTACCACTTCTGTTCTAACGATTTCCAGATCTATACATGAAGTCTTCTTGGAGACAGCAGAGACTTCCAATCGATTAGTCAAGTCTTGGCTCTGCCTCCAAGTATTTCTTTAAACTTGGCCCATTTACAGATGCTTCAGACCCGAGTGTGTCCACTTGTGCAGGGAGGAAATCGAAAAGATGATTCGGAAGTTCCTCCCAGGGCTCACGTTCGGAGTCTAAACCTGCTGCTACTTTTAATGATCTTAATAGTAATAATGACATTTATTGCCTATTCGCCAGACACGAAGCCAAGTACTTTCAGACACATTAATATGTTTAATTCTCCTAACACATTCCTGTGAGGTAGGAGCTATTTTTAGGCTGATTTTGCAGTTGTGGAAATGAAGATCCAGAAAATGTAATTTCCTGCAGGTTTATAACCAGTAACTAACAGAGCCAGGATTCCAGCCCGGATGATTTAAAGCCACAGCTGACATCATTGAGCCTCTACTGTGTACTTGACCGCTTCCCCTCGAAGACCCTGCTTCCTGTCCGCTCTCCCACTGCTGCCTGCCCCAACGCGACTCCTCCTGAGCGTCTCTGCCCTGAATCCGCACCCTCTTCCTCTCTTTACTCCACTGGCTTTTCTTCCTGGAGCAAAGCCGAGACAGACCCAGAATGAGCGCCTTGCTAGGAACTGCCCGTCCTCCAGTCGCTGCTCTCGCTCACCCTCGTCGCCCTGCCTAGGCCACCCCCTGCCCCTGCAGCCTTTCCTGACCATCTTGGAGAGATCCATGTCCCACTCCAGGCATCTGCAGGCATCTCTGTTTGGGGGACATCAAGTCCGAGATGCCCGCTAGACATTGCCGTCGAGATGGCGAGCGGGCAGTTGAATATAGGATTCAGAGCGTGACCTCGGAGCGCCTACCGCTCAGTGTCAGGAGAAACTTCCGTGTTTATCCATTCCTGTGTGGCCCTCTGGCGCAGAACAAGGACTGCATCTTGCTCACCATTAGCCAAGAGTCAGTTGTGCAGAGGACTCCGAATGACAGGGACTGTCAGCTTCCTGGGCTGCTGTGACACATCCTCACAGCCTGGGTGGCTTAAAATCGCAGAAACTGATTCTCTCGTCTGGAGGCTGGACATTGGAAATCGAGGTGTTGGCAGAGCTGCCCGCCTTCCGGAGTCCTCAGGAGAGAACCCTCCTCCTCCTCGTCTAGTTCGTGGTTCGGATCCACGTTCCTTGGCTTCTTCAGCTTGTGGCCACATCTCCCCAGTCTGGGGCTTGGTCTTCCCAGAACCTTTTCTTCTTCTGTATGGCTTCTCTTCTTCTGTCTCTTACAAGGATACTTGTCATGGATTTGGGGTCTACTCAGGTAATCCAGGACGATCTGGTCATAGCATCCTTAATTTAATTACACCTGCAGACCTTCACCTTTTTATAAATAAGGTTACATCCACAGGTTATATGGATCTGGAAATATCTTTTTGAGGCCCATCCGTCAACCCACTACACAGGGGATCAGGAAGAAGTTCTGGAATGTCTTTCTCCAAATCCACCAATTTCCCCTTATTTTGGCTGACTTAAAATTCAGCTCAGTTGCTCCCAATTAAGGGAGCCACACCCCTAGGCCCAGTACATGCCCCTCCTGTAATAATAGTTACTGCATATTCAGCACTGTTTTAAGGGTTTTATGTGCGGAACTCACTTAATTCTTGCTACAACCCCATGGGATAGTTCCTATTATTATCCATATTTTACTGAATCCCAATATTCTGTTTTATTGTCCCTGTTCCCCAGGAGATCTTCCCCAGGCCATCAACCAAGACTTAGTCATCTCTCTGCCCCCAGCAAACACCACTGCACATCCAGACTCGTTCTAAAGGCTGGTGGGTTGAATAGGAGACTGAACAAGACCGAGGTAGGCAAAAGACCAAGGAGGGTTTTGAGTATCTTTTTAAGACATTTTATCTTTTAGGGTGCCTGGGTGGCTCAGTGGGTTAAGCCGCTGCCTTCGGCTCAGGTCATGATCTCGGGGTCTTGGGATCGAGTCCTGCATCGGGCTCTCTGCTCAGCGGGGAGCCTGCTTTCTCCTCTCTCTCTCTCTGCCTGCCTCTCTGCCTACTTGTAATCTCTCTCTGTCAAATAAATGAATAAAATCTTTAAAAAAAAAAAAAAGACATTTTATCTTTTAGATCACAGATGTCCAGTAGTTTTAAAGCTGAGAAGCAATAGGATGAACTTGTCTTTCAAATTATCATCTCTTTTGGAGGAATCTCATCAAATACTGTTTTAATTATCACTTTGAAATAGGTCATTCCTTCCAAGCCTTCCTCCTGAGCTCTAGTCTCACATTGCCGGTTTTTTGCTGTGTCTCTCCAGACCCCGGTTCCGCAGGTCCAGACTAGCCCTCCTCATCCTTCCTTCCCCCAAAGTCACTCTTCCTGTATTACCAAGTTCACAGGCATCCTGATTAGACAGCTTGAACTAATCCCAGATGCTTCCCTCACCCTCGCTGCTTATCAGTCAACAAGTCTTACCAACTCCGTCTCCTGAAATTGATCTCCAGTTCCTAGTCTTCATCTTCTCCTCCAGTTAGTCCTCCGCTCGGGCCCTCATCACGTAAGCCTAAAATCTAGATCTGGTCATGCTGTTCTCATGTTAAAGCAATAACAAAAAACGGCAAAACAACTCTGCCATAGTTCTTCATTGCTTACAAGATCAGGGTCTTTAAGATCTACCTGTGAACACCAACCTCTCCTCCCTCTTCATTCACTCCGCTGGTGCGTATCGAATGCCGGCTGGGTGTCTGGTTCTGTGCTCCCCGCGTCTGTACACTAGTGAGCGAGGTGCCCCACACATTCCCGGGGGGGCATGGGGGTTCCTACTTGATCTGCTCTTGTTGTAGGCAGTAAGGGCCACTTAGTACCCTAAGGGAAGATGTAAACTGGAAGGTTGCTGGCAGCATCCTTACCTCTTTGCTCTCAGTATATACCATTACCATAGTGCGATTTGCATGCTTTTTGAGTGGATTTACAGACTATATTATCTCATTTTAAATTATTCTTCACCAAGGGGGCAAATGATTTAAAAGAATTCTCAAAAGAAACTACAAATTAAAGATAATACTGAATTTTAAACCTAAGGGGCTGGGATTACACCTAGTAAGAGCCTTAAGCAGCTTTAGACTTAAAACAGTAGGCATCTGACCACATCGGACCAGAACTGGCCCCCACATTGAAGATCATCATTTGAAATAGAGATGTATCTTCTCCATTTTACATGATGAGTTTCTCCTTAAGGGTGAGTGCAGGTCTGAAGTGTTAGTTGATAATAGTGTTAAAAGCCATCATGATTAATAATATCTCTTTTTTCTTCTTTTTTGGCAACATACACATAGACCTGATGTGACTGTAATTTTTGTGTTTATAGAAGGATGGTTCACAACATTCCAAAGTAGAGTATCATGCTTTTATGAGCTCTCACAACCTTTCCCAAATATCTCTCTCCTGCAGAAAGTAAAGCCCGCAGCCAAGCAAAAATAAGTTTCTCACTTTCAGACTATTAGTACAAAGTTAGAAAATAAATTCATGAGCTTTCAGTTCTTGCTGTTTCTACTACTTAGTGCTCACCACGGCCATGGTTAGCAATATCCTTTTATTTTTTTTAAAAGTCTAGTGAGTATTTTTAAAAAGGATTTCATTTATTTATTTATTTGTTTGTTTGTTTATTTATTTATCAGAGAGAGAGAGAGAGAGCACAAGCCCAAGCCCACAAGAGTACAAGCAGGGGGAGCATCAGGCAGAGGGAGAAACAGGCTCCCTGTTGAGCAAGACACAGGATGCGGGGCTTGATCCCAGCGTCCTGAGATCATGACCTGAGCCAAATGCAGAAGCTTAACTGACTGAGCCACCCAGGCATCCCATGATTAGCGATATTTTTACAATTGCTTATTTTTTCCTTATAATTTATATTTGTTTTTATAATATACATTAGTACAGTAGCACTGCATATAGTTTTTTAAAAATATTTTATTTATTTATTTAACAGACAGAGATCACAAGTAGGCAGAGAGGCAGGCAGAGAGAGAGCAGAGAGCCTGATGCGGAGCTCGATCCCAGGACCCTGAGATCATGACCTGAGCTGAAGGCAGAGGCTTTAGCCCACTGAGCCAACCAGGTGCCCCTGCATATAGTTTTTTTAAAAAATAATTTTACTTTATTCTTATTATGATGATAATACATGTTCATTATGGAAAACTGCATATAGTTTTAAATAAATAAATTGTCCTGGGCTACTTGTCATTCCCTAAGCCTGTTCCATTTTTCCCTACAGCTTTGTGTGTTTATTACTCTTTTTTGCAGTCTGGCTTCTCTTTTCTCCATTTGGCAGGGTCCTGAGGATTGTTCAAGATTTCTTCAGCATCCAGAGTCACAAATATCCCCTTTCCTCTCTATTCCCTTAGAACTTACTGCTATTATGGACTTCTCTCCTTGGGTTATACTTACCTTGTTAGCATCTTCCTAGTGGAGTGTGATCTCCAGAAAGGAAGTAATCATTCTTAGTCATTCTTCGTCCCTAATGCCATACAGCTGCTGTTAGAGGGTGTTGCGAGTGTTAATTGAATTTAATCATCTCAAAACATCATTATCTTAACTCTCAAACCAGTATGAGATACAGAGAAACATATGAGATCTAAAGAAACAAGAAACAGAGGGCTACAGATAAAGCGAGAGCCTTAATTTCAAACAACATTTTTTGGGTTTTGTTTCTATTGTTTGTTTTGTTTTAAGATTCTTTCTTTATTTATTTATTTGACAGACAGAGATCACAAGCAGGCAGAGAGGCAGGCAGAGAGAGAGAGGGAAGCAGGCTCCCCGCTGGGCAGAGAGCCTGATGTGGGGCTCGATCCCAGGACCTTGAGATCATGACCTCAGACTAAGGCAGAGGCCTAACACACTGAGCCACCCAGGTGCCCCTGTTTTGTTTTTTTAGACAGCATTTTATAAGGACGGTTCTCAAGGTATGGTCTGCAGGTCCTTCTGACAGACTGAATTTAACAAACGTCTGTCTTCATTCGTCGCACAGGGAAGACGTGTCATTCCATAGATTCTTATTTGTGCTGGCAGCTAAGGGCTACTTAGTGATCTATTAAATGAGTTATTAAAGTCTAATGTTTGTAAACCACAGTTGACACATATCTACAGATGCTGAAGATTCTATTCTGGTTCTCCACTGAAGATCCTGGCCACCAGGAACACACTAGGCAAATGCACACAGGAGTCCAGATCAGTGCCCTGCCAATCTCGAAAGGCCAGTTTCTTACTCATCATCACCGGTATGTTGAGGTAGCTGAGGTTCTGAGTATTAGTCATATATCGCCATTGCTTCAGTTTCATCATCACCGGTGTGTTCTTGGTTCATTCCTCTGTTGGTGTCTCAGCTGGACAGCTCCACACCTGCGCTCTGGAGGCCGTGTCTTCTCTGCGTACTCTGGGAACTTGGGCAAGCTGTTTGACTTGCCTAAGCTTCAATTTTCTGTCTCAAAAAGAGGGGGAGGTGGTAAGAGTCCCAGGACTTACTTCATTGGTATCGTGTGGGGCATCAGTGAGCTGAGGCATGTGGACTATTTCACGGGACGGCACCCGGCACAAAGAGAAGGTGCCCGGCCCACAGCGCGTGATTATTAGTTAGGATTCGTTTCAGCTGAACGTGGCAGAAAACCAGTCACAGTGACTTACTAAGATAAAAGTTTCTTTCTTTCCCCACGACGTCAGGCAGCCCAGAGTTGGTATGATGGGGTGCAGTCATCCTATACCCATGTTCCTCCTGTCTCGTGCCACCATTTCTCAGGCGGGAGTCCCACGTCACTGTCTAGCGGGCTGTTCCAGCACCATCCAGCACATCTGCGTTCCAGCTGGCGGGAAGGAAGAATAGACCCATGCCAGGCCAAATAAAATCTCTTCCCTGGTTTTTAGGAGCTGGAGCTTGGGCAACAAAGCAAATGCATATACAAGCCAGAAGCAGAAGCAGATCCCACAAGTACAGAGCACAAACTAATGACTGCCAGAGGGGTGGGGTGGGGGTACAACCAGTGAAGGAGAGTGGGAGATACAGGCCTCCAGTTAGGGACTGAATAAATCAGGGGTATAAACGGTACCGCACAGGTATTGTAACAGCATCGTATGGTGACAAATGGCAAGCTGCCCTTGGGATAATTGTAACATAAATGGAGAGACTTGTCAAATCGCTATGTTGTACACCTGTAACTTATGTAACGTTGTGTATCAACTGTACTTCACTCTAAAAAAAAAATGGAGTGAGAGGAAGAGTTTCAATTTCTTGCTGGGCGGAGAAATAAAATCTGGTGGTCTTCACATACTACTGGTAGGTACGTAAAATGATGCTGCTACTTTGGAAAACAGTTGTTCACTCTTCGGAAGGTTAAATATAGAGATACCATGTGCCATAGCAGCTCTACTCCTCAACTATCCAAGAGAGACGAAAACATGGTCAAATAAAATCTTGTACCCGAATGTTCATGGCAACATTGTTCATGATAGCCAGAAAGCAGCAATAGCTCCAGGGTCCATAGGCTGACAAATGGATAAAAATACGTGATTTCTCCCAACGGAATGGAATATTACTATTCAGTAAAAAGGCATGAAGGAATGATTCATGCTACGTGGATGAACCTTGAAAATAGCACGGCAGTCGAGAGCAGCCGGTCACAGAGACCATGTACTGTATGATTCCATTTATGCAAAATGGACAGTATAGGCAAATCCACAGGAACAGAAAGTAGGTTACTGGTGGCTGGGGGAGGCGGGAATGATGAGTTACTGCTCATCGTGTGGGGAAACGGAGTCCAGTCACACAGCTGGGATGTAATCAGTCATATCTGTGCAGTAATGAAGCTTTGATGAAAACTCCAAAGAGGTCCAGAGAGCTCCCAACCTTTCCCATTTCGGACCTGGTCTTATGTGTCTCTTCTGTTTGGCTGATCCTGAGTTGTAGCCCTTATAATAAAACAGTAATTAAAAGTATAGTGCCTTCATGAGGTCTTTGAGTTATTCCAGTGAATTTTGAAACCTCAAGAGGAGATCCTAGAAAGCCACAAGTTAGTAGTCAGGCTGGTTCTATCAAGCATAGGTAGCCCTCTGGGCTTGCAGCTGGTGTCTCAGTGGGGGCGGTCTTGTGGGGCAAGCCCTTAACCTATGTGGCCCACACAGTGTCGGAGGTGAATGGAGTTGTTAGGCACCCGTTTGATGCTGGAGATTATTGGATTGCTCTGGGGAAGGCAGCATTTACTCAGTGAGCCCTGGTCTCAAACATTTGAGAACGCTATGTTTGAGAACAGTATGGGGAAGTACTTAGTACAAAAGCACCAAACTTTGCACACAGGTAGAAGGTAGTAGTCATGCTACTTCGGGGGCACTTCTTCACGTGAGAGATAAAAGTGTTGACATTTTTAGAGTTGAATTGTACTTTACAGTACAAATGTTTACTGAGGGGTACTTTTCAAAAGACACTTCTCTTCTTATCAGCTTTTTCAAAGATACAGAGGCCTGTTTACCTAAAATTATCTGGTGGGGATGGGTCTGAAAGTGAAAGGATGAAATCAGAGCTCTTTTAGGGATATGAGTAGATATATTTCCATCAGGAGATCTCCCTGGATCTTGAAAAAAAACAAACCAACCCGCTGCTATCCAGGTAAGTCTGAATGCAACACATATTTTTTCAGGAAGTATTGTATTCCATTGTTGCTGTTGGGAAAATGGATTATGTTCCTACCTGCTCTGCACCGTCCCCTCCTCTCTGACCCTCTCCTTTGGTACCCCCACCCCCACTCCCGGACAGGGAGGACATTCGTAGAAATTAATATAGATGATGGCAGAAAGGCTCCCGGATTTTAAAGGGACAAGAAACAGTTCATTATGAAAAAAACTGCATCACTCTAAGCTTCAAAGCAAAACACGAGGCATCATGTAAATTAAATATTTATAAAATGAATATAAATAATGAGAGGAGTTTTCAAAACAGTCACTGTAGAAACAGGGCAGAAGATAGCTGGTCAATATGTGTGAACACAGGGTCGGTTTTACGAGGAATCATCATTTGTGTAACTGATCTTAATCAGAATCTCCACACCCGGCATTAATTCATAAGTAAAAATTTTAATGAAAGGTTTGTCTCCCCCCTGGACACAAGCAGTGGTTTTCTTGTTATTTCAAAATGAGAATATTTACTTCATTGAATTAGTTCCTCAAATCACGATAAAAGTGGTATGACATTTTTTCTCATTTTATTTTATTTTTTTAAAATTCTTATGTATTTATTCACCAGAGAATAAGTGAGGCAGAGAGGGAGTGAGGGAGAAAGAGAGAGCACGAGCATATAAACGGGGGCGACAGGCAGAGGGAGAAGCAGGCTCCTTGCTGAGCAGGGATCGCCACGTAGAGCTCGATCCCAGGACCCTGAGATCACGACCTGAGCCGAAGGCAGAGGCTTAACCCACTGAGCCACCCAGGTGTCCTATTTTTTTCTCATTTTAAAAGATTGCAGTTACAGTCTTATGATGGGTCTGTATAGGTTGCCTTTGGACTAGAGAAATCATCTTCTATTACTTTCCTAATATTTTAAAACTATAGGAGTCTCTGTTCATAGCACCTTGAGGAAATGGTGAACATGAATAAAATTATGGAGATCACTTTTAGTTTGCTAATTGAATAACACTTGAGCTCATCCAAAGTGGTTCCTAGAGACTGTGACAAGTAAGTAGTTCATTTATTTTTAATTGCTAATTTAATTTCAGCTTCTTTTATTTAGGAAGTTACTTCATAGGAGAACGTGTTAGGCAAGCGGAAATAATCAAGTATGTCGTCATCTTTTAAGATTCTTCGAGGCAGAATTCATGATACTCTTTAGAAGAAATGAGGGTGTTCTGTCATTTTAACTTTCAAAGGTAATATGTATTATATTCGTGATAGAAATACATATGCATCTTTTTATTTTCTTAATGAGCTAAATACATTGACAAAAAGAGCTGTGCGTCGTCGTGGAAGGAGCACACTGTATGGAAATCCAAGGTGTTGGTTCTAGGTCCTGCCCTGAAACCAGCCAGCTCCATAATCTCGAGACTTCTAAGATTGTGTAGCTTTCCTGATTCCTGGGGAACAGACTCCGCGATCTCTGCTGTACTTCTTGGCTCCAGATTTCTGTGATGAGCTCCGTAATCTTCAGGGTGTGCCTACAGCGTTCGCGGGCTCTAGGAGTAGTGCCGGGCGTGGGACTGTTATCACACGGAATGGATTCCCTGATCCGCCCCTAACTTGCAATGTAACCTCGGGCGGGTAACCTTTCTGAATTCCAGCTTATTCACTCTAAGTCGGGTTAATAATGCGGTAACAGACACTGTTGATGCCATGGCCCATTGCCCTCAGCCCACGGCCACGGCGCGGGACAGCTCCCAGGCCCTGTCTGCTGCCCGCGTCTGGGCCTGCCTCCATCTCCTTCACTGCCCCTGGGCTTTTTCTGAGGCGCAGGACCTTGCACAGCCCAGAAGTACAGGGAGTTCATGTCCCCCGGTGCAAACCTCTGCCAGTGAGAGACAGACGCTTCCCGACTCACATTAACGAGTTCCTCAGTGTGTCTCCAACTAGTTGGAGCCCCTGTTCCTCGCAGTGGTAACCAGCTCATTAGTCAGCCCTGCGCTGGCTGGTCCGGCGTACCTGTCTCCCTTCTCCCACTCTCTGCTTTGTGCTTCCCGAGATCACCTCCCAAATAGTCTATTTGCACACAATTTCTAGTCTCAGGTCTTACTTTGGGAATCCCATTCCAGAACTGCTGTGATGATTAGTTGAGAGCATGTGTACACATATTTCCTTACTCTGATAGCTAAGAGGGCCTCGAACCAACCGCACCCCAATTAGCAATGAGCACACCTAGTGCCAGATCTCAGTTTCTAAAAGCAGTTTCCAAAAAAAAAGGAACCAGAGCCTATTAGAGAAATGGCAGATTCTAGGACTGGAGAAGGGAATATACAAGGTAAGCTTGAAGTATTTTATAGTGCCGGAAAGTAAGAAAGTGCTAGAACAAACAAACAAAAACCAACAAAACTAAACATACCTAAAAACCAAAACCAGTGATGGGGTGTGTTAGAGGGACAGAGTAGCTAACTGAGAGGTCCCAGTGTCTTCTCCTCACTGCCCGTGAAGCATACCGGGCTGTCAACATGACTCACTGTTGATACTGACCTCAGTCACCCGGCCGAGGTAGTGTTTGTCAAGTTTCCACACCGTATGATGTAATTAGAACGGCATTTACCTCTTTCATCTTCCTGCCACAGGCTCCTGCCTAACCTTAGTCTAAGCTTGAGGAAAGTATCAAACAAATTCCACCTGAAAGGTGCTTGACCAGTACTCCTCTAAGCTGTTAAGGTCATCAAAAGCAAAGAAAGTTTGAGACACTGTCACAGCCCAGGGAAGCCTGAGAAGACGTGACAACCAAATATCCTGGAGTGGGAAAAAGACATTAGCTAATCTGAATTATCCACTGAAGGAAGTCTGAGTAAATTACGGATTTAAGCTAATAATAATAATGTATCAGTATAGGTCCATTAATTGTAACAAGTGTACCATACTCAGATAAGATGTTAATAATAGGGAAGACGAACTACGGGTTATATGAGGGATACCCTCTATAATTTTTCTATAAACATAAAAACATTTTTAATAGAATGCTTATTAAAAACAAAATGATAGCCAGTGAAAAAATAACTTTGCAACTGGGAAAGAATTAAAAGGACCCGTGGCTTGTGGTAAACAAATGCATAACACGGATCCCTTTCAAGGAAGGATTTGCTTTCGCGCCACTGGGAGTGCAGTTAGCAAACCAGCAGCTTCTTCAGAGTCTGCGCCAACTGTAGAGAGGTGCCTTTTACAAGGTCACAGCTTCCAGAAGCAGCCCATCTAGTGCCAGAGCAAGGTGGGCGTGAAGGCATGGCCGTCTCTGCCCACAGAAGGACAATTCTGATGACTGGTATTTGCTCTAGAACTCCTCCCTGGGTGGCTAACTCTTTAGTATTTGTTCTAGAACTCCCTGCTTTGTTGGGTCTGTATTATGGTTCAGATTCTCCCTGTGCCCAATCCTCCTTCATCCTACTTTTTTTCACAAGTTTTATCTCTCATAAACATCTTGCATCCCAAACTCCATTTTAGTATCTGCTCGCAGCTCACTATCTGCTCATCGTGAGTCTCCTCATTTAACAGAAGAATTTTACTTAATATTAGAAATAATTTCCCTCTGAGCCTTGACTGGATCCCCAACTTCTGCTTAAATATTGAGACATACTTACTTAATGCCTTCTCTGTTACCACGTAAAGAAGTTTGTGGGCATGAACTTACAGGAGATATTTCATGCCTACATTCTGATACGAAGAGCGCCCTGATAGGACTCATTGTTGCTCTTGCCTGTGCAGCAGCCCTTAACCCAGACTGTTTCCATCTTTCTTTTAGGGGCTAAATATGTCTGTGCTTTGGGATTTTGGTGGGATTCACGTGAACATGTACAGACTGACACAAGGGATGGGCACACAATCTCAAACAGGCCAACCAGACTTTTTACATGGGCATTCGAGTTTCAAGCAGAGTGATGGAGAGTTGGAAAAGGGAGCTAAAACCCTCCATTGGTGATGCCAAAAGAGATGGTTCTGTGAGGCCTGACTGTTCACTGGGTGAGCTACCATTCTGGGTGAGCTACCCCAGGCCCTTGTAATCAATATTGGTTTTGCTCACTTTTGCTAGTGTTTCTTTTGCTTGAGCTAAAGACAAAAGCCACAAAAAATATGACCCATGGATATATTTTTACCTCACCATCGTTATACATTGTAACCCACAGAAGTAAAGCGTCTTTGTGGTGACAGCTGGTCACCGCTGGTGACTTCACAGTGAACGGAGTCCACTGTATGAGAAGTGGAATGACTATGTTGAACACCCAAAACTCATGGAACACTGGGTGTCAACTCTGCTTACATAAAAAATAAAAACAAAAAAAAAATGCTATTTGTGCAACACTTCTGAAATGTGAAGGGAGTTATTGCAAAGCACTGAGCGCAGTTAGAGAGAGGTAGCCGCGGATGAGGATTTTTCTCAAGTCCCTACGATATCCACCAGTCCCACCTCCAGGAATTTATTCTAAGAAAGTATTTAAATAAGTAGTGAAAGGTGTATGTGGTAGGCTGTTGACCCCAGAGTTACTTGTAAAAATGAAATCTAGGGGCTCCTGGGTGGCTCAGTCCATTAAGCGTCTGCCTTTGGCTCAGCTCATGATCCCGTGATCCTGGGTTTGAGCCCCATTTTGGACTCCCTGCTCAGCCCGGAGTCTGCTGCTCCCTCTCTGCCCTTCCCCCCACTCATGCTCTCTCTCTCTCTCTCATGCACTCTCTCTCTCTCAAATAAATAAAATCTAGGGGAAAATATTCGAATACTCTTAAATATAAATAATAAACACACGAATGTTCACGTGTACATAATTTATCTAAACAAAAGTTAAAAAAAGTTTTTAATCCAGTCACAAATATAAACCCTGCTGTTGCAGAAGACCAGAGAAAGAGTTTATTACACATTTAAATTCAATCTCTTTCTGATTAGCTGGTTTCATCTGACTGGGAAGGATGTTGATAAGGATCAGAGAGAGAGAGAGAGATCAGATCCAGTCTGGGATTAACTCTAAAAAGAATAAACAGACTTGGCCTCTTTATTTCTGCTAGCCCAGTTCGATACATGCCCAACCACTCTTCTAGCTCCCTTTATTATTATTATTATTAATATTAATATTAATACAACTTGCTCCCACTGAAACTAGAATATCAATTAGGCATGCACAGTAGCCACATCAAACCTTTGTAAGGGTGCTAGCTCTTCCATTTTTAGAAATTAATTTATTGGGTGAATGAATAAATAACTATGGAATGTCTGCCACATGCATAGCCTTGTGATAAAAATGAAAAATTACAACATACGGCTGTTACCGAAAAATTTTTAAAAATGTAACAATGATACAACAATTCAAAGTCATTCCAGGAGAGTATGCTGTCACACTGGAAGCAGGATGACAGCAGAAAGGCAGAGATTGAAGAGTGACATTGTTGTGGCTTTCCATCAGTCTCCGCCACTTCCTTAACATATCCCGCAGATATGGGATACCCAGAGATTTGACATATCCCATAAATATACTCTACTGGCAGCAGTTTTTTCATCTGTAAATGGAGAAAATAATAGTTATGCATAGTAGTCCATTTTCAGGATGGTCGCTAGTGAGTCTTGATTCTTTTTTTTTTTTTTTTTTTTTTTTAGTATTTTATTTATTTATTTTGTTGGAGAGAAAAAGAGAGAGCTTAAGCTTAGCCCACTGAGCCACCCAGGTGTCTGGCTTCCTGCCACTCACAGCCCTGTGTCGTCACCTCTGACACCGAATGGAGATAACTCCATCATCCGTAGAACATTGCGGAAATGATCAGTGTGAGTTTCGAAAGCCAGGTCATAAAAGATCTCATGACTTGCCCTTTTCTCTGTTTTGCATCACTTCATTTTGGGAAGGTCAGTTGCCATGTATGTCATAAGGACACCCAGTCAGCCCTGTGGTGACGTGTACGTGGTGAAGAACCGTGTCCTCTGACCTACAGCGGTGCCAGTTTGCCCACACCGGAGCGGGCTGCCTTGGAAGCAGATCCCTTACCCTGCGGAACCTTCAGAG
The DNA here is from genome assembly GCF_030435805.1 of Mustela lutreola. NCBI lineage: Eukaryota > Metazoa > Chordata > Mammalia > Carnivora > Mustelidae > Mustela > Mustela lutreola. The sequence continues at coordinate 5,888,686 of NC_081290.1, read as the reverse complement.
GACGGCGGCCTCAGCACCGTGACTGCAGTGTCTTCAGGAGACCCTGAGCCCAGAATCACCCAGACAGGCTGCTTCGGATTTCCTGACCCACAGAAACCATGGGATAAGTCAGTACATTTTGGGATAATTTGTTATACAGTAATAGCTAACCAAGATGTGATATCATAATATATTAGCATCTTTTTGTCTTCTGCTCCAACACCAGACCATTGAGAGGATAGGGTTTGAGAGCAGCGTCGTTGGAAAAGAGGAGGGCTGCCGAGGGCCACAGATACATGTGCCCAGTTGTGCATCAGGGCGTATAAAAGCCCTTCTGCTGGGAATATTTGGTTTTCTCTGTGAGTTAGAAGCATGGAGTAGCTGCTAGAGGAAATAAATGTCAGGCAACAGAAAAAACAAAAAACGGGAGTAGATGGCATAAATGTATAGAGATCTGATCCGCAGGGCTCCCAACATTCTCATCAGTTTCGTAGTGGAGGAGTAGAAGTGACGCAAATTGCCAGCAACTGGGGAAAACCCAAGGGGAAAGTTCATTGATGGCCAGAATATTTGGGGCATTGGCAGGGGTTACTGATGATGCCCTTGGTACTCATAGGCATGTAATTTCTTCTGTGTGAACCTCTAGTTAATAATTTATACTGTGAAATTGCCAATATTTGCCTTTTTTGACATGTAAATATGTCAACTTCATTTACTTCAAACTGTTTTAACTCTGTAAAGGGTAAATCCACAGGAAACAAGTCACTTAAGAAATTACATCTTAAGGGGCACTTGGCTGCTGGCTCTGTGGGTGAAGCTGGCAGCTCTTGATCTCAGGGTCGTAGGTTTGAGCCCCATGTTGGGTGTAGAGATTTTTCAAGATAAAATCTTGAAAAAAAGAAAAAAAATACATCTTGAGAAAAAAATTCTCAAGATTAAAGGGAATTTTTCTTGAATGTTCTCTATTTTCCAATTCCTGGAACACAAGGATCTGTCAAAATCCTTTAAAACAGTTGTGTGTGCCCATGATTAAAAAAGCAAAATACAGCAAGTGTATAAAAGGAAAAATGTCTCTATCTGCTTTAATTGTTTTCAGCGGCAAGTAGCAGAGCCCCTTAACAGTATGGCTAAGGACCCAGATTTCGTCTGTCTTTTTACTCTGCTCTCTAGTCCATGGGCTGTAGCCTAAGGCTGAATTTCTTTCATAGTTGTAAAATGAAAACACTTGGACCTCATGCTTCCTTGTTTGTATCCAACAGGAAAGAGAAACGCTGACCTGCAATGAATTTCTCATAAGAGTGAGAAAGCATAAACCTGAGAAGCTTCCAGCAAACTTCTTTCACTTCGTTAGACATAATTGGGTCACCCATAACAGGTCACTGTCAGAAGCACGGAACCATGTATATACCAATCTCCTCCCTGGAGAAAAAGTCAGTTTTCCAAATGCATTTGAATAAAATGGATATGGTTGAGTCACCCAGGGTTTATGACCTTGGCCACATCTGCTCCTCATGCCCTTTCACAGAGGCAAGCACTAGGGCCAGTTTCCTGTGCATCCTTCTAAAGATATTTTATGCATGTTCATTTTTAGAAACCCTCTATTTCTAGTCTCTTTTTAGAGAAATGGTAGCATAGCATAGTATACACACTCTTACATTTTGCTTTTTTGTGTAGTACATTATTGGTAAATGTTTGATAAACGGTAAGAACTATATTTCGTAAGCCAGATGGTTTCTGTCCTAATTCGTCACTTTCCTTCTTTGCCTTTTGCACTTCAGGAGCATTCAACTTTTTTTTTTTTTTTTTTAAAGTTCTAGACAATTTCTACTGGGCCAAGGGGGAAATAGGGGAGTTTTTGGCTAGACTGAGGCCTGAGTGTTAAATGGAGTCAGTGGACCGTGGGTGTCAGTATGGTAGTGGGGGCAGGGAGGAAGAGGACCCCAGGGGTCAGACAAAGTAATATAACAGGACAGCAACAGTGATAGCACATGTGTGTTGAGTGCCTCCTTGTTCCTGTTGTGCTGGACATACACTCAGTGAGAATCAGATAAGGTCTGCTTGATTAGGTCTCTTCACATGTAAAGATTCACCTTCAAATGATAACGCGTGTGTTAGTGTTTTAATAATGGAAGTTATTCTTGCTAAGTAAAGGCATTAAGAATGTTGTCAGTGCGAAGGAGAGACGCAGCATGATGATGGAGGACGTGGATCATGGAGTCTAACGAGCCTGAACTGGAATCCTGCCTCTGCTTCTCACTGCTGTCACCAGGATGACTGGACACTACAATATTCTCAATGTCTCTGTGCTTCACTATACTCATCAGTAAAACAGGGAGATATCAGAGAGCTATTGTGATGATTAAATAAGATATACATGCAGAACACCTTGCATGGTGCCTGACGGGGTAAGCATTCAGTACCTCTAAACAGAAGTTTAATGGTATGAGATGACTTCTAGAGAAAGAGACCTGCTCTTAGGGTTTTTGAAATAAAAGCAACTAGACTGGTACAGTCACTTTAAGAATAAATTTTATTGATATATAATTGATATACAATAATACATATTCTAAGTATACAGAACAAGGAGCTTTGACCAATTAATTTACCCCTATAATCACTATCCCAATCATAGGAATTTTCATTGCTCCAGAAATTCCTCCTGTGCCCTTTTCAAGTCAATCCTCCCTACCTGAGAACCCAGGTCACCAGTATTTTGTTTTCTATAACAATAGTTATGTTTTTAGAATTTCATATAAATGGAATCATATTGTACATATCTTTTCTGTATGGTTTCTTTCACTTTTTTATGTTTATCCACATTTTGCATGTATCTGTAGTATATTTTACTATTGAGTAGCGTCCAATTATATAGGAATCTCACAATTTATCAACTAACTAGTTGGGACCCTTGGATTGTTTCCATTTTTTGGCTATTATAAATAAAGCTGCTATCGGGTGCCTGGGTGGCTCAGTGGGTTAAGCCGCTGCCTTCGGCGCAGGTCATGATCTCAGGGTCCTGGGATCGAGGCCCGCATAGGGCTCTCTGCTCAGCAGGGAGCCTGCTTCCCTCTCTCTCTCTGCCTGCCTCTCCATCTACTTGTGATTTCTCTCTGTCAAATAAATAAATAAAATCTTTAATAAATAAATAAATAAATAAATAAAGCTGCTATAAACATTCTTTCTGTGGACACGTTGCCATTTCTCTTGTGTAAATACCTCTGATTGGAACTGTTGGGTTATATGGTAGATAGATATTTAGCTTTATAAGAAGGCGCTAAGCTGTTTCAAAAGAGGTTGTATATCTTCTATTCTAACAATGCGTTGGAGTTCCAGGTACAACACATCCACCCTAACATTTAGTATTGCCAGTTTTTCTGATTATCAGCAATCTAGTAGGTGCTATATAATTGTGGTCTAATTTGCATTTCCCTAAAGACAATGATGAGTGTCATTTCATGCACATTTGGCCAAACACGTATCTTCTTTTATGATGTGTGTATTCACATATTTTTGCCCATTAAGAAAACTTCTTTGCAAGAATTGCAGATATTTTTTTCCAGTCTGTGGCTTGCGTATTTTTTTTAAGATTTTATTTATTTATTTGACAGAGATCACAAGTAGGCAGAGAGGCAGGCAGAGAGAGAGAGAAGCAGCCCCCCCTCACCCGCCCAGAAGAGAGTCCAACGCAGGGCTCGAACCCAGGACTCTGGGATCATGACATGAGCTGAAGGCAGAGGATTTAACCCACTGAGCCACCCAGGCACCCTTGGCTTGCATTTTCTTAATGGTGTCTTTGGAGGAGCAAAAGTTTGAATTTGGGTGATGTTCAATTGGTTAATACTTTCTATGTCCTAAGAAATCTTTGCCTAATCCAAAGTTATTAAGATTTTCCTATGATTTCCTCTAGAAGTGTTACTGCTGTCCCCCCCCCCCCCCAACTTAAGTAATTGCTATGCCCAACACAGGGCTCAAACTCACAACCCCAATATTAAGAGTTGCCTGCTCCACCGACTGAGCCAGCCAGGTACTTTTAAGTGTTAATTTTAGTGTTAATATTTAGGTTTATAATCCATTTGGATTCAAGATTTGTGTTTAAGTAAAATGAGGGTTGAGGTTCTTTGTATCTATATGGACATCTAATGGTTCTGGTGTGATTTCTTGAAAAGACTATCCTTTTCTATGGAATTATCTTGTCATCTTCATCAAAAACCAATTGACTATACATGTGTGGATCTATATTTGGATTTTCTGTGCTCCTTCAAAGAACTATGTGACTACATTGGCCAATTCAACAATGTCTTGATAACTGTAGCTTTTTAGTAAGCCTTGAAATAAAGTAGTTTAAGTTTTCCAACTTTGTTCTTTTCAAAATTATTTTAGCTATGGTTGGTCTTTTGTGTTTCTGTATAAATTTTAGAATCAGGTTGTCAGTTTCTATTACAAAAGCTCCCTGGATTTCAGCTGAAATTACACTGAAGGTATAGATTAATTTGGGGAGAATTACATCTTAAAATATTGAGTCATCTAATTCATGAACATGGTATATCTCTCAATTCTGGTTTCCTTCAATTTCTTGCAGCAGTGTTATGTAAGAGTACGAAGCTTGTGCATATTTTGATAAATGTATCTGTTTTATGATTTTGATCCTGTTTTACAATAACTTTATATTTATTTATCATAATGACCCTATCTTTGAAGTAAATATGAGCTTCATTTTATAAGAAAATGGAGCTCAATGAGATCAAAAGACTGGCTCAATATCATATGATTGTCTAATCTAGAAATATTGTCTTACAGATAGGCTTTCTCATGTTCAAAATGACAAGCACAAGGTTATTGTCTCAGCATTGTTTGTAATGGTAAAAGATTAGAAACAACCCTGAATTTATCAATAGGACTGTTTAAATAGATGATGATACATCCTTGAAAGTACTAGGCAACAGTATAAAAGAATGAGGAAGATAACTAGTCACTCGTGTAAAAGGATGTACAAAGTATAATGTTAAACAAAACAAGGTGCATGATGATACACGTGGTTTTTCTTTTATGTGAAACATGGGATAGGGTAGGAAATTAAAATATATACATTTGCTTGAAGCTGCTTTAGAAAACCAAGGAAAGATATACCAGACACTAGTAAATTAAATTTATCTTTCAGGGAAAGGGACGGGGATTGGACAGATGGGAAATAGAGTGGAGACTTCATTCTATACAATTTTACTTTTTAAAAAACCATATAAATATATTACTGATTTCCTCCCAGTATCCATTTTTCATTTCTTCCTGTTCTAGGGTCATCTACCCAAGTTTTAGTGTTGGGCATGGCATTTGGTGCCATTTAAGAGATTACAAAAAAAAAAAAAAAAAAGAAAGAAAGAAAGAAAGAAAAGAAAAAAGAGGGAGTACATATCCTAGTTTCTCCTATAGCTGAGTACATTTATGTGACTGAGTTTTTGCAATGGATTGTGAGCAGAGGTGATGTGTCCTATGTCCAGGTCACTTCCTTAAAAGGAAATTGTTTCCTTCCCATTTCCTCTTCCTCTTTTCCATGGGCAAGACTATGGATGTGGTGTTGTTATAAGTCAGCTTTAATCAGAGTAGATGATGTAATAACCAGAAATTGATGGAGCGACAAGGTAGCAGCATGGAATGTGGACTCCTGGGTGAGCTCAAGAAGCATAGCTGCCCGGCCTCTGGTCTGCTCACCACCTCCTGGACTTTTCATGAGAGAAATAAACACCTTTCTCAGTCACTGAGTTTTGGGGGTGTTTCTGTTATAGAAATAGCCTGTACCCAAACCAGTGTATATAGCTTATGATATTGGGCAGCGCAGAAGCATGAACCCAATTGTTCTGATTCCCAAGCTCACGTTTTTCACTATGGATAAGTAAGGAGGCAGTCTTGCAGTGGATGATTCTTTTGTCCTCCTTAAAGAGTATAATGATGAGGCATGAAGCATAACCTGCTACAATTTATCATACCAACCAACCACTATCCACTTCTGTTAATGGGATGGACTAAATGAAACAGGAAGAAACTTGCAACATAGTGTTCGTGACTTTTGAAGTCAGATTGGAAAGGGAGAGTGGGAAAACAAATTGAACTGGGAAAAATTAACAGAAGGAAATTAACACAATCCAACAGATACTGGCAGATGAAGTTGCAAGGAACTTATGATTGAAGTGATTAAAGGATTTAATAATTTAATAAAGTGATTTACCTCATCCAAAAGGAGTAAGTTTACAAATGAGAGATGCAGGTGCAGAGTAACCCCATGCAACAGAATTATTCAGCTTGTGGAAACATAATGGGAGCAACATGTCCAGTAGCTAGCCAATAGGTTGAGACTGAAGACGAGGATATAGAAGGGATACTCTGCTGTCAGAATATGCAGGTGTCTGTGTGTGTTTCTCTCTCCAGTGGCAGTATCCAGTAGTCAGAGGGTCTTCTAATTTTTCTAGGCTCACAAAGAGAAGTAACTGGCATCACAATGACAGGCGACCGGGAGAAAGGAATTCCTGATAAGTAGAGGGGCCAGAATCAGGGGACTGACCCCACTCCAGGGCTGGCTGCCAAAGGGAGTGGCCGGAGGCCAAGTCCTCATATTCCAGGGACCACGTCATTCCACAGGGTGTTTCTTAACAAGATCAGATTTTCAAAAAGCATGTATTAAAGAGTAGCGCAAGGACTGGCACTTTCTTGCAGGCTTAGATAATTTTTGCTTTTAAAAGAATTTTTGCTTTTAAATTTTTGTGTGTTTATTTGACAGAAGGATAGCACAAGCAGGGGAGGGAGCACAGGCAGAGGGGAAAGCAAGCTCCCCACTAAGCAAGGAGCAGGATGGGGGGAAAAGGGGCTCAATCCTGGGAGGCTGGGATCATGACCTGAGCAGGAGGCAGATGCTTAACCCACTGAGCCACCCAGGCACACGGAAAGCCAGGATTTTCCAATCTAGGCAGTCTGGTTGTAGAATGATAAACAGCTTCATAATGAGAAATGATATTCTGAACTAGCCTTCCTTGGCCAACAGTAATTAAACTGTATTTTCATTGAATATATTTCTGCCTACCTGCCAAAACAAACAAAAAACGAGGAGGAGGGAATTTAAGGCATCGCTTCTTGTCAGTGAAAAACTTTAGGCCCACGTGGGGTAAAATTTGATGCTTTTGTCCTAAAAGGGTTACCTCCAACAGATGAGATGTTGGAGTAAGTCACCTTAGGCTTTTGTGATTGACCTACCCACAAAGGCAGGGAGTTCACATTCTTCTAACCTAATCCGAGGTTTTCAACATAAACATTTATAAACCAGAGACGTAAATAAAAACAAAAAAATTAAGTCCCGCCATCGGGTCTGGTCAGTATAACACAGAATGGAGAGCTGACTGCAATCGCCCTTTCATTCCGCGGGCCACGTGAGGAACCTCCCGGCTCGCCTGAGACCTCCGGTCCCCGGGCGGACGCAGTCTCGTCCCCTCCGAGGGAGAAGGAGCAAAATGGCCCTATACGGGGAGCCGCAGACCGCAGCGTCCCTGCCTTCCCCTTCCCTCTGCCCATCACGCGTCCACGGGGCAATCTTAATTGGACACGGAGCCTGCGGAGTCGCGACACCCAGGCTGGGCCTCGTCCTCACAAGGTCCGAGTCCGGGTGGGGCGCGGACACTGGCGGACCCCGACGAGGTTCGCGCGCGCAAGCCCGAGCCCGCCCACCACCGCCAGTCCCCGTTCAGAGACCCTCGTCCGTCTCCATGGCAGTCTCATCCCTGCGCGGGGGATCCGGCCTTGACCCCTCCCCGCCTCCCGGGCGACCCAGGCCCCGCTTCGCACCAGCCGGTCGCACCAGCCGGGTCCTGCGCGGAGCCCACTCGGCCTCTGAGGCTGCGCGTTCGGGTTCGGCGCCCCCGGGGACAGAGGCAGGCGCAGGCCCGGGGAACTGGCCGCTCGGCTCGGGTCAGACTCCCAGGCGCCGGCATCCCGAGGGGCGCCCGTCTGTCCCGCGATTCACCAGGCCCAGGTTTTCCCTGGGGGCGTCCTCGCGGGGCTGATCGCGGCGCTTCACCGCCTCGGCACACTGTCCCGCGCTCCGTCCCGCGGCTTCCGCACGCCCGGCCCCGGGCTGTCCTCAGTCACCTCGTCCCGGTGGGCCGCCGCCCCCGCTCCACGACGGGCCGCGGGCACCCGCAGCACCTCCCGGCCCCGCTCGCCGCCCAGCACGCGCCAGGCCCTGCCCTGCGCTCGCCACACAGGCAGCCGCGAGCCCCAACCTCTCGGCGAGGGCCCTTCCCCCCGCGGGGGGCTCTTCGGCCCCACGCGCGCCCGCAGCCGCCCCGCGCCGTCGCCGCGCCCCCAGCCGCAGTCCGGGCCGCGCGCCTCGGCGTCGGCGGGTCCGTGTCCCGCGGTCAGGCCGGCCGAGCCCCCACGTGCGACCCTCGAGCTCTCGCTGCCGCGCAGGCCGCGGCCCCGCGCTCCCGGCGGCCGACAGCGGCGCGGGGCGGCCTTTCCTCGCTCTCGGGCGGGCCGCGATCGGCCTCTGCCTCGCGACCCTCCGCCCGCCGGCACGTCTCGGCGACAGCTGGCAGCCGCCCGCCCGGCGGCCTCGCCCCGCGAGAGAACAGTGGAGGCCGCGCTTGCCCCCTGGGGGTGCCCAGCCCCGCCTCCGTCGCCCCCACCCCGGGGGCCGCCGCCTTCCAAACCGGCTCCTCGGGGGAAGCCCGGGGCCAGCTTTACGCGAGGTGATGTCCCCGCGGCCCCGCCGCGCCCCGCGGCCCCTTCCCCTCTCGCAGCCTCTCCGGCCGTCCGCGGCGGGAAGCGCGTGGCGGGACCCGGGGCTGGGACCTCCGCGCCCGGGATTGCACTCGGACTCCGGCACGTGGTGGCCCGGGGGGTGGCGGCCGGAGTCCGGGCTGGGGCAGGGTCGGCGGCAGCGCGGACGGCGGTCCGGGGGCCCCGGCTTTGGCGAGGGGCGAGTCCAGCGGCCGGAGCCGGCGGACCCCAGCGGCGGGCGCGCGCGTCGCCCTCCGTCCCTCAGCCCGGCGCGCGGACTCGCACCCCTGCCGCGGGAGCAGATGGTCCCTTCCGGGCGGGTGGCCATGTTGCTCCCATAAAGCGGGCGGGGCGGCGGCGGGGGGAGCAGAGCGGCCGCGGCGAGCGGGAGCCGGAGCAGCCAGAGCGCAGCCGCGAGCGAGGCGCGGGGGAGGGCGCGGCCGGAGCCCGAGCAGCAGCAGCCGCCGGCGTCGGCGGGGAGCACCGGGCGCAGCCGGAGCCGCAGCCGCCGCCGCGATGGCCGTGGCCGTGGGGAGACCGTCTGTGAGTGCTGGGGCCGCGCTCCCCGTGCCCGCCGCTCCTCCGGCGCCGGGTGGTCCCCGCGTTCGGGCGGGCGCGGGCGGGGAGTGGGGGGCCGGGGCGGGGGCTCCGGGCGGCGGCGGCGGCTGTGGGCGTGTGCGCGGGACCGCGCGCGGGTCGGGAGCGGAGCGGGGCGGAGGGCAGGGGCCCGGCGGTGTCTCCTCCGCGGTGCCACCGCGTGCCGCCCGGCGCGCCCGGGTCCGGAGCCGAGCGGGAGGAAGGACCCCTTCCCGCCTCCCTTCGGAGGGCTCCCCGGAGCCGCGCTGCTCCTGCCTCCCGCTCCGCGCGCACCTTTTCTCTCGTGACCGGCGAGACGCGCGCCGAGACGCGGTTTCCTCCGGGCTCCCGCGCCGAGGGGCCGCCGGTCCCGGGAGCGGCTCGCCCGGGCGCGCTGTCACGCGGCGCTGGAAGCGGCTCCGGGAGAAAAGGGTGGGATTTCCGCGGTGGCTTCCCGGGTGCGTGGTGAGGCCTCGGGCCCCCCAGGCACGCACCCGGCCGCCCCGGCCCTGCCCAGGATGTGGACAAAAGCCCCGGGCGCGCACACAAAGTTTGCACAAGGCGCCCTTGTCGGCCGGGTGGGAGCCCGGGGGCGGCGGAGCGAGGAGGCGGGAGCGCGGGGAGCCGGCAGGGCGGGCGCGTGGGGCGCCGGTGCCCCGAGGCTCGCAGCGCCGGAGGGACCGAGGGGACGCTCCCGCCGCCAGTCCCCGCGGCTGGGCTGCGCAACTCCGTGGCGACTCGGAGCCGGGCTTGGCGGGTGCGGGCTCAGCCCCGGCTGCGCGTCCGGTCCCCGAGGCAGGGAGGGGGAAGGGGCGGCGGCGGCCGGTCCTTTTCGTTGAGAGGAGCCGAGCGGGGTGGGGGCGGCGGAGTCCCCTCTCTTCACCCATTTCTTTGTCGTGTTCAAAGTCCACTTTCTCCCGCTGGTGTCGGGAGCGCCTCGAGCGAGGTGTTTCCCGCCCTCGCGTCCCCTTTCCGCTTCTCGTCTCTTGCCACAAGTGTGTGGCCGCAGGTGGTGGCTTGAGGGGCCTGGTGGTGACGCGCCGAAGTCGCGCAGGGATCCTGGGGGCTCTGAAGCCCCACGAGGGCCTCGGCTCCCGAGTCGTCTCAGATGCGGCGCTTTTTGTCGCCCCCGCCCGGGGACGTTCGCGGGGACCCTGTGCGCGCGCGCTCCAACGCGGGTCGGCGGCTCCGCTGCCGCTGCCGCTGCCGCTGCCGCTGCCGGGGTGTTTTCGGAGACGTTCCCCGAAGCGTAACTGTGGGTCTTTCCGGCGTTTTGTACTCGCACATTCAGTGACCCACGCTTGAGAATTTAGGTTTCCTCCTGCGCACAAGTTGTGCTCTTCATAGTGGTCGTGGATCGTTCCTGACGGAATTTACAGACTGTGCTGATTTCTTTATTTTTGCGGGCGAGGAAATTGAGGTCCAGAAAGGCCAAGTTTATCTGACTGAATTATTCCCACCCCTCTCCCCGGTCTCCACACTATACTTACTTCCAGGGCACAGTTTCCAATAACTAAAATAACAATATCTACTTGAGATCATTGGAGAGCGGAGAGCGTCTGGGAATGCAGATTTGCGAGGTGGGGGGGTAGTGTTCCCTAACACCTTTTGCTGGTGCATTCTTGAGGCTTGGGGGAGGTGGAAGAAATAATTTGCTGCACATTTTCTATAAATTAGTTAGTTCATATATGTCAGTTAAATGGGAACAGTGTGTGGATTTAAGATTTAGTTGTGTGGCCATAATCATATCCAGCACCAGGTCTGCCAGCCAGATGTGAGCTTAATCCCACAGAATTCTTGTGAAAGGCCTCTCTCACTCAAATAATAGGGGAGATTTTTTTTTAAAAAGTGTATATGTACAGAGGAGGTAACTGCTTTCTCTGCACATTCCCTGTTGTCACTGGAATTAAGATTAAATTACAGTTTAAAAACAGAAGACTTGGGCGCCTGGGTGGCTCAGTGGGTTAAGCCTCTGCCTTTAGCTCAGGTCATGATCCCAGGGTCCTGGGATCAAGTCGCACATGGGGTTCTCTGCTAAGCAGGGAGCCTGCTTCCCCTTTCTCTCTGCCTGCCTCTCTGCCTACTTGTGATCTCTGTCAAATAAATAAATAAAATCTTTAAACAAACAAACAAACAAAAAACCAGAAGACTCTTTTTGGACCAAGTTGTGGTATGAGTGATCGATTGACTCTACAGAGCTGAAAAGTCTTTTCATACATTTCCAAGGAATTGTTGAATTGTTTCACTTTGTTCATTCAGTTCTTGTCTTAAGTGCCTTTAGTATGTCTTCAAGACAGCTCGGATGAACGCAGAATATTTCTCCAAACCCAGATCCAAGGATCAACACTACATCCTTCATCCTAGAATTCCCTGCCCCTCCTATCCTTTATCTGTTCTCCGATTTGAACAAATGGAAAGGTGTGTTGAGAAAAGAGAATCACTCTAAAATTGGTTTGGAGTTTCCGTAGTTACTCCTTTAGAATTAGCCTTTTTTCCCCCTTGAAGTTGTTTATGAACAACTTCCTTGCCCTGCAAACTGCCTCTCCCATCCAGATTGCAGGAAGGTTCAATTCGATTAATTTGCTCTCAATTTAGGTTTTCTTGAACTTGAATGTCTTAGTGTGACCTTCTAGGTAAATAAGAGATTTTACTAGAGAAAAGTTCTTATATGTCAGATGCAGTATTTTCTGTCTTATGAAGTGGTTATATTCAGTTATGACCATTTAAACCTTAAGGCTCAATTCAGATGTTTCTTAAGTGTGTTTGTTGGCTGGAAAACACAGAGGCTTCAGAGAATTTAGGTTTTTGAGAATTTAGGTTTTTGAGAATTTGGTGTGATACTGTTTATTTCTGTTCTAATCTCCACCCATAGCTTCTCCATTTTCTCGTGGATGCTCTTGGTACTTGACTCTCAGGCGACCCTGAAGCACATCTGCTGTCCCCAGGATGTAACTCATGAACAGCAAGAGCATTTCTCCCTGAGGGATGTGTCCACATTTTGGATGAGTTAGTATTTTTGCACCCAAGTCCCAGGGCAGCTATTACCTTTATTTTAAACAGAGCATGGTAATTTGCTGTACCTGGGAATCAGGCTTTATGTAGCCGATCCAGTCTCTCTCAAGGTGTGATGTTCAAGTTACAGAGTCTAGGAGATGAAAGGAACCTTTAGAGGTTATTCGGGGGGTGCCTGGGTGGCTCAGTGGGTTAAGCCTCTGCCTTCAGCTCAGATCATGATCTCAGGGTCCTGGGATCAAGCCCCGCATCGGGCTCTCTGCTCAGCGGGGAGCCTGCTTTCCCCTCTCTGCCTGCCTCTCTGCCTACTTGTGATCTCTCTCTCTCTCTCTGTCAAATAAATACAATCTTGAAAAAAAAAAAGAGGTTATTTGGTTCACCCTTTTTAAATGGAGAAAATTTTCTTACTTTATCCCTAATAGAAGGTATGTATTTAAACTTTTCTGGTGGTGAAGTGTTTCCATGATATCCTTCAAGAAATATGTTTAATTATTCTTTTATCTGTTGAGCCAAAAGAAATGGAAAGCCCCTCAAAAAAAAAAAAAAAGGAAAGCCAAGTTCATTCGTTCACTGATGTAAAACTATTAATTGAGCTCCTCCTGCATGCCAGGTACTGTACCAGGAGCCAGGGTTACAGGAGTGGACAAGAGAGAAATTCTCTTTTTACCCAGAGCATTTATTTTTCTGAGAGATTTAGTATCTACGTGTATTAAAGTGATGAACTTCAGTGGAGTATGGAAGCCATTTAGGGAGAAAGGAAATTATGTGCCTCTTGCTGAGTCAACAGCTAAAATGCAGGTAAAGATCTCGTCCGGGAATCATGGACAGTTCCTGAAGATACGGTCTGTTTTCAGCAGGAGGGTGGGGACTGACCAGGAAATGTTATTTTCCCTTGTTATAAAATTGCCAATTACATCTTGAGGTTGTAGCCCCCCATGTGGAGGGCTCTGGCTCTTTTCTACCTGGAGAAAGATGAATGTAGCTGAGAAATGTCCAGAGGGGAGGCTGTCATCTAGGGAGACATTTTTAAAAATTAAAACTCTTGAGTAAATGTTAAAAATGATACACATTGAGTCTGTATAAGCAGTTATTAAGGAATGGAGGAAGTGCTTGATGTACAGTGATCTTTCCTTAAACATTTTGAAAGCTGTAGTTTTTTTAATCTTTTAAAATACCTTCTTTAAAAGGGGCGCCTGGGTGGCTCAGTGGGTTAAAGCCTCTGCCTTCGGCTTAGGTCATGATCTCAAAATCCTGGGATTGAGTCCCACTTCGGCCGTCAGCTCAGCAGGAAGCCTGCTTCCCCTCCCCCCTCTGCCTGCCTCTCTGCCTACTTGTGATCTCTGTCAAAAACAAAACAAAATAACAACAACAACAAACAACAAAAAGAACCCCTTCTTTAAAAATGATATGTTTAGGGGTGCCTGGGTGGCTCAGTGGGTGAAGCCCCTGCCTTTGGCTCAGGTCATGATCTCAGGGTCCTGGGATCAAGCCCCACATGGGGCTCTCTGCTCAGCAGGGAGCCTGCTTCACCCCTCTTTCTGCCTGCCTCTCTGCTGGCTTGTGATCTCTGTCAAGTAAATAAATAAAATCTTTTTAAAAAAAATGATATGTTTAGACAATGAAGAATAGACCCATGCAAATGATTAAAAGAATGAAACTACCCATTTCCACCATCCTGATATAAGAGCTCCTAGATTGTTAGTGTATTTTCATCGACTGTGTGAGATTTACACAGGTAACCATAACCTGTCTCATATAAACTGCCACTTAGAAACCAAACTGTGTGCCTGGTAGACCCTGTGTGTTTGGACACTCATACAATGTAGGAAACAGATGCTTAGTGCTTTCAAAGGGGCCACGCTGTGTCTGTGTCCAGACAAAGGAATGAATGATTTGGATGTCCTACTTTGAAGACCAGTGTTTATAGCCACCGATGATGCCACAGCTGATAATGATCTTTGGGTTTATAGTCTCTCTGGGGCAGGCTACAGTCAGAGCTTTCTATGCCCGTGTTTCTCCTTATAGGACCTTAAACTTGAATGGGGGTGGGGTGGGTAGGGGCTGTTGCTGGATTTTATAATTCATTGAAAATTCTCTTTCATAGTACTAGTTAGACCTGTCTCAACGGGGGTCAGTGAAGCAGAACCATTATTTAAGCAAAGACCCAAAAGATCTAAAGCTTCTATCCTGTTCCCCCACTAGACCTACTTTACGATTTAATTGATACCCCCTTTGTTGTTGTTGCTGTTTTTAAAACCCAGATTGATAGAAAACTCTCTTCAACTAAACAGTACCACCCCTGACCCACACAGACCTGCCGACAGCCCATCAACGCAACCAGTGTAAAACAGACAGACAACTTGGGCTATGGTGATGGAGACAGGCTTCTAAAAACGAAGCCTGGATGATGGGAAGTCAAATTTGCATCATCATAGGCCTGGTCTGAGGTAGAAATCAGGAGTCTGTACTGTCATGTGACTGGAACCCCAAGGCATTGGAACTGTCTTTCTTAGGATCTGTGCCAGTGAGTGTGAGTGCCTTGTTCAAGTCAAAGGGTTGAGGGAGCTGGCCTGTGTGGATGCGTCCTGTCCACCTGCTGAACTGTGCCCATGTGGGACCGAGGGTGCTGTGCTGAGGGAGGCGGCAGGCTGAGGCGAAGAGGTTGGAGAGGCTTCATGCTCCAAAAAGAATGTCTTCGGTCCCCAACAAGAAGAAGCTTTGTTCATGCCCCACTCCTTTTTTTTTTTCCTGCATTTTAAAAGCTGTGATAAAAATATATATAACATAAGGTGTAGGCCTCTGAGAAGAGCAGAGCTGGCAGCTGGAGGCTGGAGGCTGGAGAAGCAAAGCTGAGATGTTTGCAGCAAACGCTCTTGTGCTGAAGCTGGACCCTGAGATGAAAGGGAAGATGTGTGAGGAATGTGCTCTCCGCCCAGTGAGCTTCCTCCTCCGTGTGGCCCTGCTGTGAGCTGCACCTTTTATCCTGAAGAAGTTGGACGCGTGTGAAGATGGACATCCCATGTACATGGGTGACACGCAGAACCCACTACGGTTTCTACTCCCTGCAAATGAATAGGTCCCGAAAGTTGTAAGAGACTCTTCGATTGAATGGATGTAAAAATGCTACTGTTAAGAACAAATTTGTTTTTGGGCCTTCATAGCTTCAGCTGAAAACTACTTGGGAAGACATTCTGTAGGGGTAGTTGCACGCATGCGCCCGTGACGCTCAGCCTCTGGGAATGTTGATAAAATTCTAAGTGATGTCAAACTCCATTCTCGAGTGAGAATTAATTCTAAGGGGATTCTGTCTGCAAAAAAATAAAGTGTACCTGTTTGTTTTGATAATTAACATGACTTTGGGATGAATTTGTGATTTCACAACTTTCTTCTTACAGAAGTGAAGTAGAATCACAATAATACAGGTAGCTTAGAAATTTAAAAAAACAAAACAGTCCTCAACAACCTGAGCACATTTGCCATTATTCTTAGCTTCCTAATTCATCTTCATCAGAGACGTTTCTCATAGTTCCTCTTCGTGGGCGCTGACCTTATGATGTTGGGTACCGAGACGCCATCCGTGCCGCGCTCTTCAGATTTCTTGGAAGGATGAGCGAGCGGTAGGTCGACCGAGGAAGGAAAAGGGTGAGTAAGGAAGGCGAGGTGGGAAAGGTGCCGCCCCGAGGGACTAGCACCGGCCTAGCTCGGGTGGGAGGTGGAGCTTCTTCAGGAAATCCGGCTGTGACATCAGGGTAGGGTAGGGAGAATGCGTAGAGGGGACTCTAGGCAGGAGGGGGGAGACCAGATCATGTAGTGCGTTGTGAAGACCTGTGTATTTTCTACACGGTTTTCAGCATATTTTGTATCCTATGCAGCCTGTGCCCCAACTTAGGATATCTCGAGATTCTTGGAATTGGTTGGTAGAAGACCTTGAAAGTCTGTAGAGGATGAATTCTTTAGGGTTCAGTAGAATAGAGGAAATGAGAAAGCATAGTGGAGTTGATTCCTTTCAGGACCAAATTGAGCCCTTAAGAGTAGAGGGAGTGAAGACTGAGGCAGCACCCAGAGAGGAGGGGGTCCGGTGACAACATCCCCAGCGTAGCTCTTCCTCTCTGGCCTTCTATATTGAGGCCTTCCTCGATGTACAACTACAAATTCTTATTTTCTTAAACATTGAAGCAACTGAGTCCTAAAGGGTAGGAAATGGCAGGACTCCTCCAACCTTGGACGGCAGGTGTCAGTCAGTGTTCTCATAAAGAAAATTAAAAACCCTTCGGATTCTGTGAAAGTAGGAAACAAGTCTGTTAAAAGCCAGGGTTTTCTTGAGACTTAACACCTTTTTCATTCCCTTCTTCCCTTTGTGTATCGTTTCACGTCAGTATAAATTTTGTGGGTCTCATTAAGGGTGCCCTTTAAATTACTCAGACCTGCTGTTGAAAGAAAGAGGCTTAACCGAAGCCTCTGTGCATGGAAAGTCTGCCCACCATCTTGATTTTTTAATTTTTTTAAAAGATGAAAGAAATTGAAAAGCACACAAATGGAAATATAGACCATGCTCATGGATGGGAAGAACGAGTATTGTCAGAACATCCACACCACGCAAAGCAGCCTGTTGTGTAGATTCAGGGCAATCCCTGTCAAGATACCAGTAGTATTTTTCACAGAACTAGAACCAAAAATTGCTTTTTTTTTTCTTTAAGATTTTGTTTATTTATTTGACAGAGAGAGAGACACAGTGATTGGGAAGACAGCTGGGGGCGTGGGAGAGGGAGAAGCCGGCTTCCCACTGAGTAGGGAGCCCAACAGGGGGCTTGATCCCAGGACCCTGCCATCACGAACTGAGTGGAAGGCAGCCACTTAAGGACTAAGCCACCCAGGTACTGCTAGAACAAATAATCCTAAAAGTTGTATGGAATTTAAAAATACCGTGAATAGCCAGGGCAGCCTTTGTGCTTACAAAGCTGGAGGTATCACAATCCCAGATTTCAAGATACACTACAAAGTTATGGTAATTAAGACATTCTGGTACTGACACAGATCAATGGAACAGGATAGAGAACCCCGAAAAAAACCCACACTTGTGTGGCTGGTTAATCTACGACAAAGGAGGCAAGAATATACAATGGGGAAAAGGCAGTCTTCTCAATAAATAGTGACAGCTACTTGTGAAAGAATGAAATTGGACCACTTCCTTACACTATACACACAAAAATTCAAAATGGATTAAGGACCTAAATGTGAGACCTGAAACCATAAAACTCTTTAAAGAAAACAAGCAAGTAATCTCTTGGACATTGGCCTTAGCGGCAGTGTTTTAGATATGTCTCTTGAGGCAAAGCAAGCAAAAGTAAAAGTAAACTGTTGGGGCTACACCAAAATAAAAATTTTCTGTATAGCAAAGGAAACCATCAACAAAGCTAAAAGGCAGCCTACTGAATGGCAGAAGATACTTGTAAATTAAAAAGCTGATACGTGGTTAATGTCCAAAATATATGAAGAACTTACACAACTCAACAACAAAACAAAACCAAAAAAACCCCCAAAAACCCAATTAAAAAATAGGCAGAGGACCTCAAAAGATACTTTTCAAAGAAGACCTGCAGATGGCCCACAGACACATTAAAAGATACTCAGCATCACTAACCATAAGGAAATGCAAATCGAAACCACAATGAAGTATACTTTACCGCTCTCCAAATGGCTAGTATTGGAGCAAGAAATAACAAGTGCTGGCGAGGATGTGGAGAAAAAGGAGCCTTTGTGCACTGTTGGCAGGAATATAAATTGGTGCAACTATGGAAAACAGTATGGATGTCCCTCAAAGAGTTAAAAATAGAAACGCTACATGATCTAGTAATTCCACCACTGGGTATCTACCCAGAGAAAACAAATACAGTAATTTGAAAAGATGTATCTACCCTTACGTTTATTGCAGCATGCATTATTTGCAGTAGCCAAGGTATGGGAACAACCCAAGTGTCCACCGGTAAATGGGTAGGTAAAGGATATTGCGGCATATGCATGTGTGTGTGTATTACACATACATACACATACACAGACACACACACACATATATATTTCAGCCATTTCAGCCATAAAAAAGAGTGAGATCTTACTATTAGTGACAATATGGATGGACCTAGAATGTATTATGCTAAGTGAAATAAGTTGGAGAAAGACAAAGACCAAATGGTTTCATTTACGTGGAATCTAAAAAACAAGACAAATGAACAAACAGAAGACCAGAGTTGTGAATACAGAGAAGAACTTGGTGGTTGCCAGAGGGGAAGAGTGGGGGATGGGCAAAAGGTAAAGGAGTTGAAGAGGTGCGGACCAGTTAAGAGCAGCGAGGTCACGGGAACGAGCTGTGCAGCAGGGGAATGTAGCCAAAGATACTGTGACGGTGTCGCTGGTGACAGATGGTAACGCACCTCCGGTGAGGTGAGCGTAGCTTAATGCACGGAGTTACGGAGTCACTGTGTTGTGCACCTGAAACGAATGTAGCATTGCAGGTCCACTATAATTCAGGTAGAAAAACCCCCAAACCTCTGTGCACAGAAAGCTGCCTGGGAATCTTGATTTTTAAATTTCTAATTTAAATTATCGTCAAGATATTTATCTCACTTTAGCCTTAGTAAAATTCCCAAGAAGTAATATAGACAGGAAAACTGAGGACCAAGACGCCCACATTTCCCGGATGCGAGGTGGTGCCGCCAGTTGCTGGGACGACTGGCCTTCAGAGCCGAGGCTGGGACCAGCACGCATACGGAGCTACCATGCGTGTCAGTCTTTCAGACGAGGTTTTGCTCAGGTAACACGTTGCTCCCAGATTCTGGTGGCTTACACAGCAAAGGCTTATTTTTCACCCGCAGTCTTTATTCCTCCCTCTCAGATCTCCAGGCCGTATTGGCCCTGGGTCGTCTGGCGGCAGAGGAAGAGCATCCTGAACCCTGAACTACGAAGTTCTTGCACATATCACTTCTACACAGACTTCCTTGGCCTGAAAATGGTCATTCCTGAGTTCAGCAAGATGAGATGGACAGTCCTTCTGCAAAGAATGGCCATGCTGGTCACTTGGTCACGCTTGACCAGACCATGGATGGCGAATGAATCGTCTTCTAGAGAGGGCAGGAAACATTTTGTGTCCTAAGACTTCACTGTACTGTCCTAGTCAGGGCATCTACTGTAGAGCCAAGCGTCTTTATTATTTTTTCATATTGTTCCCGTTCCATAATGATTTTTCTCACTCCCTTTGTCCTTCTCTGACCCCAGTTGGACGTGGTCAGATGATGAGATAGAGTATGTGTGTGTGTTCAGCAGCCAGGCTGAGCCGAAGGCAGAGGATGTGATCATTCCTGTTGTTCCCGCACAGTGAGCTTCCAGTAGCATCTTCACTAAGGAAGGGAAGGGCAGTGACCTTCTGAAAGACCTTCTGTGCTGTTCCGTGGTGGCCCCGGCTCTGGGACTGTACTCTCTGGGAAATGGTTTTGAGGCCATTAGGACTTCCAGCTGCTTGACAGAATGATTTCCCTTGGGATGCTTCCAAATCTGTGCTTTCCCAGCCCATCTGTCCCTAAATGCAGATGCCTTGGGATGGCACCTTCTTTTCCTTGCTTTGTTCTGCTCGCTAAGAGGCAATAGTACTATATCACAGTTTGGTTAAGAACATGGGCTCTGGGGCCAGACGGCGCGGGTTCTAGGGTATCAGCGCTGCCATTTAACCGCCTGTGTGACCTTAGGCAAGTTACTTACCTTGTGTACCTCACATTCATCAGCTGCAAAATCATAATAGTACCTTCCTCAAACATTTATAGGACTTAACAAGTTAAGACACTCAGAATGTTTGCAGTGATGCATGAAACATTCATCCTCAATAAAAAGGAAATGACTCTGGAAATAATAGTGACTTTACACCAAAGACTGGGCTCCAAGCGGACTGCCAGTCCGTCCCACCCCGGCAGGGAGTGAACATTTGGCCTGTCTCCTCTCGCCCCCTGAAATGCAGTCCTCCCTTTTTCTAGTCAGAGCACACCTTGGAGGCACGGATCCAGTGCTCCCTCTCCTTGAAGAATTGAAGGTCTCCTTGAAGACCTCCGAGTCCGAGGTCTCAGTAATTGGCCCCTCTCGGAACTCCTGTGGCACTGCTGCCCTGAAACACTTGTGTGTCACCCTTAATAGTGTTCTGGAGTCTCCATACCAGCCCCACTCTCTTGCAGCTCCTCTTTAAAATAAATAGCCCCATTTCCAGGGGTGATTAGCTCTGTGTATACCCCTTTAGGGTGGCTGTGCCTCCTTCCCTGTTGTATCCTTCCCAGTCCCCGCTGCTGTCCCTTTGGATCACTTTCTCAAATAGCTGTGCGCAGGCTTGTAAGTCCTTGTCTCAGGACCCTGCCTTTTGATGAAAACGCTCTGTTTCCTGGTTTGGGGCTCTTACCTTATGCAAATAAGGGAGCATGAATGTTACTTTGTAACATATCAGATTACTCTGGACTTTAAAAAAATATGCTGAGAACAAACTGACCTTTTTAAATCAGGGTCTTACTGTTTATTGGAGGGAAGACTTCAAACTGTTGTCAGATGCTAGGCGCAGAAAAGAAAAAAACTGGGTATGTCATCTCATCTTTTCTGTAACTTTCATTTCTGCTTCCTTGAAGTGGAACCGAAACTCTCTGGATGGAAGTGCTTGTCTCTGAGTGTGTAGCGCTACTTTGTTGTGTGCTTTGTTCTGTAACTTCTTTAATGTACCCATTTCAAGTCAATTACATATTTTATAATCTAGAAACTAGATACAGAGTCTATGGGGGAGATAACGTTTTTGATACATGAACTGTGAATTTGGGCCAAAGCTTAAAACTCTTTTTTGAAAGAGAGAAATAATGTAGCTTACACTGCATAGATTGGGAAAAAATGGAGGTAAAAATTTTTTGAAGCAACTTTCAGTGAATTAATAATGTTGAGCAATTCTAAGGGCCCAGATTAACTTAAGTATCTGCTGGAGAATTATTCCAACTCATTAGAGTTGTTCACATCATCTTCACCGTGTGCCCATCCCAAAGTCATTTTCTAATAATGTAGGAGACATGGTTGGAAAACCACAAGTCAAAAAAATTCCTTGTTCAATTTTCTCAAAATCTGTTACCTTTGCTCTCACTCTGAAGTTTGGTCTGACTTTTTGTAGGGGTGAACTATGTAGGACTGTACCTCCTTCTGTTGCAATGCTGTGATTGTTTATAATACCTCCTGTTTTCAATGCCTTCTCTAGTCCTTAGGTTTTTGTTTCTTTGTTTGAATTCCAAATAAAGGGAATAAGAGGAGAAAACGTAAAAAATTGCATCCTGGAATGTTTGATTTCTCCATTTCTCAGACAAAAACTGGAATTAGTTTCTTTCTTTCTTTCTTTCTTTTGGTCTTTAAGTATACATTTGGAATGTTGCTGCTAATTTTCGCATTGGCTTTGCCACCAAACTCCTAGCACCCATTGCACAGATGTCTTAATTGAAGTTGTGCAGTTCCACCCATTTCCCTGGTGATTACGTTTCAGTGGTCAGCACTGATCGTCACGATTTTCTTGTGAGGTAGTTTGATCAGATACTGATCTTGAACCCATCCCTTCAGCTCCCATTTGATGAATCAGGACTCACACTTGCCCAGGATAAACAGTAACGATCTTAAGGTCAGGTTTTCTAACTGTTGTTTATACCTTCTTTCCAAGAGGAGATAGCACAGTAGTCTGCAGAATAAATGCTGTCAGAACTTGCTGAGATGATGGAAATATTCTGTTACTGCCTTGTCCACTGTGGTAGCCACCAGCTGTATGTGACCACTAAATACATGAAACGGGGCTTGTGCAACTAGAGATTTAGATTTTTTAAAAATCTTGTTTAATTATAATTAATGTGTGTTCAAATAGCCACATGTAGCTAGTGGTGACCACATGGGCTAGTGAGCTTTAGGAGTTAACAGTCTAGAAGTATGTATAATCTGATACTTCCTTTTCATTTTTTAAAAAACTTTTTTAGTAAGAAAATTCCAAAGTGGGGTGCCTGCGTGGCTCAGTGGGTTAAGGCCTCTGCCTTCAGCTCAGGTCATGTTCCCAGGGTCCTGGGATCGAGCCTCACATCGGGCTCTCTGCTCAGCGGGGAGCCTGCTTCCTCCTCTCTCTCTGCCTGCCTCTCTGCCTACTTGTGATCTGTCAAATAAATAAATAAAATCTTAAAAAAAAAAAGAAAGAAAGAAAATTGCAAACTTACACAAGAGGGAAGGTATGATGAGCCCTTCTATCCCATCACCTAGGCCAATCTTATGTCATCTCTTTCCCCTTCTCTCCCCCCTTAAGCCACCCAAGTTTGTTGGTTTTTTTTTTTTTTTTTAAGATTTTATTTATTTATTTGACAACAAGAGCCAGGGAACACAAGCAGGGGGAGCAGCAGAGGGAGAGAGAGAAGCAGGCTCCCCACTGAGCAGAGAGCCGGATGTGGGACTCGATCCCAGGACCCAGGATCATGACCTTAGCTGAAAGCAGATGCTTAAACTGAGCCACCTAGGTGCCCCAAGATTTTATTTTTATTTATTTTTATTTTTATTTTTTTTAAAGATTTTATTTATTTATTTCACAGAGAGAGATCACAAGCAGGCAGAGAGGCAGGCAGAGAGAGAGGAGGAAGCAGGCTCCCTGCTGAGCAGAGAGCCCGATGCGGGGCTCGATCCCAGGACCCTGGGATCATGACCTGAGCTGAAGGCAGCGGCTTAACCCACTGAGCCACCCAGGCGCCCCCCAAGATTTTATTTTTAAAGTAATCTCTATACCCAACTTGGGGCTGAGATCAAGAGTCACATGCTCTACGAATTTAGCCAGTCAGGAACCCCTCAACCCCCCAAATTATTTTGAAGTAAATACTGGATGCAGTCTGATCTCATTTTAAGAGCTAAGCTGGTGACCTGGGGGTTAGACGGAGCAAGGCATCAGGAAGAGGTATTCAGGGATCTTCAAGTGACTTTGTGATTATAAAAACAAACAAACAAACCAAACAAAAAATCCAACAAAACAAAAAACAAAGCCTCCAGGTGTATGGATGGTAAAAGTTGTGGTTTGACAAAGATGAGTAATGAGTGTACAGGTGAGTGATGTTCTGTGTTTGAGATATGTTCTCCCCGTCATGGTAATCGTCATCATCATGAAATGCTAAGCCCATGGATGGACCAGTTACTGCACCAGGCTCCCTTACATGTGCTGTCACTGAAGTTCGGGTTCAAGGGTAGTTCAGACGTTCATATGCAGTATTTATCGTTGAGCGTAACAGAATACCAGCAGTGCTCTGGGGTCACAGGGTCTTTAAAGGTGGAAGCAAACTGAGGTTCATTATTGGTTTTAGCCCAGTCCCCTCAGAATGCTTCATTCCAGAGAGTAGTAGCCTGTGTTGAGCTCCCTTTGAGTGGCCCCGCACTTCGTCCTGCCACACTGGCCACGTCAGCTGACCGGCTGAGTTACAGTCTGCGGAACTAAGTCTCTCCTACTATTTTTTTTTTTTTTTTTTAAATCTTTTATTTTTATTTTTTTTTAAGATTTTATTTATTTATTTGACAGAGAGAAATCACAAGTAGATGGAGAGGCAGGCAGAGAGAGAGAGAGAGGGAAGCAGGCTCCCCGCTGAGCAGAGAGCCCGATGCGGGACTCGATCCCAGGACCCCGAGATCATGACCTGAGCCGAAGGCAGCGGCTTAACCCACTGAGCCACCCAGGCGCCCAAGTCTCTCCTACTATTTTGTAAAACGGCAGACTCCAAGGACCTCTTTTAGAGCAGACCTTTTGTTTTTCTAAGTCTATTTGGGGTATCGCGATACTCTTGTTGGAAAGAAATGTTTTTTACAGTTAACGCAAAATTTTCTCTTTTGAGAATTTATGCCCATTACTAGGGTCCATTTTTATAGGAAATGCCTGTTTACTTTCTGTATTTCTGTTTATAAAAGAAACCTACCTTGTAGCAAGCCCATTTTGGTCATGTACACACACTGCAGGAAATAATGCTTGCATCGGTGATATTTAAAAGTGCATCTTTACTTCACAACATAAAGCAAGAATTGGTGCTGTGCCTTTATAGTTGGATTAAGGTCTTATAATGATTTTCTTCCTTATGATAGACTGCAGAATATGTATATTCTAAATTTGGAACTCTACTTAGGATCTCAGGATTTAAGGGGAATGAATTTGTGATGGTAAAAGGTTCTTGGATCATCAGAAATGCTCCCAGGCCTTGGCTCAGCTGTTTTATTGATGGAAAAAGATGATATGCTTTAGAATAAGAGCTATTAAAAATTTCTGTAACATTCTGAACAACGCAAGCTGCCTGTTGCAACAGGATACCGTTCCTTTTCCATGGTCAGGTCTCCTGTAGAGTCTGCCCTTTGTGTCCCCTTGGACTTTTGTGAACCACAGTCCTGGGAGAGAGGGAAGAGCTCTGCCTAATCTCATCATCTACGAGCAGCTCAGTAGGATTTACTGTTGCTGCGTGGTTCCTAGAGATAGTGAGTAGTTGGTGAGTACCCCATGTGTTAATGTTGCTGCGACTCAGGATTTGTGCCATTTCTTGCAAATAATCCTCCTATGAAATGAGCTTTCTTATCTCCAGTTGACAAGAAATATTTGAATCCACATTAGGGCAAAGAACAAGATTTAGGAAGATGTGTTTTGTCAAATCACACACCCTGTCCTTTTCATGAAGGGTAAAGACAACTATCAAGGCTTGTCAAATGACTGTGACCTGATTAGGAAAATACAGGACCTATTTTCAGCAAAGAGGGTAAAATATTAGTATGAGTAGCAGGGTTTTTTTTTTTTTATTACATTAAGTTTATAGATTTGAAAAAATTCAAATTTAAATCCAGCAATAATAACACATCTTGAGAAAGAAACTAAATTCATGTAATCTAGGTATCAATTAATGCTTATACTTTATCACAGTTAGAAAAATGCTAAATTTGATCTAGCCATTGCATTTAATAAGAAATAGAAGTTTACCTTATTATTTTTTTCTCTTTAAAATAGTTAATGATCAATGCCTTATCACAGCTTTGATAGGCCTTAGCTTGGCTCTGGAGAGCCGAAGTACAGAGGGAGAGAAATAACAAAAAGCATCTTTGACCAGGGTGAACTTCATTATGTGGCTCATTTATTGGATGGGGAAGAAAGTACCGAGAAGGACACTCCGATTCTCTGGTCGGACTGGCGTGAGTGGGACAACATGTGCCACCATTTAGCTCTGCCTGGCAACATGAGGACCTCAGTGGTGCCAGAGTTTTCACTTTTTCAGGAGAACATGGAATGGACATTTGGAGTTTGAGGAGAGATTTGCCCATCCGGAAATGCTGGCAGTTAAGTCAACTATTTTTAAAATACTGTGTGGGCCACATAAACATGTTCCTGGGCCAAGACCTGCCACTTTGCGATCTGATTTCCATTGAAAATTCATTTATTTTTTTCAGTATTTGAATAAAGAAACCATTAACTTTTTTTTTTTTTGCTATGTCTTTTTATATGCTTTAACATTTGAATAAGTAAAGTGCTTTTTTGTAGAAAATCAGCTTGTTTTTAAAACAGAAGTGAAGCAATTACTTGAACTTTGCCGGGAAAGTGTCTCGATGGTTTGAGGGCCGCAGCAAAGCCTGAAACTTGTTTCCTTAGCAGGAGAGCTCCACGCAGGCTTCGAGCTGCCGGAGACGGGTTGGGAGAAGCAGGACTCCTTGCAGAGGGTCTGGGGCCCCCGGCGGAGAGAGCAGGAGGGACTCGAGCGTGTGGCGTCCAGTGCCCGCGTCCCTCTTCAAGAACATGTGCTATATATAGGGAACGGGGTCGGATTTTTTTCTTCTTGGTTGAGGTCCAGTGACAGTTAATGACTGTTCCTTACAGGCTGTGAAATTATTTATGCGTTTGGCAGTGGGAGGATGTACCGTGCAAGTGGCGATAGGTAGAACAGGCTCTGTTACCAAATCCCAGTAAAGTGCTAGTTCTAGAGCCAAGAGGGACTCCAGAGGTCATCCAGTCCAGGGCCTGCCTTTGAGGCCAGGAAACCGAGGGTGAAAGTTCTCATTAACTCGTTCCCGTCCAGCCTCTCCCTTCTTTCCCTCTCTTCTTCCTGCCTTAGGAAAATGTGTCTGCCAGGAATTACTTGTGACAATTGGAGAGTCTCTCAGAAAAACAAAGGTCAGGGGCGTCTGGGTGGCTCAGTGGGTTAAAGCCTCTGCCTTCAGCTCAGGTGATGATCCCAAGGTCTTGGGATGGAGTCCCACATCGGGTTCTCTGCTCCTTGGGGAAACTGCTTCCTCCTCTCTCTCTGCCTGCCTATCTGCCTACTTGTGATCTCTGTCCATCAAATAAATAAATGAAATCTTAAAAAAAAAGAAAAAAACAAAGGTCAGATGTTTAGTGAACTGAATATTTACAAAAGATCTTCCTGGAGGTTGATTTAGCTTGTCTTTGTTTGTTTTTAAAGATTTTTATTTATTTATTTGACAGACAGAGGTCACAAGCAGACAGAGAGGCAGGCAGAGAGAGAGGAGGAAGTAGGCTCCTGGCTGAGCAGAGAGCCTGATGCGGGGCTCCATCCCAGAACCCTGGGATCATGACCTGAGCCGAAGGCAGAGGCTTTAACCCACTGAGCCACCCAGGTGCCCCTAGCTTGTCTTTGTTTTTTATTGACAAAATTTCTGTTGCTTTTTTTTTTTTTAAAGATTATATTTATTTATTTGAGAGGGAGAGAGAGGGAGAGAGAGCATGAGCAGGGAGAAGCAGGCTGAGCAGGGAGCCTGACCGTGCCTGATCCCAGGACCCCAGGATCACAACTTGAACCAAAAGCAGATGCTTAACTGACTGAGCCACCCAGGTGCCCCTGTTGCTATTTTTTTTTTTTTTTTTAATTTGACAGTAGATGGAGAGGCAGGCAGAGAAAGAGAGAGAGAGAGAGAGAGAGAGAAGCAGGCTCCTTGCTGAGCAGAGAGCCCGATGCGGGACTTGATCCCAGGACCCTGAGATCATGAACTGAGCTGAAGGCAGCGGCTTAACCCACTGAGTCACCCAGGCGCCCCCCTGTTGCTATTTTTATATGAGTTTTGATAGTCTTCTTACCAAAGCCTATTCTTCCGTGCTATTTTTTAGAAAGCAAGAAACAAGGTAGGTATTAATTACACAGGAAAATGTGGCACTATATTACCCTTCCGCAGTTTTCTAGTAGTGGGTTGAACCACATGAAATCGTTGATTTCATCTGTCTCTGAACTACAAAAATGGTAGTTTCCCATGATTCAAGATAGTAGCTTGAGCAAAAGGGTGGTGAATATTGAGGTAGGCGCCTTCCTCCTGATGACATTGTTGGCATTTCTGTGCTCGGAGACCTTTCAGCCCTCCCCACTTTATCCTGTCCTGCCGCAGCAGTTGTACTGAGAGCTGTGGGGTTCACAGCTCCGAGCGCATCTGTGAGCAGTTTTCCTTCCACGCGCTATGTTTGGCTTGAAAAGCCTTCCTTACCTTGAAGAGCAGACAACCAAACTCAAGTCAGAGGCTGGCTTTGTTTCTGGTTTTTCAGGCCAACAGAAGCAAGTTGGAATGGCAGTGATTGTCATCCTCAGTCTTGGTCAACAGCACGATAGTTGGATACGCAGTTATGTTAATATTGCACCCTCAACTGAGGATTGGAGACTCCGAAAACATTGTCTTGTGATTGTAATTGAAACTAATTGTGACTTGGGTGGGGGGTGGTAGTGGGCAGGAAGCAGACGGGCCCACAGAAAGAAATGTCATGAACTTTCGACCTTTTCTTCCAGTTTTCTGACTTAAATCCACTGAATATTGCTTTGTCAAAACAACTTTTGTAAAAGAAGTAGCATTTTGGTATTTTGGAGATTATACAAGAAGTATAAAATAAGAAACATTTGCCCTTAACTCTGATAGGGAAAATTTATTTGAAGGACGTTAGGACCTCTGAATCACATCTGAGACCCCTGACCAAATAAAATAAAACTTCTCACTTTAGGCATCAAAGAAATTATTAATAAATATATGCATACTTATTTTTCTTGAGAAATCAGAAAACAGAAATATGCCCCACATACAGTCAATTAGAGAAAGCCAAACTCTACAAAATTCATGATTTGTAAAGATCTTAGTGCACCACAGCTGAATAAATACAACTAAAGAGCCATCACAATCAGCAACTTGGAAATGTGATTTTTCTGTACGACTTTGAACTAGAAGGTCAGTTAGAAATTCACGTATGACATTTCAGGCCCCTTCCAACTGTTACTTTAAAATGGAGTCCTTTACTCTAGTTTTTAAAAAAGAACTATAGAACTAAACTGTAGTAATAAAGGGCCTTTTTATTGGGGTAAAAAGTTTTCCAGAGGAAAATAGTATTAGATGGGCTGAATCTGTTTTCTCCCCTCTTAATTTATTTCTGCAAAAACGCCCTTCCATGGTGTTCTCTTGGGGCTCCCCTTGCCAGGATGGCATGTGTGTCTCTCCAGGATTTGATGCCTTTCTTCCTATGATCTGCAGTAGGCACCAGACGTCCCCTTCTCTGACAATCTGTCTTTGCGCCTCACGTAAATGCCTTTCTCCTGCCCGCATCCACCTTCTGCGGCTTCTCTCCTCCTCGAAGGCTCCCCGGGCCCCTCTGCTTTCCCTCGCCCGGGCAGAGTTAGGAGGACTAGCTTTCTGCATTCCCATTTATCTTAGGCTCTTGTAATAAGCAGATACCGTGTTGTACCGTAGTCATTCTCACGCCTTGCTCATTTTTGTCTTGTACATTCAGCAAAGCCAGTGTCTGGCAAAAGGAAGTTCCCCAGGAAATGCATCAAAAATAACTGGCTGATAGGCCCAAGTTTCTGCTTGTGTAGAGGAATTTATCAGTAAAAATAACGGCGTAGCATCCTGGAAGGACATTATAGAGCAAGGAATTTAACGATCTGCTAGATTTCCCCAGGAATTCTTAGCGAGCGTTGTTTAACGGTTGACAGAGGGAGCTTTGGAGGGCGGAGACGTGAACACAAATGCAACGGGCTGAAGGTGAAATTTTCATCTCCCCCGTTTCTTGTCTCAGTCCACGCTTTCTCAGCCCTTGGTTGCTCAGACCGTAAACTTTGTTGTTGACAGAGCATAAGGTAATGTATTCCTGTTCATCAGAAAATAGTGTGGAGACCCCTGGGTGGCTCAGTCCGTTAAGCCGCTGACTTCAGCTCAGATCATGATCCCGGGGTCCTGGGATGGAGCCCCGCATCAGGCTCCCTGCTCCGTAGGGAGCTTGCTTCTCTCCGCCTCTGCCTGCTTGCGTGCTCTCTCTCTCTGACAAATAAATAAAAACTTTAAGAAAGAAAGAAAGAACATAGTGTGGAGTGCCCGGGTAAGCAGCCTCAGGAAATGGCAAAGCCCGTTCTCCGTGCATATTCTCTTTGATGCTGTGTTCGGGGCCTTCCTGAGGCTTATTTTTCCTAATTATTGAAATTCTGTGAATGTCAGTGACCCCTGAAGCTATTCTGTGTGGCAGTGAATGTGCTGCTTTGCCTTTCAGAGAGCTCCCAACATGCTTGGTGAAATGCTAGAGATTGTAGCATGAGAAGTGGTTTTTCAGAGATGCCTTGTGGAAGTGAGGATACAGAGTTCAGGGGAAGAATAGATATTTAGACTATTTTTAGAAATTTATGAGTGGGCGCCTGGGTGGCTCAGTGGGCTAAAGCCTCTGCCTTCAGCTCGGGTCATGATCCCAGGATCCTGGGATCGAGACCTGTGTCGGGCTCTCCGCTTGGCAGGGAGCCTGCTTCCTCCTCTCTCTCTCTGCCTGCCTCTCTGCCTACTTGTGATCTCTGTCCAATAAATAAATAAATAAAATCTTAAAAAAAAAAAAGAAATTTGTGGGTGATATGTGTATCTCTTATAACCACATTCAGCAGCTAGCAGAATTAACATTAAATTAGTAGAGAAGTAGGAGAAGAATCAATGAAACAAGATGGGATTGGGAGGGAGACAAACCATAAGAGACTCTTAATCTCACAAAACAAACTGAGAGTTGCTGGGGGGAGGGGGGTTGGGAGAAGGGGGGTGGGGTTATGGACATTGGGGAGGGTATGTGCTTTGGTGAGTGCTGTGAAGTGTGTAAACCTGGCGATTCACAGACCTGTACCCCTGGGGATAAAAATATATGTTTATTAAAAATTAAAAAAAATTAAAAATTAAAAAAAAATTAGTAGAGAAAAATATTTTAAATATTGTCTACTATGAAATTGCTTAAAGGAGACAAGACTCTACCAGGGGCTTTCTGTTGTGTCCGTTGAAACTACAGCAAATCTGTAATACAGATAGTGCCCCTATTTTACAATTAAAGAACAAGAGACTTAGAAGTATCCTGCCTCAAAGTCATTCAGCCCAAAAGTTGAAGAGCTGGAATTTCATTCCTGATTGATTTGTAGCCAATGGTTAGAACACTGTTCTGTCCTGCTTTATGTTTTGTATTAACTTCAGAGAGATTTTTTTCAAGCCTGTCACTTAAGATATTGATATTTAAATATTAAATCTAAAAATGTCATCAGAGACTTCATGCACACCACCCAGAGATGTGTGTTGGTGAAAGATAATACAAATTATTTTTAAACCTTCAGTCATTTTATGCATAGTTGTGGAACAGAAGATTGAAGTTGGTTATTTTAGCTAAATATTTCTTAATTATGATCATGGAATCTTGTCTGCACATAGCACAGCACCACTTGGGAATATACCAGTACTTGTGTGACCTTCTTGGAATAGTACAGGATTGGCTTAGATGTGTGGGGGAAAGAAAACCACCTTAACATGCACATGACTTTGGAGCTATTCAGTGATAATGCTGTTCATCTAAAGAATATTGGAATGAGCCAGTGAGGGCCTAGGTAGGAAACACCAAGTGGTTGTTACACTGCCTCTTTTCTGTCCAGCTTCACATGGGTCCTTTAAAAAAAATAGGCCTCTTAAAATATTTTTAAGATATTTAAAATATTTATATTTTATATTTAAGATATTTAAAAATTTATATTTATATATTTATAAATATAAAATATATAAAGTATTTTATATTTATATATAATATATAAAATATATGTAGTATATATGTTAGGTATTTTATATTTTAAATATCTTAAATTTATATCTTAAAATATAGGGATATAATTTGCTTTTCTATAAATTACTTTTCTGAAGTAATTCTTAAGCTGGTCAGTGGCTCTGCAAGACAACAACCACGTTGAGGTGTTATCATATCTAACTCCCCTGATTAGAGTGCGGGTGGACAGCTTCATGTGGGCACTGGCCACTTGTACTTATTTCGCTGTGAATAATCTATTTACATCCTTGCTTTCTCTCCCTCTCCAAGCCCCCGCTGGACTATTTCTATCTTGTGACATTCATTCTTTTATTTGTGCAAATAATCTTCTCCCAGCCCGCCATGTATCTTTACTTTTGTTTTTGGTGTCTTGTTGCACAGAAGCTTTAAATGTGCCGTCGTCTTTTTGGGTTGTATTTTGGGTCTTGTTTTAGAAATCTAGTTCACTCTTCACTGAAGTTCATTTAATTACGGTTAACAACTGTTTTGTCTTTTGCCCCGTGGTTTGGAGGGGACAGGAATGTGGCAGCTGTTAAGAAACAGAGAGCATTCATCCAGTGGGGGATGTCCTGAAATAATAAATTAGGAACAACTCAAAGAGGAGACAGAAAGGGAAGAGCTTGGAACCCAGGACACGAAAAGTAACAGTTCAAGAATCTGGTCCTTCAAGAGGGAGTCAGACATTCAGTGCTGTGTGATCTGAAGAAACTTTTGTGAGATAATTAATACCTCACTTGCGGTTAGCAAGTGAGCTAGATGGAGGACAAGCAAGTGGGCTTGGGTTAGTGATGGGGTCTTTAAATTAAAAGGTGGTTTTTGGGGGACAGGGTGGAGAAATCCCCTTTTAACACTCCTTTCAAGTGTCTTACTTCCATTTTTATAAAGTTCTGTAAGTAATAATAATAATATTGAAACTCACTGTACGGCAGGCACTGTGCCTAAGCGCTTTATATGCATTACCTCATTTAGTCAAACCAGGGAGTAAGTGCCGTAATTATGCCATTTTCCAGATGAAAACAGGCTCTAGGAGGTTAAATAACTTGCCCCATGTCACACAGCTGGTAGCTACATGGTATCAAGATTAGAATTCAATTCTTTCTGAACTCTGAGCCTTCCAGATGCGATTGTTACATATATTTTTAAAAATTTTTATTTATTTGACAGAGACAGATCAGAAGTAGACACAGAGGCAGGCAAAGAGAGAGGGGGAAGCAGGCTCCCTGCAGAGCAGAGAGCCCGATGTGGGGCTAGATCCCAGGACCCTGGGATCATGACCTGAGCCGAAGGCAGAGGCTTAACCCACTGAGCCACTCAGGCGCTCCTGATTGTTACACACTTTTTTTTTTTTTTTTTTTTTTAATAAAAAGTATTTATGAAGATACTAAGTGGTGAGCCCTTGGAATTGGTGATTGTGCCTG
Source organism: Mustela lutreola (assembly GCF_030435805.1). NCBI lineage: Eukaryota > Metazoa > Chordata > Mammalia > Carnivora > Mustelidae > Mustela > Mustela lutreola. The sequence goes on along the minus strand of NC_081290.1, from coordinate 5,855,830 downwards.
TTCTACTGGAAAATCAAGCTCTGTCGAATCGCATTTAGTGGAAGAGAGGAGATTTTGCAGGACTTTACTACTTGAAACCTTTACTTCTTATTTTAGTTCTTTGTTTTTTATGTAGGCTCCCTACCCAGCATGGAGCCCAGTGCGAGGCTTGAACTCATGAGCCTGAGATCAAAACCTGAGCTGAGATCAAGAGTTGGGCGCTTACCTGAGTCTCAGTCATTAAGCGTCTGCCTTGGGCTCAGGTCATGATCCCAGGGTCCTAGGACTGAGTCCCACAGGGCTCCCTGCCCCGTGGGAAGCCTGCTTCTCCCTCTCCCTCTGCTGCTGCTTCCCTGCTTGTGCTCTTTCTCTTCTCTCTGTAAAAAAAAAAAAAAAAAAAAAAAAGAGAGAGAGAGAAGAAAAGAAACAAAGAGTTGGGCACTTAGCCACTTGAAACCTTTAAAAACAAAGCAAAGCCCTTTCCTTGCCCGGGTCCCACTTTTCTGGCTTTGCTGCCTTCCGTCCGGGGGAGGAGGGCGCCGTCTCTCCTGAGCTGTGGCCTGGCTCTCTCCGGACCCTCCCCTTGCTCAGGTGACAGGCCAGCCTCTGTGTTGCTCCAGTGCACGGGGATTGGATGGACCTTGTTGCTGTGCCTCTGACACGTTGGTGCCTCTTGGGGAAGCAGCTGTGTCGCTGCGGCTCTGAGCGCGACCGTCTCTCCAGGGCTTCTCCGTCAACAGTCCGGCTGCCCCGCTCAGGGTGGATTTTGCCAGGCTTGACTAAACCCAGCCTTCCCGCTTCCGTGGAATTGTGACACGTATCAAGGAGACAGGAGAGGAACTGAAGTCTGTTTATGTGGAAGAAATGTTGAGGTGCAGCCCTGGTGGAAAGCAGCTAGAAACTCTGGGTTCGTTACTTACGTGCTCTGAGACCTCGTGCAGGTTTCTTTCGATCTCTGTGACTCACTTCCACATCTGGGAAAGGCGGATGCTAGTGTCTCTCTCACCAGGGTGTGGGGATGCGGACCGGGATGCGCATGGAGTAGCCTCCAGGATATTTAGAGACGCGCCCGAACGCTAGCGAGTTTCCTAGGTTAAAGCAGCGAGCCCGTCCTGTGGAGCGGGGGTCCCCGCACGGTTCGTACACTTCGTGCACATCTTTATGTGCTCACCTCGGACAGTTTGGGTGAACTGATAGCACTTTTACCTCCGCTTGTGGATGAAGCATTTCTTGGGGTCTCCAGACAAGTAGGGCTTATTTGAAGCCCAGGAATACTCCTCCTGGCTTTGGGTCTCTACTTTTTCACTGTGGCCATGTTCTTTCTGTCACCCGGACATAGTCTGCTCACCCCCCCCCCCCCTTTAAGCCTGAAGAATCGGGTTCTTTCCCTTGAGTGTTGGTGGTTGTACCTTCTACCCAGCAGCCAAACTGTGTTAAAACATGCTGGATGTCCCTTGTGGACGCTCCCTGTTTCCTCTTCCTGTTCTCCTCTTCCTCCTTAAAATTACCCCTTAGCTGTGCTGCTTGTCCACCGTTGACAGCTTGTGGGAACTCATGGCCCTCACGGACACTCGGCCGCACCCTGTCCTAGAAGCTGTGGCGGCAGACTGAGCCCCACAGGTTTTTGTTGCTTGGGCTCTCACGGAGTGTTTGAGCAGGAAGGATTTTAAAGAAGTCATCTCATCCAGCGCTTTCATGTTACAGAGAAGGAAGCCAAGACCCAGGAGAGTAAGTGACCCGCTTCAGGCCCACAGACTCAGAACTGGAGCCAAATCCTCTGACTTGTGCTTCTACTACAAATCCAAGGACAGTAGAGCCGAGGCGTTCTGGGTAGGGAGTTGGTCAGCAGATTCTTTGGTGGTTTCTAGTCTCCCAGAGGAGAAAACCTAAACTTCCTTCCCAGTCGGTTATCTCAGGCTCAGGATGCTGGTCACCCACGAATTCATTCATTCATTTATTTATTTATTTATTAAAGAGAATTTTATGTATTTATTTATTTGACAGAGAGATATCACAAGTAGGCAGAGGGAGAGGAGGAAACAGGCTCCCCGCTGAGCAGAGAGCCCGATGCGGGGCTCGATCCCAGGACCCGGAGATCGTGACCCAAGCTGAAGGCTGAGGCCCAACCCACTGAGCCACCCAGGCGTCCCATCACCCACTAATTAATGATGTAGAACATCCTGACAGTTTCAGAGCTGGGCTGCAGATGGTATGAACCTGGGTTAACTTAGGGCCTCCGTGCGCTTGGACATTTATGGGAGCCGCTCTTTGTAAAAAATGTGAGCCCTTGTAAAAGTCTTATGTAACACAGCTTGGGTTACTGTTGGCGCTGCCCACGTGTGCCTCTCTCTCCTGTGGACTAAAGAATAACCAGGGACTTAAGACAGCACAGAACTGTGCTTTGGAAAGCTCTCTCCGCCCTCCCCGAGCGCTCACAGGGACGTCGTTCAGGACCCTCTCGGTCAGTCGGGGTCCTTCACCAAAGAAAGTATGTCCTGTCAGCCGTTCCCAGGGGTTTTTTGTTGCAGCATCAGTCTACTTTTTTTTTTGTTTTTTTTTTAAAGTTTTAACAGCATTTGCTTATTAAAAATTACCATAATCACATTCTATAGTTTTATAAAATGTAATTACATTTCAAACCAAAAAATTAATGAGATGAGATGCATTGTTTTACATTTTTGCAACTCTTGATTGTCTGACTTAATAGAAGACAGCTGGGTCTGCAAATCTGCTTTTCATTTACTCTCATGCAGTGAATTGTTTTGGTTGAAGTCCGTGCAGATCCAGCCTCCCGGAGAGATGGTTAGAAAAGGAAGGACTTACAGACCCCTAAAAGATTCCTGGAGAAGTCCCAGGGACATCTGACCATGCTTTGAGAACTGCTTCTTTAAAGTAACTCTCCTAGTCTCTGTTCCCCATTCCTTGCCCTCTGGGGAAGAGCATTGGCTTTCCTGATTGGCAGCGTCTAGAAGAGAGTGGATGCTTGTACATTGTGAAGTTGGGACTCCTAGTGACTGTGCTAGGATGGTGTCTAAGGTACCGTTATAAAGGAAAACAAGAAACTGACTTAATGCACATCCAGGAGAGTGCGTCTGGTGGTGGACACGAGAGACAGGGCAGCCATCCTGTAGGGTGCTCCCGGCCATCAGAGCTTTTGGGAATGTTCAGTTACTTGGGCTGGCTATTGAGTATACCAGTGTGTGTTATATTTTCTCTACACGGTAAGGATATGTTCCAGACACATTCAAAGAAAGCTCTGGTTTCTAGCACTTGGGGGAAGCAATGAATCTGTATTTCCCCTCATTCAGTTCTTCATTTTTTGGGGCATGGATCTCCCGAATCTTCCTAGGTGTAAAAGACACCTGTTTGGATCCATGAGTTGGAACTGTATCCATCGGAGTCAGTTTCTGCCTCCAGCACTTGTGTCAACACAAGGTCTCAGGCGTGTAATTCCCTCATTATTATAGGAATAAACACAATGAGCCAGTCTGGAGAGAGGGGCTAGAACCCGGGGCTCTGAGTGTGGGGTGGTCGAGTGATGGCCTCCCCGGTACAGAGCCTTCCGTGTCTCACTGATCCGGGCCCACAGAGGCTGCTGAGCTTTCTGCTTTCTGCTAGAAAATAGGCTGCTTCTGTGGTTTCTGAACTGTGCTGAAGTTGTGCTTCTTGGACGGGGCAACCTGCTCTTGGACTGGTACTTGCCCCCTCCCTCTGCTGTTGCTCCACAGTCGCTTCGGGACGGTATACTTCTGTTGGTGACCCAATACTGCCGTGAGGTTTTATGTGCCGCTGGAGAGCGACGCTCACGCGGGCTCCGGCAGCTCCTGTCCTCCGCCCCCCGCGGTGACGGTAGGACCCCGGAATGTAGGAAGTGGACGTTATTCCCCTGCCCTTCCTCAGCAGCCCCTCTCCTCTGCTGTCTCTGTTACAGACGACACAGCTGAGGCCCAGACAGATGGCGGGCGTGTCCTTCCAGTAGCCCCAGCCTGGACCAGGGCTGGAAGCCTTCGAGGGCGTTTAGCTTCGGATCGCAGTGGCCAGGGTGGATTTGTACGCGTGCGCGCCTGCTTGCTTGAGGGAAGGCTCGTGCACCTGCTTGCGACAGCACGGGACCAGGTGGCCGGGACAGTCTCCGGAAGGCAGCGTGCTCGGTGGGAGAGAAATTGAGGCCGTGGGGAAAAGCTCAAGACAAGCCAGCTACCCCTTTTCATTGGAGGGGAAAAAGTGGTATTCAGTGAAAAGTAACTTTAGATTTACTAACATTTGATTCTCAGAATGCTTTGCCGTTTGTGGCCCGCACACAGATATTACTGCCTAAATCGATGAAGTCTGACCCGGTTTCCATGGGCCTGCGCAAACCCTTCGTGACGGCCTCACGGATTGTTAGGAAAAAACCAACAAAACGGGTGTCGTGTGTCGGTGCCGCGGCGGCTGGTGGTCGGAACACTTGTTAGAGCTCGTGAGCTGCCGAGAAGTCGCGTGAAGGAAGGGGGTTGCGGGTAAGACGCCTTCAGAGACGGGGTCTGGGGACACGTCCCAGCAAGTGGAACCGCGTAAGTGCCATCGCCCGCCCGTGCCTCCCTCAGGGGGGCTTCACCATGAGCAGCACTGGTCACCCCGAGGGCGACAACACTGGGAGCGTTAAAGGTTTCGTTTTTAATATAAACTCCGGATAGTGGACGGTGGTGCTCCGTGCTATACAGCCGGTACGTGTTTCTCTTCGGTCGTGAAGATGCGGGTGACAACTGTCTTCGCTGTCCCTGGACAGGGTGCCGGGAGGAATCTGGAGATGTCCACATCCCCAAAACTGCATCGTTTTTAAGCAGAATTAAGTCAATAACGTGGCTTGCTGGTTCCCTGCCCACGGTAGGCAGGGGCTCGGAAAATGTTTCTTCTTCCGTGGCCCTTAGTCCTGGAAGTTTTAGGGCAAACACGGCCGTATTTGGCTTCGCTCCTCAGCGGTGTCCGGGCAGCTGCGGTGGGAGCCAGTGGGTCGGTGCTTTAGTCCAGCGGCTTCCGTCAGCCCGGCTCCCTGCCCCGTGCTCCAGTCGGACATGTCAGCCCGGCTCCCTGCCCCGTGCTCCAGTCCGACGTGTCAGCCCGGCTCCCTGCCCCGTGCTCCAGTCGGACGTGTCAGCCCGGCTCCCTGCCCCGTGCTCCAGTCCGACGTGTCCTTCGTGTCTTCTGTAGGAGCTCTGGTCGGGTTGTCTCCGTGACTGGTCTTCCGGCGCTGCCAGAGCATAATTTCTGGTTTTTAGACCAGTGAGTGGGTGTTGTAGTCTGCGTGGCTGTGGTCTGCAGTCATTAGGTTACACTTGCTCCCTCTGTGTGAGAAAGAAAAATCCGTGTGGGCAGTTGGTCGCGGGGACACACCTCTTCTCGGGTTCCTCCTCCCCCTGCTCCCTGTTTCTGCGCTCCCTTGAGCCTCTGCTTTCCTTATGTGCCCCCACAGGGTGGCTCGGGGCCCCTGTGCGTGACCTCGGGAGGTGGTGACCTTGGGAGGTGGTGACCTCAGCGGTGCAGTGCACTTGTGCGATGCTGTAGTTGTGCCTTCATGGCCGAGACGCACGTGTCAGTCTGTGGCCTTGTTCACGCTGTGGCAGGTGCTTTGGAGGCCGTCTGTCTGGCTCTGGGCCACTGTGCTTGCTGCACGATCCTGACCAGCTCGGTCTCTGACCTTCGGCTGTAAAACGGGAATAATAATACTAGCCTTGGAAGCGATGGTGGGAGCTGGGTCAGATCCACGTAAAGTGCCCAGGATGGTGGGCGGCGTATGCCTACGGATATATGTAGGAACAGTGCAACTGCACATGCTTTGTCAATGTTAACTTGAACTTCAGCCGAGTAATTATGTCCGAGAGCAAGAGCCCCGATGATACCTGACCTCAGAGTAGGCACAGTTGCTTGCCTCGAAGTACGAGGAGGAGGCCACACTGAAGCGGGCACCTGAAGCCGTGGCTTCTCTTCTCCGTTCTCCGGTGAGCTTTTCAAATCTCCTCCGGCAAACGCGCATTGGGCGTTTTAGCCCGTTTAACGAATGCCACTCCTGAGTGGTAGTTCTTTGTGGTTGGAGGAGGCAGAGGAAGAGTGTTAACCCTGTGAAAATGGGGTCTCTGCACTCACCCACCTTAAATCTACGGCCCCAGTTGTGGGACCTTGTAGCAGGGCTCAAAGTAAGAGGAGTAGGACAGGTGTCCTGTCCTTAAGGGATCCGCGGGCTTCAGGGGCCCCCACCGGTGGACAGCCAGCCAGGTGCGGTGCTGGATGCTGGGGTGACGAGGGGCCCAGATGCAGTGAGTGTTTGTGCAGTAGAGAGTGACGGCGTGCGGCTCGGGGAACCAGACGAGGCTTAACCAGGAAGATGGGATTTACCGGGACTGTTAAGGGTGAGTCGGATTTGAGGGTAGCGGTGGGGAAGGAGGCATTCCCTGTGTAGAGGTGGCTGTGCCTTGAAAAGAGTCAGTTGTCCCGCTTCAGGTGTTGGTGGTGATGGCCTCGGAACCTGGCATCCCTGGTTGACATACTGGTTCCGCCATCGCATAGAGCTCTGGTTTATTTTCTCATCTATAAAATGGAGCCGACAAGATCTATTTCACAGTGTTATGAGGGTTAAGTGGAAAGATTTTTTTTAAGATTTATTTATTTTTGAGAGAGAGAGCGTGCATGTGAAGGCAGGAGAGAGGCAGGGGAGAGGGAGAGAGAACCCGCGAGCAGGCTCCCTGCTCAGCCCAGGCCGGGTGCGGGGCTGGATCCCAGGACCCCTGAAGTCATGCCTGAGCTGAAGTCAAGACTTGGGGGCGTGACTGACGGAGCCACCCAGACGCCCCGGTGGAAGGAGGTCTCATACAGGTCCAGGTGTGGCACGCGCGGCCGCAAGTACCCAGGGAACCGTTCTGTAGGTGCTGGTTGTGGGTGGGGAAACGCTGAAATGCTCGCAGTGTCCCGTTTGTTTTGGGGGACACACTTGGCATTGCCTTCCTTACAGACGTCTTCAATTACTGCTTCTTGGCTGATCAGTCAAGGGGCATATTACTCCCTCTCCCCCTTTTAAGTCCTCCGGCTAGAAAATGTGGCAGAGCCTCATCCCTCGTTTTGCTACTCTGGGTATTTGAACTTTGATTATTCGGGTACTGCGGGCCACTTACAGAAGACACCAGTCCGCTCTCCTGGATCCCAGGGTACCAGGCACACCGATGAGGGCTTTACTCTCCCTGAGGACTGGAGCTTCACAAATCATTAGCGAGTTTTCCCTGAGGTTCCGTGCGCCTGAGTAGCTGGACGACTTGCGGCTGTCACGCTGTCTTCCGAATTATTAATATCCGGGCTGAAGAGTGTGTAGGAGGTTGGCTTGAGCAGGAATCCTGGGGGCTGATGCCAAGCCTTCCTTCCCTGCTTTGGTGGTTACAGCTACCACAGTGCACAGTCCCCACGCCCGGTAATAGCCAACCTCAGTACGCACAGTTGGTGCAGTTGTGGCAAAAGGGGTTTAACTCTGTGTAGCCATGATTATAGTAAGATACACGGTCTGACCCTCTTTATGTGGGAGGGATTTGAGGCTTGGATTTTTCTCAAATCAAACGGCCAAAGTTGCTTTTCTTGTTTTTGCCGGTGTAATTATCACTTTTTTCCTCCGCTGCCTTTCATTTTCACCGTGTGAATAATAATTATTCTAATGAACCATTAGGCTTCGGGAGAGTTTAAAGGCAGCTAGCTACTTGGATCAGTGCCTAAGACTTTCTTTCACACCGGGGCCCATTGAACTTCGTCAGTTTCTCTTCCGTACAGAATATATGAATTAGAGCAAGGACCTCTTGCCAAGCTGTAATTTTTCAAGTTTCGATTTCAGCTTCATGCCTCCCTGCCATCATGCTATCCAAGACCGTCTGAAATGTATTCCCACACACGTTTCTAATTCTTAATCTGCTAATCTAGGAGCATTGAGGTGGAACCCAGCTCCATCTCGGAGAGAAGTCTGGGCTGCTGACCCAAGCCCTCTGTGCTTTGTGGGAACGAGGGACATGAAAGTGTAACCTCTGCTTTTTTCCTGCACATGTTTATCACCTCCATTTGAGAGCTAACGGGATTTTATATCAGGTTGTTGTACGGAGCATCCTCCTTGGGTCCTATTGACTAATCAGAAATGCCATGACTGTCCTGATCATGGAAATGCCCCTTTAAGAGACAGTGGAGAGGGGGGAGGGGGCTGTGGGAACATTCTTCTGGGGCCGCCTGTGAAAAGAAGGTTTGTTTTGCATTTAGCGGATTGGGACAAGAGAGCCAGCATCCAAAACCATCCATCAATAGCAAACCTTTGAGAGTAGAGGAAACTCATAGTCCCTTGGGTCTGCTTTCCTAAGCACACCAAGATGTGTGAGAAAACTCCTAAACCAACTTCTTCTTCTTCTTCTTTTTTCCCCACAGCGGGATGGATACTTCTGTAATATGCAGTTAACTTCTGTAAGGCAGAGAGTTGTCTGTTCTGCTGGTGGGAGTATTTATTATTATTATTATTTTTTTAGTGGTTACTTGGTTCTATTTTTTGAGAAAGAGAGCAGAGTAACAAAGAAGAGTGCTTTCGCTTTATTAGAATGGCAGAAATTACAGTCCGAACTAATGGGGTCAGTCTGTGAGGGTCTCTGCAAGATACGCTTTCTTAATGCTCTAAGGGAAGTTTGCGTGAAATCGCTTACCATTCGGATGGTCGCCCAGGCTTGTAATCTGGGTTAAAGCCTTGGCTGGAAGGCGGTTTTCTACTCTCGATCCCTTGGTCTCCGGCTCTGGTGAGAAGATAAGTTGGTAAGGGCCCTGGTGGGTAGAAATGAAAATCTCCCGTGATGTCGCTGCTTGGCGATGGCTCCCAGCTCTCGTCCGTCCACACTGCGCACCCAGGAGCAGAGCCTGGGCTCGCATTTAGCTATGTACTGTTTATATTGATCTTCCAGATACTTTCAGGGATAGTTCCAATAAAATGAAATGTGAACCAGTTTTTAAAAAAGTCTTAAACCCTCACTCTTAATTACTCTTCAGTTTTCCGGTTGGTTGATTTCCATGCCCTTCAGATCTTAATTTTCCTGCTGCTTCTCTGGACTAGTTCTTTCTCTCCTTCTGTCTCCATTCCTTCCCTGCAACAGTCTGAATCTTACTTTTATCTTATTTTTTATCATCATAATTATCATGATTTTTTATCAATTTATCATGATATTTTATCGTGACCTGTAGGTCGTGATTCGCCTGCGAGATCGGGTCCTCCTCTGAGAAAGCCTCATTTTTTTGCTGGGGCCCATGTCAGTCCCCGCTGTCCAACCTCGCTAACCTTTGTCCTGTATTTCATCACCAAACGTTTTGCACTTGTCTTCTGTTTTCTCTCAATGACTTTTCCCCCAATAAGGTGTAAGTTCCTTAAAAGCTTTTGCATTTCCTAGAATTCTTATTATGCAGAAGCACTGAAATACTTGTGCAGTTTACTTTTGTTAGTGGTTCACTTGCCTTCGTAACTTGAGGGAGATCTAGTTTACTTACTGTGCTCTTACTCATTTGTCTTTTTTTTTCTCCTGGAGACTTGTCTTTTGTTTTGGGTTCGATAAATGCTAATCTTACCATACCCTAAAGTTAAACAGGGAATGTTACAACACAGAACCCTAAAATGGCCCCCATCCCAGCTCCCTGGTGAGCACACCCCACCCGTATCATGTAACACCCAGAGCTTGGGAAGGTGGTGGGATCGTCGCCCCCGTGATTAAGTTATGTTATGGCATAGCTCACGTAAGGTACAAAGATTTTCCCGGGTGGACCTGACCTGATCAGTGCCTTGAAAGGAACCGACTTTCCTTGAAGATTTGAAATGTGAAGAGGGATATGAGAGGTTCCCTGTTGGCGGTGGAGAGGAGACGGCCACATGGCTGGGAACTCTGGGTGACCCCTGTGTCAGTCCCCGGCTGACAGTGGGCGTGGAGAGGAGGACCTCCGTCCTATAGCTGCAGGGGATTGAATTCTGACACCGACCCACACCAGCTTGGAAGTGGAATTTGCCCCCAGAACTTCCAGATCCAAACTCAGCTTGGCCACCGCTTTGATTTTAGCCTTGTGAGATCCTGAGCAGAGAACCCAGCCATGCCCCATCCAGACTTCTGACCTTCCCAACCACGAGCTGATAAATAAGTGTTGCTTCAAGCCCCTAGCTCCTGATGATTTGTTCCATGGCAATAGGAAATTAATAATGCCCCCAAACGTATGTCAACAACCCCTATGCCACCCTGGTAGTGTTTCATCCGGGGCTGAGACCAAGACGAAGTAGAACTCTTAGGAAGGCTTGAAAATTTTGGCCAGAATTGTTTCATAATACTTGGAGAGTGATATCAAATGTTAATTTTATGTTTATTTCCTGGGAATGTATTTGCCATGGCTCTGGGCATTTTTGGTATAGCCCCTCAATTTTCAGGGGCTGGAAATCTGCCACTGCACTCAGAGATGTTCTAGACCAGCCTGGGTTAGGGACTGAGTGTGGCCCGAAAATGGCAACCTTCAGTAGTCAGGTGGGGACTGACACGTTTCTGACCGCCTCAGAGCGGGTTTGGATTTTTCCTCTGCTTTTCAGGGACGACCATTACATGGTCATTACCATATCTGAAAGCCCCTTCCATCCGAAAGGGACAGAAATAAATGATATCTTTCAAAAAGGAAGTGGCTCATTTATATCCGGTGATAGAAATGGTGCCATAGGGAAGGAAGGGTCCCATCCAGATTTCATTAGTTGCCGATGAATGTACTCAGCAAGTAGAAACACACAGACGGAGCTGCGGTATTTCTCAGCGGGGAAGAACTAAGGAACTGACGTGTGACTATGAGGAGAGGAGACGTACGTAAGAAGTTGAGGGGAAAACTTCCAGCTGATAAGGGCCCTTAATAATCTTTGACCTCCTATTCATCGCTGTTCTGAGAAAATTTGCGTGGAAGCCGTACGACATCATACAGGCAGGGCTGATGAGTAACTGAGACTTCGGGTGCTTTTCTCCTCGGCCAGAGGGGTGGTGTGTTTGCCATGGGATCCGGGTCTTTGGGATCCCGCTGCGGTGCCCGAGGACGTTCGCATGATTATGCCCCTCCTCGGTGAATTTCTCATTAACTTTCCGAGGCGGCCACGGGAGGGGCTTCTCCTCATCTCTGCGAGGTGCAGGGGTGCGAGAGAGCAGCTGCCGCATCTGTTTCTCATCGGACCGTGCCTTTCTCAGTACTTCTCGACTGTTTGTCCCGCCGCGGCCCTCCCCCGCCCCCTTCCTCTGCGCCCAGCAGCGTTGGTCAGAGTGTCTGGAATGCACATGTGGGCCTCGTCCGTCCCAAACTCGAGACTTTCTGCTGATCAGCACTTTGTGATGTCAGGCTGTTAGAGGCATTAGTCACTTTGACTCAGGAAAAAAAAAGAAAGAGCCGTCTTCGGAAATTTAAGAAAATGTCTTTTTTGGTCGTTGTTAATTCTTGGCACGCAGGGAGATGGAATCTCTCAGAGTTCGCACGGACTTCTAGAAAAACATTCTGTCTGTAAGAAGAAAGTGCTTCCATTTTGTGCAATTTCTGCATCGCTGAAAGTCCGATTCACTGGTCATTCAGCCCTACCTCTCGCGCCCTCCTCCCCACCCCAGCCCACCCCCTTGGGGTCCCGGCTCAGGAGCAGCAGCTGGGGGCTCTGTTCACTTCAGATACCCACTTCCGTCGGGTCAGAGGTGCGACCCTCATCTAGGAGGCCGTGTGGGCCGTTGCTGCGATGGGCGGTGGGATGTCGAGAAGACGTAGGGAGCTGGGGGCCACCGGTGGAGAGCTCGAACCCCGTGTGTTTCCAGGCTTGGGGGTCAGGCTCCACTCAGCAACCACTGTGACTTCTCACCTTCAGAGCCAGCCCCAAGTGTGATGGAGAGAGGGTGGGCCAGGCTCCAGGGCTCTGGCTCTTCCTGTGGTCCTGTATCTCCACCTCGCCCGCCTTACAGGGGAACCCATCGGCTGCCATGTCTGCCTCCTTACCTGAGAACGAGGAGGCTGGGGAACGTGATTGTGTCAAACGTCACACAGACATGCACTCTGGTGAAGTCTGATGGGGGTAGTGCTAGGAGGAGCGGAATAGTCAAGTCATGAATCAGCTGATAGACGGGATTCAGTCTGTTAGAGGGTCAGATGGGAAAGATTTGGCTAAGAAAGGTGTGGGAGGCGGTTATTAGGTCTGGGTGCAGAGGAGAAAAGCCTGGTGGCACGGATGTCCTCAAGTCCTCCAGAAGTCCTCACTGTTGAACTCAGAGGCCAGCGGGGGAGCTTTCGGTTATACAGTGGACTTTTTTTTTCTTCCTGCAAGAGGGTGAAAGCGTATAAATTTGTGTACATTTTTAATCAGGGCTAGCGATAATGCATGCTGACCAGTGTTATTCTAGGGGACTGGGACTCTCTGATACCTTGAAGTAGAGGTTGCCATTTAACAGGAAAAAGTGAGGAAGGACAGATTTAAGTTGAATGGGGGATGGGGCAAGTTCCACTTAGGAGATGTTGGTTAGCAATGCCTGGGCCACGGATGCACCGGGGAGAGGAGGAGATGCAGGTATGACAAGCAGTCATTAGCCTTTGGAAAGTCACTAAAGCAGGGGCAGGAAGAAGTCATCTGAGAAAAATTACGTTAATTCTTGCAATGCCCCGTGAAGTGCTTTACCTTAAAGCTGGCAGACCTGAAGCTGAGAAGTTCCCATGACTTCCGCGTCCTGGGTCACACAGCTCAGTAACGGCAGAGTTGCCCTGAGTCCTCTGACTTCACCCGTCAAGCAATTTCCACTGCGTTGTTCTGCCTTTCTACTCACTTTGATCACTTTCAATATGATTTGGTTCTGCTATTAGAAAAAATAACTACTTATTCTATCACCTATTAGCCACAATAAGAATTGCAGGATATGGGGCACCTGGGTGGCTCAGTGGGTTAAGCCACTGCCTTCAGCCCAGGTCATGATCTCAGGGTCCTGGGATTGAGCCCCGCATCGGGCTCTCTGCTCAGCAGGGAGCCTGCTTCTCCCTCTCTCTCTGTCTGCCTGCCTCTCTGCCTACTTGTGATCCCTGTCTGTCAAATAAATAAATAAAATCTTTAAAAAAAGAAAAAAGAATTGCAGGATGACCTTCTTTAAAAGGATTTTTATTATTTATTTGTTATTTATTATTATCCTTTATAGCAATTTCTGATGTTTAAAACCTTTTATTTATTTTCTGTTTAAAAGGTGTGGGGTGTGTGTTTTGCAGTAAGTCAAATATTACGGAAATATAACACCTAGAAAGTAAAATTTCCCTATAGTCATACTATTCCCAAAGAAAACACCCCACATTATTTTTGCGAGGATCTGGAAAAGCAGAATTTGTTCCTTGTCTGGCAGTCCTTTGGAGAGCCTTCCTGTGAAGTGACACTTGAAACTGGGGCAGCTACTCAGTACGAATCAAGATCTTTTCTGGTTCCTGGGGGTGGTTTTGAGGCTGGCTCCCTGGGTTTGTCAGAGCTGATCTACCTGGCTTTCCGGCCGGGGGCTCGCCCGTGGACGCTCCTTCTCAGGCCCCGCTTCCAGCTGGGCTGCTCTCAAGTTCTTTCCTCTTACGGTTTTCCTCCTCACTGTTCCCTCTTCTTCCTGGCTCTCTCTCTTCTGCTGCTTGTGTGAGACAATTTCCTTGGGGGTTTTCTTGGCTCTGACCTTGGGATTTCATGTTATAGATGACAGGCAGAGTCACAAATGTTCTCCAAGTCATCCTTAAAGAACGCAGTCCTCATTGGTAATGAGATGCTTCAGACATTTTATATTATGGAAATGACCCCAGCAATGCCTGGCCTTGAAAACATCCCCATGCGGGCTTCATAGTTGTGGTCTGAGATGTTTCGCATTCCAGAGTTTTCCTTTTGCATGGGAACTAAGGGCGTCGCCCATCTTCCCACCAACTTCTCTTTCTTTCAGAGAGAATATGAAACCAGTTCAATGCTCTCTAAAATGTAGTTAGATAAGAGCGTGTGTTTACGAAAACGACCCACCAGGCGAAAACGACCCACCAGGCGCTCGGGTAAAACCTCTCCGGCAGTTTTGTGGGGCCTGGATTTCTCCAGTTCTGGCTGGTGCTCGGTCAAGGATTTCGTGTAAGGAACAGCATGTTCTTCGGCGAGGCAGCATTTGCACACTCAAACAGGACCTCAGACACAAGGCAGCACCTGTGGCAAGGAAGGGACATGTACCTGCTCTTCCTCGACGTTTGTTCATTCTGTTCTTCCCTTCGTGGTTTTTCTTTCTCGGTTAGTCTGAGGGTTTTGCTGACCAGGCATAGAGAGAGGTGGGGGGAAGCAAGACTCCTGCTGAGCAAAGAGCCCGACGTGGGGCTCGATCCCAGGACCCCGGAACCATGACCCAAGCGAAAGCAGAGGCTCTAACCCACTGAGCCACTCAGACGTCCCTATTGCTCAAGTTTAAAAAAATATATCATTTTAAAGGTGTGAAATCTTTCTAAGTTTAAATGGTAATATCAATTTTGAAAGGTAAAAATTCAGTCTAATAGCTTGCCATGTACATTAAAACACGTATCACCTTGGTAACTTGCTCCCTGGCTTCTGCTGGCTGATCAGATCAGCTGCTGGAGATCACCTGACCACACCCACTGAAGCCTTCAGTTTTAAAATTGGAGAAGAGTTGTCATTTCATTTTGAAGGTGGTAAATAGAACCTGTGGGGGGACACCCAGTTTCGGGAGGCTCTGGGCTGGCTTGAAACAGAGGAAAAAGAGGGGAATCCAGAATGGGTTCCAGCTGTGCAGGTGCTGATGCCTGCGAATTGGAACGTGATTCTGTGGCTTCCCTCCAGCTTTGTAAGTGACTTTCTTATTTGGGGTGAATTTTCTTCTGCTCGAATCTTCTCTGTCTCTCCTCGACTTTTTGTTCATTCTGTTCTTCCCTTCGTGGTTTTTCTTTCTCGGTGAGTCTGAGGGTTTTGCTGACCAGCAGCTCCTCCTGGCACGCGCAGCAGCAGCGGCAGAGCTCCTTCATGTAGAAGTTTACAATCCGTCCGCTTTCCTCCCACCAAATTAGAGAAAGGAAACCCAGGATTCCGAGGACCTGTTCAGTGCTGGGCGCTCTCATACCTACTGATTCCTTCACTCCTCCCATCCCCTGCCAAGTGCTCCATCACAGACGAAGAAAAATAGGAAGCAAAGCTGGGGTTCAGATCACGCCCATCCGACTCCGAACTCTTTGCTCTCCTGTCCCTGCTTAAGCAAGATCTGGAGTTGTGGGATTTTATTTTATTTTTATTTTATTTTGAGAGAGAGAGAGAGATTGAGTGCATGGAGGGGCGGAGGGAGAAAATCCCATCAAGACTGGAGCTGAAGTCAAGGGTCAGAAGCCCGACCGCTAAGCCACTCAGGCGCCCCTGTGGACCCTGTTCCGTTTTTTATTTTTTTATTTTTTAAGATTTTATTTATTTATTTGACTGACAGAGATCACAAGTAGGCAGAGAGGCAGGCAGAGAGAGAAGGGGAAATAGGCTCCCTGCTGAGCAGAGAGCCCGATGTGGAGCCCGAGGCAGGGCTCGATCCCAGGACCCTGGGATCATGACCTGAGCTGAAGGCAGAGGCTTAACCCACTGAGACACCCAGACACCCCCTTTTTTCTTTTCTTCTTCTTTTTTTTTAATGGTTGTTTTAAAGCAGCACACAGAAGGTAGGTGTTGGCACACATTCTTAAATAATTTACTTTATAATTATTTTAATGATGAAGTCAGCCAGGCGTCTTCTGAAAAAATTTGCCAATTATAAACTTCAGAGTATACATTCAGAGTAAAGTGACCCCTTGGGCATGGATGACTCTTACCTAGGAGGCTTCTGCAAGCTGGACTTTTGTTCCTCTGGTCATGTTGGGGAGCTTTGGCCTCCACATGGTGTTTTTGAATTTCTCTGTCCAAAAGCTGCTCTCTCCTCATATCAGCCATAAAGTCATGATATTTTATCACTTTAATCCTTAGTGGTATTACATTAATGATGTCCTGTCTCTACTGCTAGTGGTAAATCTCTTCCTTTTTTTTTTTTTTTTAATTTTAAGATTTATTTATTTTAGGGGTGCCTGGGTCAGTTGAGTGTCTGACTTTTTGGTTTCAGCTGGGGTTGCGGTCTTGGGGTCCTGAGATCAAGCTCCAAGTCGGGCTCCATGCAGAGCACGGAGTCCGCTTGGATTTCTCTATCCATCTCCCTCTATTCTCACCCACCCCCACCATGCGCGCTCGCTCTCTCTCTCTCTCCCTCAAATAAGTAAATCTTTCTTAAGAGAGAGAATCCTCAAGCAGGCTCCTCACTGAGTGCGGAGCTCAATGTGGGGTTTGATCCCAGGATCCTGAGGTCATGACCGAGCTGAAATCAGGAGTCGACCGCTTAACCAGCTGACCCACACAGGCGCCCCTAAATGGTAAACCTCTTACAGGCAGGAAGAGAGCTGATCAGTGAGTAACAAGAGTAACACTTGGTCCCTGAGTGCTTTGAGCAGTGAGTAGTTTGGAATGAGCAAATAAATAATTGTACCCACGTGAAAGTGACCTGAAAAGAGAAAAATGAGGCTGTTAAATTATTTTATACCATAGAGTTAGTCACAAGCCATTTCAAGGTGGAGTAGGCACAGAAATCATAAAAGTACAGCTCCTCCCTAGATAGAGCAGCAAACGCAGCGCTAAATCAACTAAGGTCTTACTGTTACTTACTTAGTGGTTCCATGTTGGCGCGTTCATTTGAGGGAATGGTCAAAACTAAGCCTTGTATTACTGGTTTCGCATGCCTTGGCTGCGGAAATCAAAGTCTGGCCTTGGCGTTGCCAGGACAAGTGAAAATACATGCAGAGCTCCTTCGTCAGTTCGAATTCTCAACTTACATTTCTCATGGTTGCCAAAGAATTAGGACTTAGGGAGCCCCCTCCCCCCCCCCCCGCACTTTAACATACTGGATTTTGGTAGCAGCTGAAACCATTGTATTGTCTGGGGCTGTCTGAGAAGTTGTAGGTCATCGTGCTGTACCATGGCTAAGTGCACAGTCTCTAGAGTCTAGAACCTGACGTCTGGGCCCAGATTTCAGGTCTTCAGCTTACTAGCTGTGCGACCTTGGGTAAATCACTAAACTTAAGTGCCTCTGTTTTCTCATCTAAAGTTGAGTTTGGGTCATAATAGTAACTATCTTGTAGAATTGTTAAGATAAATTAACTAGCTCATTATTAAGGCTTTTCTGGAACATTGGAAATGGTTGATGAATGTTAGCGGTTATTATGGTCATGGAATCCCAAATGGCCCGACCCATCTTTACCCAGTCATTATTTTCCTTGCATTGGTAAGGGGGATGTTTACTGAAATTCTCTCTGAGATTTAATAATAAGGATAATGCTGGAGATCACATTCTGCAGGATCTGGAAGGTGTGGATATGTAGACATTGGCTATCAGGTCTCCCCAGATGGAGGAAATGGTGTGAATAAACTCTGTTGGTGAGAAATGTGGGCCTGTCTCAGGAGTAGTAAGGGTCAGGGTTGAGCTTCAGGGCAAGGTGCCCTGTAGGGAGAAGTGGGAGATTACGTAGGAGATTTGAGATTAGCCCATGGAGGTCCCGAGATGGCAGGTCAAGGAGTCTGGATTGGGGGCCTTTGAGTTCGGAGATCCCTTTTGCAGCAAGAGAGAGAGAGGCGGGACCAAACGGAAGGTGGTTGAGTCGGTGGGAATAAAGGGGCGGAGGATACGGTCTTGATCACACTTCAGAATTTATGCAAGGGACAACTGGGTCTCACACATCGGTAAGATAGGGATAGAGAAATACGATTTCGGTTTCAGGAACATCAGTTTGAGGTGCTGATGGGATAACCCACGAGAATCGTCCCTTTGATAGAGATTCAGAACTGGAACTCAGGCAAAAAGTTCAGTAATAGAGGTGGAAAGCTGAGAGTCCTTTCCAGATGCGTGGTAGTGGTCGAAGACATGATAATACATGAAATTCCCAAAGACTGCACCCATTGACTCGAAAGAGATCCTACACTTTCGGGGGGAGAGATTAAGGCAAGAAGCAGTAAACACGGTGACATAAAATTCTGGGACGTAGGAATTCGGTTCAGCTGTTGTGTGTGACTTAGAGCCTCTACTTGCTTTTCCTACAGTGCTTTCTAGTTTTTAAACCTGCTGGTGAACCACAGGAGGGACTTCCTACTTCACTACTTCCAGTCGCATACTGATGGCCAGTGACCCTCCAGGTTCCTTTAATACTGGGCAGAGAATTAGGCTCAAATTATGGAATTTTAAAATGGCAATATGAAATGTACATATTTCATAGTCCAGAGTTAGAAGACTCTGAAGAAATACATTTAAATTTTAAAAACTTCAAGACCAAACTGTTTTATAACCCTTCATTTTGCATGTGGTTTTCAGTGGGTATAAAAATACTCAGTGGGTGCGTGGGTGGTTTCTCGTGTTTTGGAAATGGTGAGAATATGAGATGCTGTGCGTTGGGTTCTGGGATGAGAGCTATAATTACTGACTCTGATTCTTTCCCAGGATTGGCTCATGGGTGGGTATCTGTTTGATCTAAAAACCCAACCATGCAGAAGCCACAGTCATAAACTACTCTCCCTCCCCCACGCCCCCCCCCCCCCGCTGCCCCTCCTCCCCCCGGAAATGGAAAGAACTGTGGCGGGGACCAGGGTGGTGGCTCTTCCCTGCCTTGCCTCCTTTAGGCCGTTCGCTGGTGGTTTGGGTCAGAGCTGCAGGGCAGGGGGAGGCTGGGGGGCTGGCATCTCCCGGCCTGAGCACAGCAGCCACTAACAGCTGTGGCGGCAAGAGTTCTAAGTAGAACCCAGACTCCCTTCAGATTCTCCTCCCCCAAGTCTTGGAGGATGTGGTAAACACCCTAAAAATACCTGCTGTCTGAACCTTTGAGGTCTGGAAAAGGAAGGGGCAGGTGGTAGAATTAGGGCCGTGTGGTAGTGTGAGGAGGCGTGGCCAGCGACCAGGCCTGCTGCCCATGGGGGTCTGCTGCCCGTGGGGGCCCACCTCCCGTGGGGTCTGCTACCAAGCTGCTCGGGGAGCTGTCGCCCGCGCCATTCTGTTCAAGGATCAGTGCCTCCTCTTGAGTCTCCTATTCGCTGTTGGCAGGTTTCAAGGAAACTATTCATAGACCAGGCATCTGCTCTCTATCCCATTGACCTCATACCTGCAGTGGCCACCATGGGACTCGGGCAGTGTGCCGGGTTTTAGTTGTATTTCACAGAATTAGAATTTTAGAGCGGCAAGGACCTTAGCCATTACATTGTTCGTGAAACGTTCCTTTAAACACACTGTATCGAGGGAGGCCTTTTTCTCGGCCTAGATAGTGACCACAGGGATGTGAAAACGGAGTCTCGGTCTTCGACAATGAAGAGAAATCCCAGTTATCATTATGTAACGCAGAAGAAGGAATCCGATCTTTTTAAAAATATCGATGAAGCGGTCCTCTGCAAAACTTCTTTTTTATGAAAAAAAAAAATAGTCTTACTCAGACTTCAGTATTTTGAATAACAAAGAACATGGTAACAGAACCAGAAAGAACACCAGGAGTCTTGCTTTCAAGGGGACTTTGAATATCTAGATTAGTTTCAATATCTAGATACCAGTATCTGATTTCAGTATCGGTAACCATGATGTTGTAATGGAGGGACCATAGCTCACCTCTGTTTTCTTGGGAAAGGGGATTGTCACAGATGACCGCCCAGTACATCCGAGACGCATTCAGAGTCATGGAGGCAGTCAGCACCATTATAAAATAGCATAAATCACCCGCATTTTTAAGTGTATGAGAACTCTCTTACCCCAGTCTCCTCCAGTAACTGGAGGAGGCCCAGTGAGTGCAGAGCCCATGCTGGGTGCTCTGGAGGCGGAAGCAAAGATGCCCCCAAACCCCGTAGAGCTGATGGAGACAGGACCACTTCAAGCGCTGAGTTGTTTTAAATATGTTGTATTTATGGTGGTTACAGAACTTTTATAGTGTAACAAGTATGTATCTTCCATTCTGAGGGTCTCAGAGTTCCTTTCTGTGTCTGGAAGAATGTTCTTATTTTATACTCTGGGTTGAAAGTAAATTGAAAGTTTTTCTTGAATTCTTGAAAAAACAACATCATGGTGGGTTTTTTATGTCACTTCATGCCTGTCTGCCAGGCTGGAAGCGGGTATTTCCCCGGACCAGTACACTTGGAAGCAGAAGTGAGATTCCTTGGGAGAGAGTCTGCTTTGGGAGTCTGTGTGGTTTTGTGGAAAGAGTGTGGCTTTGGGATTTTTAGTTGCTTCAGTTTGCAGATGGCAAGGAGGGTGTGGGTTTAGAGGGAATCTTCTTTTTCGACGCATGTCAGGAAGAGACGCAGGGAGAGGGTCACAGCCACAACCACAGCGCGGGGTAACTCAGGTGGCATCATTGCTGAATTCTCAAATGTTTCCCTCTGAAATTCCAGAATGAAGAGCTTCGAAACTTGTCCCTTTCTGGACATGTTGGATTTGACAGTCTCCCGGACCAGCTGGTCAATAAGTCTACTTCTCAAGGATTCTGTTTCAACATCCTGTGTGTTGGTAAGTGACTCATCTCCAGCTGCTCAGCAGGCTGCTCTGATCCTGAAGTGTTGGCAGGTGACTGTCAGAGGGACACATTTCGGGGAAAGAGGGGAATGGTACTTGTACTACTCTTCTTTCTCTCATTAGTAAGCCTGGGCAGTAATACACTGTGGATGTCACAGAGTTACAAAGATTGGGACTTATATGTGGTAAATGTTTCATGAACTTTGTGATGTTACTCAAATTGGTATTTTTATGTGTGTCACACTGTCAGGTGGTCAGTTCAGTGTTATTAAAACACTTACTTTCATTTTTGGTGGGGTGAGGGACTTAGAGCCTGGCAAGACTATAAGAAGGGACTGACAGGAACACGCATAGAGGGAGCATTCAAAAGCATTTTTAGAATTTATTTCTCGGCTCTTTGACTACCGTGCAGTAGAAACCTCCACTGAAGTCTTTTTAGAGGTATAAAATCCAAAATTACTCTAACTTCTATAATAAACCTAATGTTTATATTTCTGGTTTTTAGAGCAAAAGAATGTAGAATTCTGTTTTATATCTGGAGTAAATTTTCTGCCTGAATTACAGATTAAATACACATTTAATCTTTAAATTGGCATCAAAAACTGACCTTTAGTGTTTTCCTGATAGATCAATGGAAAAAAATCCAAGACAGTGGATTTCTCTACCTCCTCAGTGTGTTTTATTCGTATCTTGCAGATGTGCGTTCATCTGGGCCTCTGGCCTTGGTGTTTTTCTTCTCTCTGGCCATATGCTTTTTAAAGGGAAGGCAGAAGAGATGGTGAGGAGGAAACCAGTAGTCTAAGTCTTGGTTTGAAGCAGAAATGCTGCTGGGAGCGGTGACGACCTTCCCCTCACGGCCGCTCCCGGTGAGCGGCCAGGCTGCACGGCAGTGAAGTGGCTCGGGCTGTGTCGTCTTGCCGTTGTCCTCTTGTCCTCCGGTGTGTGCTTGGGAGACCTCACCCTGAGACAGACCGGGAAGGTTACGTGTGTGGGCACGTGGACCGTCCTTTGCCTGAGCTTGGCTGAATGTACCAGACTTCTGTTGTCCAAGTAAAATGAACTGAATTTTAAAAAGGTAGATGTTGAATATAAGAACCACCATTTTAAAAATGTTAGTTATTAGGGGAAGGGACAGATATTTTCTTTTTCAAAAAACCTGAACATATTAAATGTAGCCCCTGTACTGGGGGTTCGTTGGTAGAAAGCCACGCTGACTTGTGCACTAGACCAGCTCACTCAGGCATTATGTCTTAAGTGTCAGGTAAGAGAAGAACTCGAGAGAAACATGACCAAAGCAGCCAGCTCTTTCGCATCCCCCTTTTCCTGACATGAGGCTGTTTAAAATTCAGCAGGGGAGCCCCCGAATGGCAGCTGGTTCTACAGAGTGGCATAAATGAGTTGTCCTTTCTCCGAGGGTAAATGCTTGTTGCAGAGCAGGGCAATTCTTCATTAGCGTAGCAATTTGTTGGCAGTTTGTTGATTTTCTATTGAAAAGTGCTCTGAATTATAGGCCAATTACTACTCTGGCTTCTCTTGCCTGCCTCCCCCAGCCCTGTCTCCAAGATCAGCTTCAAGAATACATGTAAGAGTTATGCCCCAGCCCCTGCAAGTAGGAAAAAGGCTTCCAGTGGGAGTGTGCTTGCTGGAAGGACCTGGTTTGAGCCGATGGGTGGTGTGCGGTGGGTGTGTTGGCTCCCTGGCTGACCCCGTGTACGTAGCACGATTATGAGGCTAGTTGGAATTCATCACAAGCCACATCCGCGCTGCCCGGATGGATTTGTAAAGCAGCTGCTATTCTGACTTCCCCGGGTAGGTGAGAATACCTATCATTTTTAGATATTTATTCTGGGCTCATTCTTAAACAGGTTTAAAATTAGTTTTTTGATTTAATTAAAACAATACATATGTATATTTTGATTAGGAGCTCTTCCCTGCCTCCCCCCCCCCCCCCGCCCTCAGTTCCATTCCATAGCGTAGCCCTGTGGAATCCTTCTGCAAATCTTAACATTTTTCTGTACTCAAAAAATATTTTTGGTGGCTTCAAACAACACTGGCTTATTATCTTATAGTTCTGTAGAAGTCCTACCAGGCTAAAATCAAGGCATCCACAGGGCTGAGTTTCTTGCCTCAGGCTGTGGGGGAGTGTCCGTTGCCTTGCTGTTGCCAGCTTCTAGAGGCTGTCTGCATCCTTCGCTTGTGGACACTTTCCTCCATCTTCAAGGCCGGCAGTGTTGTGTTTCTCTCTGACTGTTTTTGTGTTAGGAAAGTTTCCACAGAGAATTCCAGAAATCCAGTTGAAACTAACTCAGTTAAGAGGCCTCCGCAGCTCCAAAACACACTGAAAGAGTCCTACACTGAATCGTGTAATTAAGACCAGCTGGCTCTGGGCATTCGCAGAGTCTTCTGGAGGCCGTGTCTGGTTCTTGGTCCTGCTTGCTTCTGCGGGGCCTCATGTGCGGGTAGCGGCGTCAGGTGGCCGGTGTGGCTCCCGGCAGCAGGTGCGGCTCCCGGCAGCAGGTGCTGGCCTAGCGGCCCCTGAGGACAACAGAGCCATTCCTGATGTGTCTCGCTGAACAGTCACAGGATGTCTCTGACGGACCAGGCCGGAGTCACATGCCTACGCGGGCTGGGATATGGGGTTAGTTCAGCATAAAACACCACAGGTGCCCTGTGAGGAAGAAGATGTGATGGGAGAGGAGGTTGGGCGTGGAGGAGATGCACTCTGGGCAGATAAACAGCTCCGCACAGTTATGCAGGTACTTCAGTGCTTTGGTTTTACACCAACACCAATGAGATCACACTGTCCATATTCTTCTGCACTTTTTTATTTTTTTATTTTTTTTTTTTTTACGCTACAGTAAGTCCTGGCCGTTCCTCCATGCCGGTGTATCTAGCTGGCCAGGTTCGCTTCCATGACCCTTTGGAACCTAGTTGGAGCCCACATGAGCCCTTCAGGAGACCCGGGTCCCGGGGTCAGCATTAAACATTAAGCATACTTGTGCACAGAGGGCAGAACACATCAGATCCCTTTCCCACAAATAATTTACAGCAAAATATCTATCAGAGAACTCTCACTGCCATCTGTCTGTCTATCTATCTATCTGTTCATATTATTTCAGTTCAAGTAGCCAACATAGAGTACATCATTAGGGTCAGATGTAGTGTTCAGTAACTTGTCAGTTGCGTATAACGCCCAGGGCGCTCACATCGCACGCCCTTCCTCATGCGCCTCACCCCAATATCCCAGCCCCCCAACCTCCACCCTCCAGCCACCCTTCTGTAGTTACAAGAGTCTCTCGTGGTGGTTTTCCCTCTCTCGTGACTTCCCATTCAGTTTGCCTCCCTTCCCCTATGGTCCCCTGTGCTGTTTCTTAGGTTCCACCTAGGAAGGAAGTCCTGGGATGATTGTCTTTCTCTGATTGGCTGCTTTAGCTCAGCATGATACCTTTCAGTTCCTTCACAAGGGTCCATCTATTTTTAAAGTCAGAGTCTGTGGAAAAGTATTCTATTTGATCAAAATATTTGACAGCCACTTAGAGGAGTAGGTGTCATTTAATTTAAGTATATCCATGCTACTTTTCACCTTGTCACTCTACTGTCCTTATGTATTTTTTTTAACACACTATGCACGTGTGTGCTATTTAAAGCATCATTATTTTATTTTCATGTGATAAATATGGGAGGGAAATGAGAATTTTAAGAAGAGAGTTACGATCCTAGTAAGGAAACTGATCGTGTTTAACAAGAAAGCCTTGAATTTTAATTTTATTTTGTAGCAGGAGCTTTTAGGTTGCGAAGAGGGGAAACAAACCAGGGCCGTGATTCATCCTGGCATGAGCTAGTGGTAGAGGCCACGAGTTCAGTGTCTGGTATCAGAACCCAAACCTGCTGAATCCTGAAAAGAAGTGTAATGAAGAGGAGAGGAGTGTTCACTTAATAGGGAAGGAAACTCTTTTGGTGTTAAATTGGATGCCAGACCCCCACCTCTCTCCTGCTGATGACATACTAAATCACCCTAAAGCTGTACTTTTTTTACATAAAGCCTTTTCTTACCATGCTGTAATTCTCTAGGGAATCAGAATTATTCAACCTTTCTTCACAATTTTAAATTCATGCACCTTACTCATTTTCCAAAATGGCATTAACTCTGTGAGAACCTTCAACATCGATCCAGAAGTATGTAAGTTCTTTGACTATATACACAGACGGATAAAACACTGTAACATCCCTGCGTTTGAAGAGCCACCGGTTCAGTAGGGTCAAAGTCAATTAATAATACATCTGGAAGATAGAAATCTTCCTTGTAAACCCACCACAGTTGTTTTGAGAGAATGACAGGAGTAGAAAACATGCAAGTTTAAGATCTTTATAGCCAAGACTATAGTATGAACATAACTGTGGAATTTTACACTTAAATCTTTTTTTCGCAAGAATTTTATTAAAATTTTTTTTATTTGGGTGTGGCTGACACATGTTACATTAGCTTCAGGTGTACATTTGTATCCCATATTGCTTTTCCAGGAAAGGATATGAAATGATTTACAGGGTGAAGTGAATGAGTAAATGAATAAAGATAAAATTAACCTCAGAAAATAAAGAGAAGCCAGGACAAGTCAGAGCTAAAGCTATCAGGTCAGTCTGGAGCAGTTCCTTCAGGGGTGGACTTGCCTCTCAGCCCGTGGTCAGAGCATGGAGTGAATCCGTTCACCCAAAAGATACTCACTGAGCACATACTACATGTCAGACATCAGCTAAAAGTTGAACGATGACAGATTTATGGTATGTGTAAAGTGAAAACAAAACAGTTGCTCCAGATGAAACGGTTTTGTCTAGAAAAATCTCCCCCCGGGATTCTCAGCAGAGATGCGCTCCGTGTCACTGCAGTTAAGTCTAGATCTCTAAAACCCCCAGATCGGTGCAGTTGACCACACAGTGCCAAGGGTCACACGCTGCGCTTTCACGCCCCTCACTAAGGCTGGTGGCACTAGACAAAGCTCTATCATCGAAGGTGATTTGATGAGGAGTTAGAACAACACAGCTTAGGAGCAGAGCTCTTTGATTATCCGGTTTCATCCTAGAATAAGATTCTGGAATATTTAGAGGAGGCAGGCCGACCTTCATGCACAATTATTTGGATAATTAAACAAGTTGCCAGACCTGGCATTCAGTAAAAGATGCTGAATCATGGATTGGCTTTTGATCAATCTACAATTACCTTCTAATTAAATGTAATCCTGCTGGGTCTTTTTTTCTTTTTTCTTAATTTCTTCCTCCCTCCTTCCTTCTCTTTCTTTCTTACACACACTCTCTCCCTCTCTTCTTCATTCTTCTTTTTCTTCTTCTTCTTCTTTTTATTTTAACGTCCAGCTTAGAGCTTGTGGTTTAAATAAGCCTGTGAATAGAATGGAAGAGTTAGAGTTGGACTGGATGTGGGTGTCCTGTCCACCAGACTTGGCAGGAGCAAAAGAAGCAGAAGCTCCAGATAGAACTTGAAGAGCAAATCTCTGCTGTAACAACGGAATGTTCAGGCAGATGTATTTATAACAGAACAAACAACAAACGCCAAAAAGTCTACCCAAACGACAAATCTCAGTATAAATGATCATCATGATCATTTTTTTCCTTCAGCTAACTTTTGATGAATGCCTGTGTTGAGCCAGATACTCCACTAGGGAGTTCTGAAATGCTTCAGAGCTGGTGTTAGTCATTTATTTTCTCAAAATATTGTTGTGGTTGTTGGGTTTGAATCCAGACTTACTAGGCTTTCTGTTACTCAGAATGAAGCCTTTTTTGCTCTTTTGGGTGGCTCAGAATTCTAGAAGATGCCCTACTTTCTGAGGATAGAGAGAGGCCTGACGAATGATGGACTCCAAACTCCCCTCGTTCTGTAATTCCTTGTTCCAAAATTTGTCATTCCTTCTCAACTGCCTTTGGTGAATCACACTGCTGCGAGAGTAGCCGTGTCTAATTATGGCCCTTAAAAGCACAGAGCATAGAAATGGAAAGCAGAGCACTCTGAAATTTAGAGGAACAGTGGTTTTTCCAAGCCATTGATCAGCCCTGTGCTATAAGTAGTGCCTGGAAAGCTAATTGTTCATTTGTTCATAATTTCCACCTTAATGTAAATGATAATTAAAATTACCTTGCGTTACCAAAAAAAAAAAAAAACAAAAAAACACACAGTATTCCTGATTCACATGGGCTTAACGAATTCTCAACCTAGTAAAATGGATTGGGCATTTCAGTCCTGTCTAGGTAACCTGGGATCCTTACCATGTAAATTGAAGTCTTCATTGCTGTTCGCAGGGTCACTGTGTACTGAGGGACACTTTAACCTTGTGCAGAGACCTTTCTAAAATAGTTCTGCTGCTGTTCCTTTGTCTGTGTTCTGAAAATGGGTAAATCTGGAAGAGAACTTTGTGGCACTTGAGAAAGTTACAAATGTAGCAGACACGGAAAATGACTCTGGTGCCGGCAGCATTGAATTGCCTACAGATTCTAAGTGTCCGAGAGCTACAGCTCTGTTTGTTTCTGTGTCCATTACAACGTAACTTTGTTTTGCTCGAGGTTCTTTTGTTAAGCCGTGAATCACAGATACCAGCTGTTGGCTCTGTCCCATTAGGAAGCGAGACTAGTTTAGATATCTTTTATTGATGGGCTTTTTTTTTTTTTTTTTAAGATTTTATTCATTTGAGAGAGAGCACGGGGGACCGGGTGGGAATAGGTTGGCAAAGGGAGAAGAAGAAACAGACTCTCCCCGCTGAGCTGGGGCGGGGTGGGGCGTCCGTCCCGGGACGCAGAGATCATGACCTGAGCTGAAGGCAGATGCTTGACCATCTGAGCCACCCAGGTGCCCTTTGCTGAGCTTTTTAATAAGAACATCCAGGAAAATAAGGAGAACCGGAAACAGTCTCAGCAGTTACATATCCAGACTTGGCAGAGATCTGGAATGACAGTCAGGATATTACAGAGGCTCAGTCAGTGTCAGTTGTCCGTTTTTATTCATCATTTTGTCCCCAGCACCCATGCTCATCACAGAGGATGTACTTAAATATTATTAATGAGTACATTTCAGGCACTAACCTCTACTGTGTCTCTGTCTGCTCTCTTCCCCCTGTATTCCCTGCTGAGGGTCGATCAGCAACACATCTTCTATTTCCCTACAGTCTTTTCTGCCTCAGGGCCTCTGCCTACTCACTTCCCTCTGCGTGCCTTTTCTTTTCCATGCTGTTGCTTTGTGTGTGGGTTGTGTATCTCTCATTCAGACCCCCCACGGGAGAAGTTCTGATTGGACGGACAGGCCACTGTCTAGTGTGGAGCACTTTCTTGGAGCATAGTGACCAGGCTGCTGCGGTGCCTCCGGTCAGGGGCTAGTCCTGGTCCTGTTACCTGTGGTATGGTCTTGCTCGTGAGAGGAATGTGGTTATGAGAGACACTTAGAATGGTTCCGTAATGCTGAAGTAGAGTCTGCTGTTCTGTCACATTCCAGGTCAGGTTCCGAGCAACAGCGGGAGAACACCGTGTCAAGCTAATTCGTTGTTGTGGTCCCAGAGAGTGGCACGGAGCTCGGCACGTTGTAGGCACTGGAAAAAGTACTGGCTGAGTGAGGCCTGGCGGAGGAGGACATTCTTTGAGCTTAGGTGTATCAGGGGCCTAATGGGAAAGGTTAGAGAATGAGGCAGATGTACTTACACAGTTTCATTCCAGGCAGTGATAAGACACAATAAAGCTTCTAAGGAGAGAAGCTCAGATCCAGGAACGCTCCAGCCTCCTTCAGTTTCCCGTGGCGCTGGGAAGTAATGAGTGTCACAGGGGCGCCTGGTGGCTCAGTGGGTTAAGCCTCTGCCTTGGCTCAGGTCATGGGCTCAGGGTCCTGGGATCGAGCTCCACATAGGGCTCTCTGCTCAGTGGGGAGCCTGTTTCCTCCTCTCTCTCTGCCTGCCTCTCTGCCTACTTGTGATCTCTCTCTGTCAAATAAATAAATAAAATCTTCCCCCCCAAACAGAAAGTAATGGGTGTTATAGAAGCTCTGATTGGTAAGTGAAAAGTGGATTCTGTCACACAGTGGGACAGTTGCTTTTTTAAAGCTACAAATCCCAGAGCTCTTTTTCCCATAGAATTGTCACCGTCCTAAAAGTCTTCACAGCAACCCTTTAGAAGAGGAACCTCATGGGGTTTGGATTTGTTGGAAGAGTTGCAACATGTTGGCATGTTTAAAGTGAACTGAAAGTGTAATTGGGAAATACTCCAGATTGGAAAACTGAAGGCGTTCTTACGGGTCCTGCCTCTCGGTTTCTGCCTCCCTCTCCCACCGTCGCACTCGGTTGCCACCACCGCCACTGCCACCACCACCAAAGCGTAGGTTCTTCCTCCTTGCCAGCCGCTTTTAACTCGACATAAGAATTAGGATTAGGAGTCTTGCTTGGTACTGTTTGAAGGCCTGGCTGACGTGCTTGCTGAGCATTTGGGGTCCGCATTTGCTTAGGGGAGCGGCCTGGGGTCCCTGCCGCTCACGTTCACAGGCGTCGGGGCTTCAGTAAACGCCGAGGGGAGTTCCCGATGTGAATTAACAAGGCCCTTGTTGCGGGCTTTTTCGCCTCATTAACTTTGATCATCGCAGATTTCACCCGGAACCTGGAAGAGCTGCCGAGTAAATGTTCTTCCGTCTTGACTCCAGTCGTAGGGAAGGGAACATGGGAGTGATAAGGAGGCGTCACGCAGACGGGTCCCTGCGACCGGAAAACACGAGGCGTGGGTTTTCTCTCTAATAGGAAAGTCGGGACGTTGTGTTTGTTGAGTGGCGGTGTTAGAACCACGCAAAACTTAGGTGGAGACCGTGGCTCTGCCACAGAACAGTGTGACTTCAGGCAAGTTCCTTAAACTCACCAGGCCTTACCTGCCCCATCTGTGAAATGGACGGGACAGAAGCGCCTGTTTCGTGGGGGGTCGTAGTAGGATTTAAATGTGGTAATGCACTGGAAGCCCTTGCCCTGGGGCCTGTCACAGAGTAAGCCCTCGGTGACTTCAGCTGGTCTGCTGGGGTCGCTGTCACTGTCACGAGTGTTGTCTTGGAAATGTAATTCTGTTCAGCAGCATTAGATAGTGTCAGATCATTTGATGACTTCATGTAATATAAATGAGATTGGTCTTTTTCCCCTGGTAGCAGAAACAAATAATATAGTATTTTTAAAAGTAAGGTAATTTTACACACCAGTATTTAGGAGAGGAAGACGTACAGTTTATGTCTTTATAATGTATAAGCTGACACAGGCAAGCTTACAGGTTCTTTCTCCCTATCCAGAGGTTAAGAAGAGCATCTCGATCTGTAAGTACAAGATCTTTTATGCTAAATGGTTCCTGGAATTCATTAAGGCCTTTCTAGGGAGGTCTTTGATAGCTTACACATGGAAAGAACTATCTTTTCGTAATGGAATTTCTGGTGATACTTTTATGAAAATTTTACAAATATGAGTGAGAATTTTCTGACGAATTCAACTGATGTCTGAGAGGCACTGACACATTCTGTCCTGTCTCCCTTGTGGTCATCAGGTGAGACGGGCATTGGCAAATCCACATTAATGGACACTTTATTCAACACCAAATTTGAAAGTGACCCAGCTACGCACAACGAACCAGGTGTCCGGTTAAAAGCCAGAAGTTACGAGCTTCAGGAAAGCAACGTACGGCTGAAGTTGACCATCGTGGACACTGTGGGATTTGGAGACCAGATAAATAAAGACGACAGGTACATCTTGGGGTTTCGTGGGGATATAGATGGACCAGGAGATAGCAGGGCCTGTCCTGGGTACATTCAAAGGCTAAATGTTCCCTAGTTATGGGGTTGGTCTTCTGTTACCTAATAGAAAAGACATTCTTGTTCTCTGAGAAATTTTCTTAGAATGTTCTTCCCTGAGGTCTGGACCAGGCAGCACAGTCGGCTCCAGCTAGTCTAAGGGGAAAAAAAAGCTTAACGGCGTTTTCCAGGAGGGTCATGGAACTAGATTTGGGGGCTTTCCCAGCAGGAAAAGCAGTCTAGAGAAACACACAGTGGTTCTACAGGACAATAGGCAGACGCCGCTGCCACCAGTCACCTCATATAATTTGGCACCCATGGCACGGTGGAACGGTCTCCAGAACCACCAGTTCAGTTTCGGATAACCGAGTGCTTTTACCGTCACTCGCAAGGAGAACAGGTGTGGCCTGCGTGTGGCCTCGGTGGTGGGTTTCTCGCTCCCTGCGTCCAGGTCTCGTGTGGCTGCCTCTGCTTGTAGAAACCAAACCGCTTCTAGAACACTAGCCCTGAGACCTTGTTTTTTGCCACTCTGCAAAATAAGAAGGCGTTAAAGAGGAGAGGAATGTGGAATGAGCTTAGTCCCTGAGGCGGACTGGGATATTTGACTTAATCCCCAAATTCTTACAGATTTCAGTGAAAGCTGAGAGTTGATGAGAAATCCTCTGTGAGAAGCCACGCCCCAGGATTTAGGAGACCTGGGTTGTAGCCTGGATTCTGCCAGTGACAGCAATGGGACCGTGGCAGTTTGTCTCACTTTAAGGGCGCGTCACTGGACGTGTGATACCGTGTATAGTCCTGCTCTTCGGCAGAGGCCTGAGGACGGACACTGGGACGGGGCGTGGTCATAAGGGGGTCGTCCTGCATTTTGAAGTCCTTGGTCAAAGTGGTACCAGCTCCTAAAACCTCAAAGTGCAGAAAGCATTTTAATGGCAGATCTGTTGAAAAAAGTCTTGATTTCCAGGTGGGACTAGATCTTGCTGTTGAGGGGAGTGCTTGGTGTGAGGCACTGTGCGTCCTTCTGTGAGGTGTGTGGGGCTTCCTCGAGGCCTGTGGAGGGGTGGGCAGCCTGCGGATGCAGAGCTGCCCGGTCGAGTCTGAATGACTGTGGCTTCAGTCCAGCCTGATGAGGAATGTAGGTCGACTGGGTTAAACCCGCCCTCTCTCTCCAGTGGGGTTTGTTAAGCTAATGAAGTCATAGATCCAGTAAAGTATACTTGTGAAAGAAAGGACGCGTTTAACCTGATTAAGAAAGAAAATATTTTCTAAGAATTGTGTTCCACTAGTTTGTACGTAGAAAGGGGCTGCCACCTGCAAGCGCGTCTTACGTGGGAACCCGTTCGCGTAAACTTGACGGTATAATTATAAAATAATACAATTGGTTTTTAGTTTGATAAAGCACATACTCAATTTATAAAGCCGAGGAAGTTTGGCTCTTCTCTGTGAGTTGCTGTACGCCTTTATCTGAGGGAAGCCATTAATCTTGAAACTGGTGCTCCAGCCATACGTCTGCCTCGGAGACTGTTCACACTTCTCGAGATCATCCTCCTCTTCATCATTCTTAACACCAGATGTCTTAGGACTATTTTAAATATGGTGCTCATTTTCAGAAGAATTAGAGAAAGTTAAAATTCTCCCAGTTCCAAAGATGATTTTAGAAGGGGGCTTCCAGAGACATTTTTGTGCAGAGAAATTAAGGGAATAAAACACCAAATCAGTGAGATACGTTTACTTAGGGTTTGGAAATTGTATTAGTACCAGGGTTTATTTTTTCTTTCTTTTTTAAATTTTCCTCAGAACTGTGTATATTATATGTTTTGTAAAGAGGAACTTGAACTACTTTAGTCTAGAATGTGTATTGCCTAGAGATACTTTAACTATCTCAATATGTATGAGCACCACAGAAATTAGGAAGAAATATTTAATTCATTCTCTAGCTGAGCTCCATTTTATCTATAGAGCAGTTTAAATGTTCTTCAGTAAACATTGTCCTATAATAACAGCAGTGATTGTTAGATGTAGTGAGAAGGATTTCATCCCGCATCTGGTCAAAATGAACTGTCTGTACATTGTGTCGGGTGGGGGACAGTAAGCCCAGACCCTGCAGCTGAGCTGCTGCTCTTAATTTATGGCCTCAGTGCCAGAGAATGATGGAGAGGTTCCCGCCTGAAGGCTGTTTGTAACGCCAAGTGAAACAGGAAGCGGAAGCCTTGGCAACAGCAACAAGAGCACAGGTGCATTTTGGGGCCGGGGAGAGAGCCGGGCTTCCCTGTCGTGGGGCCATCACCGTGTGCTCCGAGCGAGCCGTGTCTCCGACTCTCCAGCCTGCACGGGTTTCTCCCCGGGGTTGGAGGATGTCATGCTTGTGCACCCCCTGACCGGAAGGCAGTAACCGGACCTTCCGGCAGGAATGAGAACAGTCTTCCAGCATCTTTCTGCTCAGACTCCGTGTGCTCTTCCCCGCTTAGAGTCACAGCCTCCGTGGCTGCATGACTTGCGTCCCCCCAAGTGGGGGTTGGCCTTCAGCCTGCTGGTTTGCACGGGCCGGCACGGACAGCGAGTGGCTACTGCGATACCCATTCTCACGTGTGCAGCTGGAGGCCTCTTTAAGAAATGAACTGACTCATTTGGGTCAAATAATAGTTTCCAAGGAGATTTAGAAGAGAGGAAGTGTGATACTAACCTAACCTAGATACCAAATATTTTTTTTCTTCTGAAATTTCTTGACAGCTGTTGCATAACCTCTTTAAATGGCATTTGGAACTCTGTGCCCCAGAAGGCATTGTTGACAACTGTTGACTCTAAACCCAAATGACTATTGTTTAAAAAAAATTTTTTTTTTTTTCGGACAGTCTGCTTCCATAAAAGAACTGGAAGTGGGGCGCCTGGGTGGCTCAGTGGGTTAAGCCTCTGCCTTCGGCACAGGTCATGATCTCAGGGTCCTGGGATCGAGCCCCGCATCAGGCTCTCTGCTCAGCAGGGAGCCTGCTTCCCCCTCTCTCTGCCTGCCTCTCTGCCTACTTGTGACCTCTCTCTCTCTCTGTGTGTGTCAAATAAATAAAATCTTTAAAAAAAAAAAAAAAAACCTGGCAGTGAGGTATGCATTTTTGCATTGATATGTAACCATATGGGAAGCAATGTGTTGTTTCTCTAAACCTGTGATTATTTTTACTACTTTGGGGATGAGGCAAGCTTTTCAGCCATGAAAAGCTTCTCGCGGGACTTCAAGAATGTCCCGGCGTGTTTATGTAGGCTTCAGTCATGTCCGCGTTCCTGCATGAGTGTCTGCCTGGGACAGAGCTGGCTAGAAGGAGACAGGAAGAGAGATCTGGTAAGGTTTCCTGTTGTGTTGAATAGCAAGATTAACTCTTCGTGGTTAAGGCCTTCTTCGTGTTTCTGTCTGTATTCTTCAGTTGAGAAGGGAAGGGGTCTAGAGAAGAAGGTAAACCAAGTTTTGTCGCACAGCTGGAAATAATTCACGTGCCCCACATTTGGGAAATGGGAGATACAGTGTCAGTGGCGTATCCTGACTGTAATGGTGGTCAGCCCTGAGGGGCACGAGTAACGGAAATCCGCAGACTCCACATCTTCGTGTCAGAGTTATAAAATGGTAGCCAAGTGGACCCTCTGGTCTCTAATTTCTGTTTTTACCACACTTTCTGATGGAGGTAGTTGAGAGCTAAGGAAAGCTAACTTTACCAGCAAGGCAGAGAAAAACGAGGTGGTAGGTGTCTGCCCACATGTAAAATGGGGAGTCGGCCCCTGAACTGCGGTGTTGGTTCTTCTGCAAGAATGATCAGGGTAGCTGGGGTGGGTAGAAAATACCGTATAAAATATTTTTTCCCATCAGTTTCAGGGTCAGCCTCTGTATTTTATTGTGAATTTTGTGGCTGGAGGTGAATTGGAAAAATGAGTTATGGGTAAGAAGGACTATCCCCATGCCTTAAAAGGAGACGATGTGACAGTGTAAGGACTTCCTCCACTGTCCTCTGCATGGCAGGACTACAATCCAGAGGAGTTGAAATTGGTCAAACAGAAAATAAATCGGTGTCCCTTCTGTAAGAATGGGAACTAGCAAAAGGAAGAATTGGGGTTAAACTTCCTTATCTTTGTGACGGTGAATGTCGATCAGAAGTGAAAAGGAGTAGGAAGAGAGGGGCCGGTCGTTTGTTTAAAGGATGGTGAAGGGGAGTGTAAAGCTGCTGGCTGACTTAAACCCAGGGAAGAGTGATTTTAATAAATAGTTCTCCTGGAATACATTTCTTTTAATTTGTTGTAATGGTAAGAAGTTAAAGTTGGTGACATTTCTTGCTTGACTCTCTGTGTGGACGCCCTTCACCAAGTGAAGGAATCCAGGGAAGTGTGGGTTTGGGGCCAAGGGGAGGAGTCCCGTCTTGGACACGTTTAGTTAGAAGAGCCGATAGAGGTACCTCTTCAGCAGCTGGATGGATGGGCTGAACCTCAAGTGAGAGATCTGGGCTACTAGCAGAGGTTTAAACCCAGGAACAAATGGGATTTTTCAGGGAGCTCATGTAAAGGGAAGAGGAGGAGACTGGAAGATTAGCCGGAACTCCCCGGAGGGCACGGCAGAAGGAAGCCCAGGATGTAAGAGAACAGAAGGTTTCTTGGGCTCTATAGACTCCAGGGCAGAGAGCGTCCCTCACTGGAAAAGGGGAGATGTTATGCCTCCCATAGTCTTGGAGGATCAGAATCAACACCAGCGGCAAGAGGGAAATTAATAGAAAGCAGAAACATACTGGGAGCGCTGCTGGGGGGAGCTGCTGAGAAGCTCAAATTCAGGAACCCGTGAGGCAGGAAGGAGCAATGGCTTTCGAGCTGCTTTTCCTTTCCTTTCCTAAGAGGGCGTTGGGGAAAGATCCCTGTTCCCCAAACGCAGGACTCAGTGTCGGGAGACGGAAGCATCAGGCCTTGTACGGGCACAGGTGGACCTCGGCGGAGTGGCTGGTGCACTTCCCTGCAGGGCACCGCCCAGCGGCAGAATGGTTCCCCGGGTGCTGGGTGCGGGTAGGGTTCCTTTTCCCCCTTCTCTTTCTGAAAAGTCAGGCTGGCTTTTCTCTTATTCGTTACTGTTTTTTATTATATTACTGTGAAATAGTTACATCTTACTCTTCTGTGCTAGTGCTTTACACACACCAGCTTATTTGTAACAGTAGCTCTCTGGTAACAGATGCTTCTTTGCCCTTGATTTACCTTTGAGGAAATCGAGACACGGAGGGGTTTAGTAACTTGCTCCAAGTCACATACATACTCGGTTGTGGAGTTGGGACTGGTTTGGCTTGAATCCATGCTTCTAACCACTATCCTATGATAATTCATATGATTAATATTATTATTTTATACCTGCCAGTGTTTTAACGTGGAAAACAGAGAAGGAACTTCTACTTGCTCATTCTTTCTATTAGATTTTATTGGGATTTCTGTTGTTATATTTAGAACCTTATCATTACGGAGGCATATTCTGTTTTTTCTTTAAACCACTAGAGGTTTTGTCTGCTCACATTGAATCAGTGGACTGTGATGAATCACTGAGGAAAAATATCAAAAAAACTTCTTTTTCTGAGTGCTTCCAGTGTTTGGTTGTAAACGAGCTTTGTTTTGTTCGTTCGCTCATTCTCTCCGGTGTCTGCTGTCGTCTGCATTATCCAAGATTTCTAGTTCCCTTTCACGGACTTCAATTTAGTATATGAGTCAGGAGACCGTAGTGTTGAAAGGTCTTTCTTTCTTTCTTTTTTTTCTTTTTTAAGATTTTATTTTTATTTATTTGAGAGAGAGAGTGAGAGAGAGCATGAGAGGGAAGACGGTCAGAGGGAGAAGCAGACTCCCCACAGAGCTGGGATCCCGATGCGGGACTTGATCCTGGGACCCCGGGATCAGGACCTGAGCCGAAAGGCAGTGGCTTAATCAACTGAGCTACCCAGGCGCCTGGGTTTTTATTTTTCAGCAAGGTGGTAAGTTTGGGGAGAATGAACCCATTGTGTTCCCAGGAGACCCATCTCCTTGCGGCTAATGCTGACTTCTGAGGGGTCCCCTGCGGACCTGAAAGTTTACAGCTTTTCCAGTGACCCGCTGAAGGTACTGCTGAGCCCCTGGAGGAATCTGGTGTATGGAACGCGTGTTCCCAATGTGCCATCCGTGATGGTGGTCAGTTAATAGGATCATACGTAGTCATTCAAAACAGATTTGAATTGTGGCTTGGTGAGAAGCAAGAGTTCAGAGTTGACCTTCGGAGCATGACGTGGGAGCTGGAAGTGATCCTGAGGCTCCTGACCCGGGGCCCATCAGTGTGTAGACGGAACCCGGGGAGGAAGCCGGGGCTCGGTGAGAGCGGGGAGGGGCCCTCCCGCCGGGGGAGTGGGGCGGACGGCAGCCGAGCTGCCACGGCGATGGTGATGCCGCCGCGTGAAGTACAAGAACCCCGAGCCCCTCTCCGTGTCCGCACGGGTCGGTCCGTGGCGCGACGGTCCGAGCCCTTCACTGAGTCAGACTTGGAGACCGCGTTTCGGCCCCGCGGGAGGGCAGGTCGCGCGCTCTCAGCGGCGTCTTCCGTGGGGGGTGACGGTCGCGCGGTCGTCGTCTCTGCTCGGAAGGACAGACGGACGAGCCGGGAGAGCGCCAGGGGGGAGAGCGCCGGAGAAGAGTTGGGGTCGGGGTCGGGGTCTGGGGGCGGCGGGCGGGGGGCGCCGGCGGGCGAGGGCTGCGAGCGTCGGGTCAGGGCGCGCCGGGGAGGTCGGAGAGCGGAGCCGGAGAGCGGCGCGGGGAGCGGGCCGGGGTGGGCGGCCGGGGCGCCCAGGGACGCGCGGGGCGTGGGCGTCAGCGGGGGGCTGCGGGGGCGTCGCGCCGAGCCGCGGGGGCGGGAGACCCGACGGCCGAGCTGAGCCGAGGCCGCTCCCGCCGCGCAGCTACCGGCCCATCGTGGAGTACATCGACGCGCAGTTCGAGGCGTACCTGCAGGAGGAGCTCAAGATCCGGCGCTCGCTCTTCAGCTACCACGACTCCAGGGTCCACGCCTGCCTCTACTTCATCGCCCCCACCGGCCACTCCCTGAAGTCCCTGGACCTGGTCACCATGAAGAAGCTGGACAGCAAGGTACGCCCCGGCCGCCGGCCGCTCGCGGTTCGCATCCGGTCCCGGTCACATCCCCTCTGCCGGGAGGCCCTGGTCTCGGTTCCCCTTTGCATGTCATTCGGTGCAGTTTGTTTGCGGGGCCGTTTCCCGCAGCAGTGGAGGTTCCCCGCGGGGTTGGAGGAAGGTCCAGAGATGCCCCCGACCCCTGCCCCGCACCCACACGCCCGCCGACCCGCACCTTGTTACCACGTGGGCGCTCAGCCCGCGAAGAGCTGTGGGCTCCGGGGCTCCCCGCTGCCGGCGGACTGGCCGGACTCCTCCAGAAAGAGCTGTACCTCCTTAGAGCACACGGAGCCCTTTCCTGCCCCGAAACTCCTCTGTGCATCCTCCGAGCTCCTGCCTGTCCGCCCTCCCCACTTCCTCCAACCCCGTGATGGTCTTTTCTGGTTTACAGAACAGTAGGGTTTAGCGATGTGAGAAAAAGGCTTCAAAACCTCCAAAAACTTCAAAACAAAACAAATAAAACCCATGGTGTTCTTTACCAGGTATATTTAGTTCTTAAATTAGCTCCAGTGGGTGCTCTGAGGAGGGCCGGGGAGTTACATAGTGGAAGCACCTAAAACGTCATAGGAAGGGTTAAATTTAGGGAGATTGAAATATGAAGTCACAATTTATTTTCTTAAAAGCTCTAAATTTCTTTTTTCTTTCTTTTTTTTTTTTTTTTTAAGATTTTTATTTATTAGAAAGTGAGCACCGCACAGGGGGTGCAGAGGGAGAGGGAGAAGCAGTCTCCCTCTAGGAGCAGGGAGCCCTATGCAGGACTTGGTCCTTGGGATCATGACCTGAGCCAAAGGCAGATGCCTAATCCACGGAGCCACCCAGGCGTCCCTTTCTAAATTTCTTTTTTAAAGACCTTTAAAAGTTTGGCTTTAATAATTAGGAAGTTTTGAGTGGGGGGGGGGAAGGTGTTAATTTTTTTAAAAAAACTTAGGTGATGAGGACAGTCCAGCTCCTTCAATTTAAAACTGAATTGCACCCTTGTGTTTTTATGTTTTACTTATTTTTTAAAGATTTTAATTATTTATTTGACAGAGCACACAGCAGGCAGAGCAGCAGCAGAGAGAGAGGGAGAAGCAGACTCCGCACAGAGCAGAGAGCCTGATGTGAGGCTCCATCCCAGAACCCTGAGATCATGACCTAAACCAAAGGCAGAGGCTTAACCCACTGAGCCACCCAGGCGCCCCTGCCATGTGTTTTTAAAAAGTAGTTTCCGTTTGTCACCTGAGCTTTCCACATTAATAACCTCTCCCTTTTACAACATTTTGAAGGAAATGTACTGACAAGTTTGATAAGTTAATGGTCTGTTTTACAATTATTTTGATTTTTCATTTTGAAGTAAATGGAGGACAGGAAGTTCTGAGACCAAAGAACCACATGACCGTGGGAATGACCACAGAAAGAAGTCATGGTGTTTTCTCTTCTAACCTCCTTTTTGAGTTCCATGGAGAGTCTTACCAGCTCCAGAGGGTTTTGTTGGGTGTTATTTTTTGTCTAAACAAACACTGTTGGAAAGATGCTTTCTCTCCAGAGGAACATGATGGAGAACACTCAGGAGACCAGCCTGTCCCCAGGGCCTCTGTCTGAACTCGATGGCAGAGCACCGGCAGAGGCTGACGCAGAGCCAGGCTCCTCGGCCTCCAGCACGAGCAGACACACGGCTTTGCTGAGACAGTCTGGTGGCATGAGGGACCACTGCAGCCGGCGTGTTCTCCTGAGAACAGAGAGAAGCCCTTCTCCGTCGCGTTTCTTTCAGCTGCAGTTAGCCACGGACGGTGGAGGGATCTGGGCCGTGAGGCAGGCTCCCTGTGCTGTCCTGTCCTGGCGGCAGGGCTGGGCGATGGGCAGAGAAGGAGGCTGGTCCGAGGGCTGTGGACCAAGCCCACAGCCAGGAGGATATTAGCAACAGGGTCCTGCTTAGTAGGGTTGAGTTAAAAAGGGAGAGAAAATAAGGCAAAGCAAACCCAGCTGGAAACCAACAAACAAAGTACCCAGAAAGCAGATTAGACGCTTTCCGAGACCGCTGTTGCTGTGGAGCCAGGCCTGCCGGATAGCATCTGCAAATGGTATTTGCAAAAAGGTTTGTTGATAGAAGCAGAGTGAAAAGTTCAGGCTCTTAACTGTATAAATCACAAGTCTGTGATAATTTCAGAAAAGATTTTTAAGCCCTGCCACTGAGGACGATTTCAAATCTAGATTGCTGGATTCATCTACCTACTCTGATCAAGAAACTGTGAAACTCGGCCATTCTGTGTGTGTGATGGTCCCTGAGTGCTAAGCACGTGCAGAGGCGGCCGGGGAGAACAACAGGGCAGTCCTGGCGTCCGACCCACACGTTTCCCCGCCACTAGTGTCTCCCGCAGTCTGGGACTTGCTGGGTGAGCCCAAGCAGGAGGGTCGGACTGGGTGGGGAATTGGGGAAGAGGAGGTTTTTCTCTCCACACGTCTTCTCATGGGGGTGGATCAGGGATTCTCATTTGGCTCTTGGAATAAAGGAAGAAGCAAAGGAAGGCAGATGTGACCAAGAAACCCTTGGGAAAGACCCCCTCATTCTCTTGCTGGGAAGACTTTCTCACCGAGTCTGACCCCCTTCCTCCCGAGTTGGGCGGGGAGCATGACCCCAGGTCCTGGATGTCAGTAGCGTCTCACTGAAAGCTCCGTACCTACCATGGAGTGGAAGACAGTTACTCCTAAAAATGGAATGTAAAAAAATGTGCCTTGTGGACAGTGCTGGGGAAGGTTGGAAGAATGACCGACGTTGGGGTTCGGGGTTTGTGCTGGAGGACGTCCCTGGCTCTCAGCGCTGGGCTTCCTGCCACGGTTGGCAAACTCTGCCTTGTTCCTGGTCTGTGGAGCCCCTATTTGGAAAGTGAGCCTTGTCTTTGGCGCTAGGTCTCGTTCTGGCATGAAGAAGTAACGTGCTAGAAGCCGGTGTTTCAAAAGAATTCGTTGGTGTGATTTTGAAAATTTTAAAAGTAGTTGAAACTGGTTTTGTTGGTGAACATGTTGGTTCTTCACCTCTAGCAGTCATTAGAAGAAAAGAGAGGATGCTACTCTGGGAGAGGGGGCTGCTCCGCTGTTCTAACACAGGCTCGGCTGTCCC
Organism: Mustela lutreola; assembly: GCF_030435805.1. Classification (NCBI taxonomy): domain Eukaryota; kingdom Metazoa; phylum Chordata; class Mammalia; order Carnivora; family Mustelidae; genus Mustela; species Mustela lutreola. Next base: position 5,815,218 of record NC_081290.1, on the reverse strand, counting down.
ACTGTAGGGGCATGAAAAAATCCAGCTCCGGAAGTAGCTGGGAGAGGGCTAAAAGGAGTGGTTGGTTAGTCAAAGAACAGGCTTCTTTGTTACCGCTATTTGTCATAGAGTAACACTTCCTCTACTCGGTAAAAAAAAGGAAAAAAAAAAAAAAACCCACGAGGTAGCACAGAAGAGGAAATTCCAAGTACGCCCTCAGTGCCGGATGGGAGGAAGTACGAGTGCTCCCAGACGGAGCTCCGAGACTATCCCGTATCGTCGTCATGTTGCATCTGGGCAGAAAGTCTGATTCTCCGCCTCGGCTCTGTTTTTTTTAAGTGAAGCTTTACAGTTTTTGTTGTTTATTATGTTTCATTCATTTGTCGTATTTTTCTTCCATGGGAGTCGTGGCAAAGCAGGTGTGTTTGTTTCTCAGGTGAACATTATTCCGATCATTGCAAAAGCCGACACCATCGCCAAGAACGAGCTGCACAAATTCAAGAGTAAGATCATGAGTGAGCTCGTCAGCAACGGGGTCCAGATATACCAGTTCCCCACGGATGAGGAGACGGTGGCAGAGATCAACGCGACCATGAGCGTAAGTCCTTGGCTGCGGAACGGCTCCCCGTAATGTCCCGGAAGCTTTTCTTGGTGGCAGTGCCGTAGGGTGACTAGAACCCGGGGCCGGGAATCTCATGCGTCCATGTGGCCCAGCCTGGCACTCTGGCAGGGCCCTTAGCCACCTGTTCCCCAGGTCCCCGTCCGTCAGCGGGGGAAGCCAGGCAAGCCGAGCTCCACTTTCCTTCCCACTCGGGCAGGTGGGGTCCTACGGCGGATCCCACGGGAAGGGCCTGCCCGCCCAGCGCCACCTCACGCAGAGCAGCTTAGAGCACGCAGATCTCTGCTCGTTTCTGGCATTGCTGGCAGAACTACGTCCACCCGCCTCATTCCGGTTCTGCGACGGGTTCCTGCCTTTCCTCCCTGATTCTCCTACCTTTCCTGCCCGCGGCTGAGCTGGCGGTTGAGGTGTGAGTTCTTCACCTCACAGGCAGGGTGCTCGGGAGAGAAACGACTGGAGAAAGCTTCAGCAGGTCTCAGGTGTGTCTGCGACACGGTGTCTCGTGGTGAGCCTCCGTGCTGCCCGCAGAGAGCCGAGTCTCTCCCGCTGCCTCTTCTGGAGCCCACAGCCGTGGCTCATCTCGCGGCCACGGTTACTACACATTTATTTTTTCTTTTAGGACTGCGTAACTTCTGTAGGAGTCGTGTTCTTGCACATAGTAAATGCCCAGTGATGGTTTTTGGAATTCTTAAAATTGTAGGTTAGATTCAGTAAAATGTAATTAGAAGCTATTAAGTAAGTTGCCTTTCCCTGGATACATGTTTAAAAATGATCCAAAAGTATGCTAGTGGCAGCAGAAGTCAGTCTAGATCTTTACATCGTGGTAGGTTGAATTATGTTCTACTTCCTTAGATCTGGTCATGAAAAGTGTCTAATGTCATTAAATGCACTAAAGACACTTTTTAAAAAAATTAACAGCCTTATAATGAGAGGTAATTGATATACTGTACAATTTACCCATTTAAAGCATGCAATTCAGTGGCTTTTAGTATTTTCAGAGTGGTACAACCATCGCCACCATCAGTTTAGAACATTTTCATCACCCCAAAGAAGAAATTGTGTACCTTTTAGCCAGCAGCCCTCTAGGCATCCCAGCCCTAGGCACCCACACTCTGCTTGCTTATCTCTTACATTTGCCCGTGCTAGACCTTCCCGCCGTCCACCTGGAGAGGTAGATGACTTGGGCAAAGCTAGGAGCAGCCCTGAGACTTCAGCCCTGGCCTCGCATCTGTGTTGTCTGCCGTCATAATTTAGGAGAACAGGGTTAGTCCACAGACCTCCCTCTTTTTTCATCAGTTCAGCTCACAGACTCTTCTGGATACTGCTGTTACCGTTCAGGGAGGAATTTCTTCCTTAAGTTACTGCCGAGGTGACCAGGACTTTGGAAGCCAGTGCAGCTCCTGCCCTCTCCGGGCTGCTGTGTGGATTTCAAATGTCGGAGCTCAGGAAAGTGAAGGGAGCCCGGCCCCACTCTGCTCCAGTCTGGTTGCCCTCTGAGTTGTAAAACCCACGGCGGTGGCCATGCTCCTGGGGTCAGGATAGTAAAGGCTCTGGAACTCCTGGAAACTGGAGATGCTTCCTGGGGAGATGGCCTGAGGGGCTGTGAAAGGAAGGCCATCCTAAGGGAGCGTGACTGTCCCTATTGGGAAGACGGAGCTGAAGCGAGCCGGGGAAGGGCAGTGAGGGGTTGGCCATCGGGACCGCGTTGTAGCAAGCACAGGGTGCAGGAGCCCGTTCCCGTCCCGGTGGACCAGAGTCCGTGTCCGTGCCCTTGGCAGAGCTGCGGCAGAGCCGCCCCTGAGCAGGACGGAAGCGGGCAGCGTGTCGGTGTCTCCGTGCCCGGAGCCCTGCGGTCGTGGGCACCTAGAGCTGCGGAATGATCGCCGCCTCCGGTGTTCTTGACATCCGTGGAGCATTTGCCGCGCGGCAGCTGCTAGTCCGGCGGCTGGGAGCTGTTCCCGCTGCCTCGTGTTGGGAGGAGGCTCCAGCCCGGGCCATCTCGGGCCCTGCGGCCGCTGAACCACGAGCTGGTGTTACCCATCGTCGTGGGAAGTTCGCCCCGAGCCCCTCTGCTGCGGGGCGGCGGCCTGGGAGGTCAGTGCAGGAGTCAGGAGCGAGTGTCCTCTCATGTTCTCTGTCCCCCTCCCCATCCTTTTAAATCATTTTGGATGGTCGTGCCCCTGGATTTGCGTTAAATTCTCAGAAAGAAAATAGCCTTGGATCTTGGCTCTCCAACTAATGGAGATGACGGTCCCAGATGAACCTTGTTGTTCCACAAGAAACTGTCTTTTTAGGCTCCCCATTGCAGTGTGCCCCGCTGGTACAGTCCGTAGACCATACCGCTCCGGATCTCGAGGTCATGGGTTCGAGCCCCACACTTAGGTTCTCCTTTGCAAACGTGGCAGTCTCCGGTTAGGTGTAGGAAGCTGCTGCTTATCAATTAGTAATTCAACGTAAGGACTTTTAAAAGAGGTGCAAACAATTTGGGGTGATGAAATCTCACAAGATGGGTAAGAAACACATTTCTTTGGCGGTTGCTTTTGTCGCTCAGGGTGAGCGGAGAAAGCAGTTTTCTTGGGTCGTTACCCCAAAATGTTGGTCAGAAGGGCCCTGTTGCTCCGCAGCTCCAGGGAGCACGTCACAGTTCCAGACTCAGTCTGAGAAAGAGGATGTGCTTCCTCCCTACAGAGCGTGGGATGAACCAGAAAGTAGAAGTATCTTGAGCATCAGTGAAATCCCACTTGGGCAGCCGGGCTCAGGGTTGTGCCCTCTATGGGAGAGGGTTGGGCTTGGAAATGTGCTTGTCTTTCTCAGCTTGTCTGCAGTAGACGGGCAGCGGCTCAAGGAGCTCGCGATAATCGGTCTCAGGACAGCCGTGTCAGATGTTCGAGCTCTGGCATGCTCGTAGGGAAGAGGTGGGTTTACTGACGACCCCTCATCCTGCCCCAGCGCCCGGGAGAGGCAGAGCCACTGCATGAGTCAACGGGGGGGCAGTCTGGTATCTTGAACGCCACCTCTGCTTGAGAGGAGTCTGGGCTGCAAGCCTTAGGCCAGTAATTTGGGCTAAAACGTATTTCTGACGTGAAATTTGCGCAGTGGCCATCTAAAGCCGTGCTGTTCAGTAGAAATACGAGTCACACAAGTAATTTAACACTTTCCAGTCATCACATTTAAAAAGGTAAAAGGGGGGTGGGGTGCCTGGCTGGCTCAGTCTGTTTAGCATTGGATTCTTGGATTCCGCTCAGGTCACGATCTCAGGGTCATGAGATCGAGCCCCATGTCCAGCTCTGTGCTCAGTGTAGAGTCTGCTTGGAATTCTGTCCCCTTCCTGTCCTTCCCCCTCTGCTCATGTGCCGTCTCTCTCTCTCTCTCAAAATAAATAAAATCTTTTTTAGAAATGTGGCAGAGGGGTGCCTGGGTGGCTCAGTGGGTTAAAGCCTCTGCCTTCGGCTCAGGTCATGATCCCGGGGTCCTGGGATAGAGCCCCGTGTCGGGCTCTCTGCTCAGCAGGGAGCCTGCTTCCTCCTCTCTCTCTGCTTGTCTCTCTGCCTACTTGTGATCTCTGTCTGTCAAATAAATAAAATCTTTTAAAAAAATAATGTGGCAGAAGTGGCATTATAAAAAAGAAAGTAAAAGGAAAGGTGGAATTAATTTAAAAGCTTAACTGACTATATTCAAAATATTATCATTTCAACTTATAATCAATATAAAAATTAATGAGATACTTTCACAATAAGTCTTTGACATCCAATGTATATTTTATAATTACAGCACATTCCAATTTGGATGAATACTCAAGTTGTTCCTAACGTACTCCAAAGTTTTTCAATATGAAATAAGTCCCAAAAAGATAATTTTCATCTGTGTTTGCATCCACATCAAGCAGACAGGTTCTTTTTTTAGAAGATTTGAGTTTGAAGCAAAAAAAAGACAAGAAGTGATGTCCCCAAACAATAGAATTTTATTTAATGGAAAAAATTTTATCTTCCATTTTAAATTAAATGTAAATTAATAAAAAGTCAAGTAAAACTTGTGTCTTAACCCCCCAAGCCCCATTTCGGATGCCCAGGGGCCACAGTGTTCACGGCTGTGGTCTGGTGCGGTCCGTGTCCGCAGCTTCCTGTGTGGGGCAGAGACTCCTCCCGCTGCCCTCGAAGCTGGCTCCTGTCACCTGTTCCCGATCCCGGATCCCGTGGTAGAAAGGATGGGGACGCGCAGCCCAGGCCACCGACCTGCAGAGCACCCCCACCCCCCACCCCCCCGCCCCGGGCCCTGTGGCAGGGGACGGGTGAGGCCTGCGGCAGGGGCTGGTGCTGGAGAAGGTGACTCATCTCTGGGCTTGTGTCCCTTCCCAGGTCCATCTCCCGTTCGCAGTGGTTGGCAGCACGGAAGAGGTGAAGATCGGCAACAAGATGGCCAAGGCCAGGCAGTACCCCTGGGGTGTGGTGCAGGGTAGGTGCATGTTACGGGGAGGGGCGTCTTCCCGTTTCAGCCCTGCGGCGACTGTCCCCATCTTCCCCTCCCTGCCGTGTTTGGGGGGTGCTCGGCTGCAGGAGGGCGGGAGGGGGCGGCAGGGCTGTGCAGGAGGCAGTTGTCAAGCGAGGAAGCAAGACATGGTGGCCCCGTGGGTGGCCCGTGGGGAGAAGGGACCTCGCGCCCCTGAGGCAGCCCCTCAAGAGTGTGGGCTTGTGTGGCTGCATCATCGTATGTTCCTAGTAGGAGAGAGATCTGCCCCAGCAATTTCACCCCTTTCTCCCTCTTTCAGCAGCCAAGTGTAAGAAAACGACTAAACGCTTCTTGTCAACGAGAGGGTACTTGTTTCTCTATTATCTCTGGAAAACTTGTCTCCCAGTGAAGCGTTACCTGACTGCATATCGGAGAACTTTGAGGCTGTCTGACCTGTGCTTGGCACTGCGGGACATGCCCACAGTCTCTGACCTAAGGGAGCTTCCCATAGGTCGCTTTGTTGGGCAAGGACTGTGTTCGCTGCCCTCGTGCCTTTTGGAGGAAGATGCCCAGTGCTAGAGGTCAAGTACAATCACTGCGGAAGGTTCCTTCACTGGTTTAAGCCCTGTCGGTCCTCCTTTTCTGTTGTTCTGAATAAAGGCCATAAATCTGAGGAGTGAGACAAGATTACACCTTTGGGATCCCTAGGAAAATGACAATTTTTATGAGTCTTACCCGTTTTCTCTACAATAAAACTTTTCCTAGTGTTGATAAAAATTAACGAAGTGGTATGTAAAAACTGCCTTGGATTCCTCCTGGGGCCACGGAGGGGTAGAAATGACCTGGCTTTGCAGCCAGATGTTGGGGTGTTTGAATGTAGACCTGCTACCTCTCAGGTCAGCGTGTCTAGCTCAGCCTTGCTTCTGCATCTGCAAGACGAGAGTCACGACGCCTGCTGGGCAGGATTATCCTGAAGGGTAAAGACCGTATCTGTAAGGTCCGTCCCCCGGGCCAGGCCCCAGGGCTCACCGTGGTCATCGGTATTGCGGCCCGCACCGTTAGCCGCGTGTCCTCGCAGGTGTGAGGCAAACCCCGCAGGGGGTCTGCAGCTGGCCTTGAGACCAGGGGTTTCAGGAGCCAAGGTGGTAAACCTCTGGAGAGCGTCACTTTGGATTTTCAGGGACGTCACTGCTCACAGCCACCCCCACCTTGCCGTGTCTTGCAGTTGAGAACGAAAACCACTGTGACTTCGTGAAGCTGCGGGAGATGCTGATCCGCGTGAACATGGAGGACCTGCGGGAGCAGACTCACACCCGCCATTACGAGCTGTATCGGCGCTGCAAGCTTGAGGAGATGGGCTTCAAGGACACGGACCCCGACAGCAAGCCGTTCAGGTATGAACACGCCCCGCAGCAGCCGGCCGTTCAGGTATGAACACGCCCCGCAGCCCGCTCCCAGTGGCTGGAGTGGCGTGTTGGCGCATCACGGAAATGCTAACTGGAGTAGGGCTCCTGGTGGCTCAGTTAGTTCGATGCCGATCCTTGGTTCCGGCTCAGGTCATGATCTCCGGGTTGTGGGATTGAGCTCTGAGCTCCGCGGTGGGCTCCGTGCTCAGTGGGAAGTCCGCTTCAGGGTCTCGCCGTCTGTCCTTCCCCCTGCAGGGGCGTGTGTGTGAGCACACACACACACACACACGCACGCACGCACGCTTACTCACTTGAGCTCTCAAATAAATAATCTTAAAAAAAAAAAAAAAGATACCGGTGACAGAGGGACCTGGTGGGGACACGTTAGCAGCGTAATAGCCAGGCACTGTGATCCGCGCGTCACTGGCATGACCTCAGCTGACGCACGTCGTCGGTGTCATTATCCTCCGTTTTACGGGTCGGCACGTTAAGGCACTGAGAGTGTAAACCACCTGCCCAGGGCACTGTGGGGGGCGTGAGCCCCGGCTCTGGACCGCCCCCTCCCGGAGGACGGAGCCCGGCCCAGGCCGCTCACTGCAGCGTTCTGCGCTGGGGCTGCCTGCGGGGTCTCCCTCCCCAGGGCTCTTCTGCCCTCGGTGGCTCAGTGGCAGCCACTCCTGAGGACGAGAGGGAGTAACTTCCAGAAGCCGTCTTGTGTGTCTTCCCATGTCATCAATGGGTGGAGATGAAGGGAGGCACGACGTGAAGGGGAGAGTATCAAAGTCATTGTGGAATTAGCGGCCCAGAAAGGCCCCGTCCAGGTCAGGACCGGGTGGTGGGGCGGGCTGGCAGGGTTGAGTACGTTGGCAGCGGAGTGGTGATGGCGGTGGGGGGGGGGGGGGGCAGATTCGCCGCCTCTGATAGCCTTGTCCGTCCTGGCCCGCACGACACCTTGGTGGGGATTTCAGGTGAGGAGACGCTGTGAGGTGTGTCGGCACAGGTTAGGGCTGCAGTTCCTTGGAAAAGACCGTTTCCTCTCCTGCGAGCCCACCAGGAGGCCGGGTTGCTGGGCGGTCCGGCCGGGCTTCTGCAAGGCCTGGCAGAGCTGGGTCGCTGTCGCCTCCCCGCCTTGCGGGGCTCCGAGTGGTGGCAGATGTCATCCAGGCCTTCTGACCCGCAGACTAAGCTTCACCCCTGCATCTCCCGCTCCCCATTTGCTTCCATTTCTTCTGGCCTGAGGTTTCCTCGTTTTGCTTGGGCGTCTCACTGTGCTCTCACTGCATTTATTTTTTCATTGACGTATAATTGACATCCGATATTCTATGGATTGCAGATGTACGACTTAGCGGTGAGTTCTGTACAGTGCTCAGCGCTCCCCAGGAGAAGTGTGGCCACCAGCAGCGTGACTGCAGTATCACTGACTGTATTCCGTCTCCATGACTGATTTATTTTACCGCTGGTACAAGCCTGACCCGCCCCTGTCTTCCTTTATTTATAAGGAATAATCGCCCCAGTCCCCCAACCACCAGTTTGTTCTTTGTATTTAAGAGTCTGGTTGGTTTTTGTTACTTTGTAAATTCATTTGCTTTTTTTTTTAGATTTTTAAATTCACTTAGAGCAGAGGGAAAGGCAGAGAGAATCTCAAGCAGAGAGTGAGATGGAACCCGGTGGAGCCCGACTTGGAACCCGATCCCACGAGCTGGGATCATGACCTGAGCCAAAACCATGAGTGGGACGCTTAACCGCCTGAGCCACCCACGTGCCCCATTTATCCCTTCTGTTTTTTAGATTCCCCATGTAAGTGAAACCATACGGCATTTGTCTTTCTCTCTCTGCCTTATTTCACTTAGCGTAATCTCTTCTAGGTCCATCCGTCTTGTCAGAGACAGCAAGACCTCATTCTTTCTTCATAGCTGGTTACTACTCCACTGTGGGTATATGCCACGTTTTCCCTGGCCACACACTTACTGATGGATGCTTAGGTGGTTCCCTATCCTGGCTGTTGTAAATAAAGTTCAAAAAACATAAGGTGCGGGCGCCTGGGTGGCTCAGTGGGTTAAGCCGCTGCCTTCGGCTCAGGTCATGATCTCAGGGTCCTGGGATCGAGTCCCGCATGGGGCTCTCTGCTCAGCAGGGAGCCTGCTTCCCTCTCTCTCTCTCTCTCTGCCTGCCTCTCCGTGTACTTGTGATCTTTCTCTGTCAAATAAATAAAATCTTTTAAAAAAAAACAAACCATAAGATGCATAGATCTTCTCAAACGAATAGTTTTGTTTTCTTTGGGTTAATACCCAGTAGAAGAATTGTTAGATTATACAGTATTTCTAATTTTGTAGGAACCTCCACACTTTTCCAGAGTGGCTGCCCCAGCTTACATTTCCACCAATAGCATGTGGAGGTTCTCTTTTCTCCACGTCGCCACAAACACGTTATTTCCTGACTTTGTGATACTAGCTATTCGAAAAGGCATGAGGTGTATCTCACTGTGGTTTTGGTTTGCATTTCCCTGATGCCGAGTGATGTGGAGCATCTTTTCATGTGTCTGTTGGCCATCTGGATGTCTTCCTTGGAAAAATGTCTGTTCAGATCCTCTGCCCATTTTTCAATTGGATTTTTTTTGGTGTTGAGTTGTGCGAGTTCTGTATATAGTTTGGTTATTAACCCCTTATCCGCCACTTCACTAGCAAATATCTTCTGCCACCCAGTACATTGACTTTTAGTTCTATTGGTGGTTTCCTTTGCTTTGCAAAAGCTTTTTAGTTTGATGTAGCCCCAGTACTGTTTATTTCCCTTGCCTGAGGAGACATGTCTAGAAAGAAAAAACAAAGCTGGAGGTATCACAGTCCCAGATTTCAAGATAGACTACAGAGCTGTAGTAACCAACACACTGGCATGAAAAAAAGACACATCGATCAGCGGGACAGGATAGAGATCCCAGAAAAACTCAGACTTATGTGGTCAGTTACTTTATGACCAAGGAGGCAGGAATATGTGATGGGAAAAGAGTCTCTAACGAATGGTATTGGGGAAACTGGACGGCCACAGGCAAGAGAATGAAACCGGACCGCGCTCTAACAGCACACACAGAAATAACTCAAAATGGATTAAAGGCCTAAATGTGAAACCCAGAACCATAAGCTCCTTGAAGAGACCACAGGCGGTTTCTCTCCCACTGGCCGTAGCAACATTCTGTAGCTCGGTCTCCTCAGGCAGGGAAAACAAAAGCAAAAATAAAGTATTAGGGGACTGAGGTTTCCTTTTTGATAATAAAATGGGGGAGTATATATTATAAATACACATCCAAACTTTGACTCTTTTCCCTATATAAAAAAAAAAAAAGTAGACAAAAGTAGACCTTTCAAACCTCTTGCCGTCCCTTTGGTTACTGGGAACACTGGAAGTGTTTCGTCCCAGGAATCCACTCGCTTACGCTCCGGGTGTCCATGTCGGTGCGAGCGAAGACGCCGGAGCATGAGAGCCGGCTTTGAGCAGAGAGGAAAGCGGAATCGACCGGGTTTCCCGTTTCCGGAGAAGCACTGCTGGGAAAAGGGCTCACACTTCCCCTCCGAGGAGCCTCCGGCTTCCCGGGCACTTGCCGGGCACTTGCCGGTGAGCCTGGGACCGCACTGCAGGGGCGGGGGTTGCGGTGAGGGGACCCCGGGAAAGATGCCGCAGTTCAGGAGAAGCAAAAGCTGCGGCTGGTCGAGTGGCTCCCGGAACGTCCTCTTCCGAGCGCTCACTCTGGACGCCCTTAGATCTTTTTCCCGCGGGAATTTTGGGTGCACCGAGGGGGGTGAGTGTGATTCTCAAAGCGGAGGGTTTCCGCAGGTGCGCGATGGAGCCCGTCCCTCCCTTCCCGCATCCCGTGTCTCTCTCGGTCCTCCAAGCCCCTCTTGCATTTTCAAAGCAGACAATGACCTCTAAAGCCAAGGCTGGGAAGGGGCCGCGTCCCCCGAGTACACTGCGCGGTGAGAGACAGAAGCCGGAGCCGGGGGAGCCCAGTAGCCGGCTGCGGGAAAGCCTGGGGAGGACATCGGCGGCCGCAAAGCTGAGGCCGTCCCTGCCTGTGTCCTTGAACCTGATCTCCCTGTCTGTCCACCTGTGTACCTGTGCGGGTGGCAGCCTGCTGTCCCCTGGGCCCAGCTTGGCCACCTGCTGCCCTGCAGTCAGCCCAGCCAGAGCAGCGCGCCGCCTCTGGGCCCGTCTCCCTTCCCTGGACCGCAGTGGGGGGGATTAGGACCTAAGTGGGGTCTGGACCCCTCTTGTTCCTGCTTCTCTTCTCCTGAGACGTCCCTGCCCAAACTGCCCCTTCTCATCTCAGAATACCACCTCTTCCTGACTCTGTCAGCTCACAGAAAGAGCCTTGTTCTCTCAAGAGATCTCTCGAGAGATCACAGAGTTTTCAGGTTCGTGAGACCCATTTGTTTTGGGGGGAACACGGAGACTTGGTTCCCCAGCTGTGCGGTGTAGTGGGCGGGGCTCCAGCGTGAGCGGCTCTGCTGGGGGACCGCACGGACGACTACAGGCTGTAGCCGAGTGTCTTCATCCAGGAGACGGGACGTGGGTAGCAATACCCGCCGGTCCGGGTTCTTGTGAGCATTGATGGGTTCTCGCGTGTAAACGCTTCACGAACGCTGGTGACGTGCCGTTCTCTGGCACGGCCTGCGCCAGGTCGTTCCTGGGGGTCGGAGCAGAGAGAGGACTGTGCTGCGGGAGCTACCAGAGGGAAGTCGGGACTGAGCTACCCGTGCTCAGCTCTGCTTTCCCTCGACCTCCGTGAGCAGCACCCACCTCTGCTTGGGGCTGTTGAGGAAACGAGAAGAGGGCAGCGTGCCGGCCGGCTCAGCCCGAGGAGCGCGGGACTCGTCATCTCAGGGTTGTGAGTTCGAGCCCCACATTAGGTGTAGAGAGGACTTAAAAATAAAATCTTAACTATAAAAGTGAGAAAGTGAGAAGGTAGAATCTGTGGTTTCAGTCCGGCTTAAAACTGCTTGAAAAAATTGCTTATTACTTATTGAGAAAAGGGTGTTAATAACTACAATTAAAAATTAAGTCGAGGGGCGCCTGGGTGGCTCAGTGGGTTAAAGCCTCTGCCTTCGGCTCAGGTCACGATCTCAGGGTCCTGGGATCGAACCTCACATCGGGCTCTCTGCTCAGCGGGGAGCCTGCTTCCTCCTCTCTGTCTCTTCCTGCCGCTCTGCCTCCTTGTGATCTCTGTCTGTCAAATAAATAAATAAATAAATCTTTAAAAAAAGAAAAAAGAAATTAAGTCGAAGAGCTAAAAACGGCCAGAGACGTCATCCAGTGGGTATCTGTGAGTGGATGACACAGAACTGGTTCCTTCCCAACTGGTTTGTACTGACCTAAAGCATTAGTGAGGGCTTCTGGTGTCTCATAACTCCACTGGCAGAGGCTTCTGGGGACGGTGACCCCATGAATGTGAATGTGTGGTGGTTCCAGGTCATTCGCAGGATTCCACTGGGGTTGTGACTCCTTGGAATTCAGGCTTAAGGTTTCCTAAGTGTTGCTCATCATTTCCAGGGTCAGTGTTCGGAGGCTGGTTCGTGTCCTAGGACACAGTGATGGCACGAGTGGCATTTGTCGAGCGCACTTCCCTGTTCCAACCCGGATGCCAAGACTGTGGCTGGGTCTCCACGGCCGAGGCCCTCCAACTGGCCGCAGCGTTGCCTGATCGCCTTTTTCTAGGACACAGGCTTTTTGACTTTGGGTGGCAGCCTTCACTGTAAAACGTGTTCTCTGTATTGTGATCCGGTCTGCAAATTTTGAAGTACATCTGTTCTTAGTGCTTGCCCTGCACTCTGGTATTTTCTGTTCTATTCTGTTAAACTTTTTCATTGAGCATACTGGTTAAGACTGTTGTTTGGGTCATGACCCCTAGTTTGAAATGTATCTCCAGAAACTGGAGCATGGGTAGGTTTTGGCTGGGACCGGATGAGGCAGAGTCATCGTGAGGGCTCTCATACCCTAGGTAGGTAGCTGTGGGTTACTTGAAGAAGTTTCCACGATTAAACAGATTTGGGGAGCTCTAAGCAAATAAACAGGTGCTTGTACGTAAGGACTTTTAGAGCATTTAAGACAAGCGGTTGTTGGTGGACGAGTTTTATCAAGTCACCTGGAAGCATTTTAAAAATACAGATGATGTCGTGTTCCCCTGACATCCTGAATTAGCCCCTCCAGGATTGGGGTTAGGAAACGGTTCAGGAAAGTCCAACAAAACGGGCCCAGGTGATCCTGATGGGCTCCCGTGCTTGGGGGACATGCGCGTTGTGACTCTGCAACAGGAGACCTCACAGAGCATTTTCCCTGGACTCTGTTGCCTCGGGAAGCCCTCTTCTGAAGATCCCTTGAAACCCAGTGATCTCTGAACACATGTGGGAAGTATTTCTGTAAAATGTGTTCCACTCCTCGTTAGGAAGAAGTGGGCACTTACATTCATTATCGTAAAGTTATAAAAGTTTCCCTCAAACTTTTGTACCAGAGGCAGGTCCTCTTCTGCCCTTGGGAACTCTGATCCAAGTAAAGGTGACCAAGAGTTCATGGGTGCCAACAAGCAGAATCCAATTCATGAATTAGTTCTGAGAGTACACTTCCATATCTTAAATTTCAAGTGCAAATACTGCTACTAACATTAACCACGTCCACACTGGCCAAAGTTGTTTTTGTTTCCAAAGATAACATGCAAGCGAAACGTGCCTCTGGGAACTCATAAAGTACTTGATTGTTCCTTAACAGTAGTGTTGACACTCGTGAGGGCAGGAGCACTTTTAAAAATTATTTATTCATTTATTTATTTGGGGGAAAGAGTGTGCGGAGCGAGAGGAAGGGAAGCAGGCTCCGCGCCCAGTGCAGAGCCTGACTCGGGGCCCGATGACCTGAGCCCAGGTCACGAGTGAGACACCCCACTGACCGAGCCCCCCCAGATGCCCCAGGAGAACTTACTTTTAATCAACCAATAAAAGTGTTGGTCAGAGAATTACAGGCAATCCCGATCGATGCACGTTCCGGTTGTCCGTCTGCGCGCCTCCCTGGCCCTCACCTGGGCGTCCTTTTCCTCCTGTGAGAGGACGAGTGTGGACGCAGGAGGCTCCGCGCGGCGGCCGGGGCTGTCCGGGGCTGTCCACGGCGCTCGCCACGCGGAGTCCGCAGCCGGGAGGCACTCAGTCCGCAGGTAAGGGGGTCATCCTGCGGCGCTGTGTTCCTGTGACAAGGCTGGCTGTGGGGCAGCAGCAGGGGCCTAGTGGGAACAGCACCTCACCAGACTCAGTGCTGGTGTGGGGACGGGGGCGTTTCCTTAACTCGTGTCCCCAGAAGCGCCTTTCCCGGCAGCGTATCTGCTCTGACGGACAGATAGAGCCGAGTCTGGCATTCAGTTCAAAATACTGGGCTCAAAGTTCTGTAGCTCGTCAGGAGGAGGGTGAGGCTTCAGATAAAAATAAAACTCCTGCCCGCTTGGTTTACCGTTGGTAATGGGACTTGAAAAGTAGCAGTTTTTCTGTAACATCTGTAGATAGACGGTTGTCTCTTTAGGTGGGTCACGGCATCGTTTTCTGAATTGGGGAGTGGAGGGGCGTGCATGGGAGGAGGGAGGTGTTTGCCCCTGGTGGGGTGTCCAGTGCTGTCCCCGCTTGGCCCCCATGTCACTCCCATGATCCTGTCCCGAGGAGGTAAGTGCCGCCGTATCCGCCTCTTACAGACGACATTGAGGCCTAGGGACGGTGCCCTTCCCCGAACCGGCCGCTGAGCTGCTGCCGCCCGAGTCCAGACCCTGCTGAGGGGTTCCTGTGCCGGTGCGTGCTCTCCGCCGTGCTATGTGGCCTTCATGCCCTAAAACTCTGCCTCTTGCTTGGTGCCTGCCTTATTGGCTGATCTGGGAGCTACGGGCCAGCCCAGCCCAGGCGTCGCCTCTGCGAAGACACTCGGGGAACGTGGCCAGAGAGTCACCCATGGAGAGCCCGATCGCGCCGCTGACTCGGCTCCGGTTCTCTGTGGGCTTGTCTTTGTCCTCACTGCGTGACTTAAAAGATTTTATTTATTTATTTGACAGACAGAGGTCACAAGTAGGCAGAGAGGCAGGCACAGAGAGAGGAAGAAGCAGGCTCCCTGCTGAGCAGAGAGCCTGATGCGGGGCTCAATCCCAGGACCCTGAGATCATGACCTGAGCCGAAGGCAGAGGCTTAACCCACTGAGCCACCAGGCGCCCCTGCCTCATCTCTTTTTTGGGAAGCAACGAGTAGGAATTACATGAGCTGAAATATCCTGTTCAACTTCACAACATTGTCCTTGGTTTGTGGCTTTTGAACAGTCTCCAGGAGACCTACGAAGCGAAAAGGAACGAATTTCTGGGAGAACTTCAGAAGAAAGAAGAAGAGATGAGGCAGATGTTTGTAATGAGAGTGAAGGAGAAGGAAGCGGAACTTAAAGAGGCAGAGAAAGAGGTAAGCCGCCTGTGTCCTTCGGGGAGGGCACAGGTCAGCAAGGTGTGTGACAGGCACGTCCCGGTGTGCAGAACTCCGTGCGCTCCTGCGTGCTCTCCGCATGTGTCTTAGCGCACGAACAGCAGACGGACGTGGCAAGGATGTGCCGGTCAGGTATTCTTAGCCCCATTTCCCAGATGATAAAACCGAGGCCTGGAGGTTAGATGATCTCTGCAGTCACATAACCTAGTATGTAGCGCAGCTGAAACTAGAACTAGACCTTAGGTCTCGAGGTGAGGTCCCGTGTTCTCTGTACCTCTGTATTTTCTCAGTTTTAAGTCTTGCAACGGAAGAGTTGGGATTCTGGGACCATTATTACAGTCTGTCCGCCAACCCGGTGAGCCAAGCCGTGGAGGGGCCCTGGGGCGCCCGCTGCTGGGTGACGGGTCTGGCTGTGGGCCTCTTCTGGAGGGGCTCACACTCGCTGCTCCAGGGCCTCGAGACTCCGTGTCATTGCCTGTGACCAGGCCCCGCTAACCGCCTCCTGGAAGTCCGCACAGATTCCCGCTGTGGCACACATCGCACCGAGACGGGGGCGGGCGGGGGGAGACGGTAATCTCCCTGAATCCGAGGGCCCATCACGAGCATCTCGGGCTTGTACATTTCCGAACTGCACGGTTTCCTCATCGTTCCTTTAAAGTGATCTTGATCAAGACAACTGAACTTCAGTGGCTGTTTAAGGAGCTAAGCCCTCGGTATAGTTTTGCTGCCCAGCAAACTTGATCCTGGCTTATTGTTGGCCATAGGTACAAAGTGGAAGCCGGAGAGAAAGCTGGAGTCACCCAGTAAGAGCTTTTCTCTTTCTTCTTTCTGTCCTCCCTTCGTCCTCGCTTTTGTTTCTGCCTCGTGATGATTTTCTAAATTCGATTTATGCCAGAAACCTCCCAACAGATTCTTACTATTCCAGTAGCCTGTAGTGTCTGTATCACTGTGTGTGTCTGTAGTGAGTGAGTGTATGTTACACACTGTGAAAAAGGACCAGAAATCCAGAAGGACTCTTACCACTTGGGTAAATGGCTAGTTTGGAGCGCGGATAATTTTTTTCTTCTTTATGCTTCTTGCAATGACCATGTATTTTATTATCAGTAAGAATGAACAGGATTCCCGTCAGTGTGCTGGCGTCCAAGTCCGAAGGGTGCGTCGCCGGGCTTGGGGGCCGCTCTCGGCCCCCCACCCCGGCCCCCCACCATCGCAGGTGCAGCAACACGGAGCGGCGGTTGTTTTTGCACAGACGCACGTGGCCTCCAGCAGTGCCGTCACTCCCTCACCCGGCTCGCCCCCTCTTTCCCTCTCCAGCTCCACGAGAAGTTTGACCTCCTGAAGCGGACCCACCAGGAAGAGAAGAAGAAGGTGGAGGACAAGAAGAAGGAGCTGGAGGAGGAGGTGAGCAACTTCCAGAAGAAGAAGACGGCGGCTCAGCTCCTGCAGTCGCAGACGCAGCAGGCGGGGGCGCAGCAAACCAAGAAGGACAAGGACAAGAAAAAGTAAGCGGGTGTCCCCCACGCTCCGGGTGTCCCCCACGCTCCGGGTGTCCCCCACGCTCCGGGTGTCCCCCACGCTCCGGGCCTCCTAACCATTTATTCCTCTTGCATGTTTCCGCTTTCCCCGTTGACAGACTGGAAGCTGGTCTGTGACCAGAAAGATAAAAGCAAGTCTGTTCTCTGCAGTGCAGGGGAGATGGTACAGGTTTCTAGCGTGTGCGTAAAGGGTGCGCAGACTAACGTATAAAACCGGACCGCGCGGCACGCCGTCGGGGTGGAGGCCCCTGCCGTCCTGCGGCGTCTAATGCACCAGCGCTAGGACTGGAGAAGACGGTCCGTTTCTCTTCAGTGCTCTCTGGAGACCGTCCTCGAGACTCGATGAGGGCGTCCTGGACGGACGGTGGCGAAGGTCGTTCTGTTCTGTGTGGCGCGGCCAGATACGCCAGGCACCGAAGGTCTTGTTTCCGAAGGGGAAGACCGGGACAGCCGGCTAGGGGCCGCCGCGTTTTCCCCTAAGTGCGACCGGTGAACTGTGGGTCCGTCCACCTTCCCGTCCAGACGCCCCGCGCCCCCATCCTCGAAGCACAGGAAAGAGTATCTGAGACACAGCCTGGATTTCCCGTGCCCCCGGGTCGGGGCCTCTCTGGGTCGCTGCTTCCCGCCGCAGCGGCAGCGGCGGCCGCCTGGGTCCCGCGGGGGGGTGCGGGCCGGCCTCGGCCTCTTGCGCCGGCCCGTCCGCACCAGCGCGGGGCATCCCGGGTCGCGGCCGGCGTGGCAGGCGCAGGGGCAGGACGGGTCTCCCGGGTCAGCCAGCCCAGGGCGCCGCCGTCCCGCGTCTGCTGAGCGGGTGGGGCTCTCGGGGCCGCGACGGGGCCGCCGCGACGGGGTTCTTAGTCTTGACCCTGGGGGCCAGGTTCCCGGTTCTAGGGGACGCGCTGGGAGCGAGCGCGGGGGAGCTGCGGGGCGGGCAGAGGCCGGGGCCGGGCTGGGCCTGGCCGCGGGGTGCGCGCCCCGACGGGCGTCGTCCAGTGTCCCGATGCTCTCGCCCCGCGACCGCGCGCACCGCACACGCGGCCTCCGGGACGCGGAGCCGCGGGACACGCGTGCAGAGGCCGAAGAAGGAAGCGCGTTCCCTGGGCGACGGCCCGGCGTGGGCGAAGCGCGCTGCGAGCTTAACAGTCGGTCCAGACGCGAGTGAGGGAGCCCCGGGGCCGGACCGGGTCAGGCCGGACCGAGTCAGGCCGGACGGAGCCTGAGCGGAACCGCTGCCGGCACCGCGACCCCGTCCGGGACTGTGCGCGCTGGGAGCCGCGGCCACTCGCGGGGACGGTCCGTGCGGCCGGGACGCGGCTCCTCCAGTGCGGCCGGCCGGGAAGTCGCGGGGCCTCAGTCCCCTGCTGACCCGAACTCGCCCGGGATCAAGTGTGTGCGTGTGTGCGTGTGTGTGTGAATGTGAGTGGGTGCACGCACGTGTGGGCGCACATCCGTAGGTACGGATGAAACAGCTGCCGACTCACGGCTTAGGAGACCCAGAGTCAAGTTTTTCTTACCCCGAAGCACTCGGGTGCGTGAAGGTCCACGTTTTCTAAAATCTTTTTAAAAGACCAGCAGCGCTCCGAGGAGATGCCCCGCGCCCTGGACGTGCCTTGAAGCCACACAAGCCACACGAGCTGCTCAGCACTGTGCCTCCGTTGGACAACAGTCTGTGTAGGGACAGACTTCCCGGGGAGGGAGGTTTCTCCTTGCCCTTTCGATCATTTTAGGTTATTTTCATCCCAACCTCGGGCCTTAGCGTTGTAAAATGCCTTTCAAGTTCACACAAAATATGTGTAAATTCTATTTTAGCCTTATTTATACATTCCCTTGTGTTAGTGCTAGAATTAGACTTCGTTTGGTGCACAGCAGTGAGCAGATTTCATACCTGAGAATGGCACATACTTTTGGCTAGGTTCTTAACCTTTTCTACAACTTCCCCATGTGAAGCCAAAGGCAGCTGCTGGTCGGAGGCCTGGGTGTGGAGGTGAGGGGACCCCCACCTCGCGCCTGAGGGCCCCGGGGGCTGGACAGGACACAGGAAGATGGTCACCGGAGCAGCACTTGGAGACAAATGGGAGACTGCGTGTTCTCACGTGGCCGGAGGCGATCCCGGGGTCCCCTGTGTGCCCCTTCAGAGCTAGCTTTGTTGCGGGGAGAAAACTGTTCTAGAAAGAGATGCACACTTATTTACTCGCTATGCTTCCACCTTGAAAATTAACTTCGTGTTTCTAATAGTTTCAAATTCTGTTTTGCTCTTCTGGGGATACGCCCCCTTTTAACGTACATAAGGTTTTATACTTCTTGGCCTGTGGTGGCTCGAGAGTCCACATTTCCTAAGGTGACAGGCAGAGTAGAGCCGACCGGGGGCACCTCCTGCCCTCCCCAGCCGGCGCCAGGGTGAGGCCTTCAGCGGACCGCGTTCCTCCTTTTGGAAAACTCGGCACCACTGCCGTTGCCGGGAGGCCTGGGTGGTGACGTTTCATCCACCCGGAAAGAAGGTTTTAAAATCCATCATTTACAAACGGTCGCTGGCATCCGAGAACGACAGGTTCCGCAGCCGTCCGCTCCTCTGTTGTAGAGAAAGTTTATTTTCCCTCCTCGCTAAGGAACGAGGTTGCATGTTTCGGACGCGCCTGCGGGGAGGCCTGCGGCTCTCGGGGACGGTGTCGCGCTCTGCCCCCAGCGCTGTGGACACCACCACCCAGTGCCGGTCCTGCTTCTCCTTCCCGAGTGCATGCGTGGCCCGTCCCCGTCCCCTGCACGCCAGTCCCCGAGTCAACGGCTCAGAGACGGTGCTGCAGATTTATTCTCTGACTCCAACCGCCCAGACACGGAACGATGCGCTTCTCTTCAGCGCCGAGGGGAAGCCGAATTAGTGGATAACGTTCTGTGTTATTTGAGAAAAAGAAAACCTTCCATATAATATGGAGTGGTTTCAAGAAGTCAGTCCTAAAGTCTTAATTACATGCAAATGGAAACTAACTGTGTGTTCTTTAATTCAGTATTAAAATGTTGCTTTTGCTTGTCCTGTAGAATAGCTTCTTCCGATGCGTGGTTTTAATTTCTGTCAGTTCCATAATCATTGCATGAGCATTCACCATCACCGAATGCTGGTGCTGGCGCTCCTAATTTTCCTTTCTTTTTTATTTATTATTATTTCTAACTTTTTTGTTTTGTTTTTTAACTTGCAGTGCAAGCTTCACATAAAGCCTGGCAAGCCAAGGACGGTCCCGCATTCACCTGCTTTTGCAGTAATATTGTATCTCTGCCATGTGTGTCCTTTTGTTTTATTTCGTTATTTTTTTTTACCCTTCCCCAGACACCAGTAACTATTAACTCATTTTGCTGAATGTTGTTGGGTAGCGGAAAATGACAGAACAAGAGAATGACACCAAAAGCTGTGTGCCGCTGGACTCTGTTTCTGGAAAGTCAATGATTTGCCTTTTATGCCTGTTCCGAGCAGCGGGAAGCATGCCTGTTGCTTGTGTGCCGCTTGGGACCGGGGGCCGGCGGGTTGCTGGCTCCGTGTACGTCTGTCGGGAGAACTCGTCACCGCCTCAGCAGCCGAGCGCTCGTCCCGATGCCCGTGACGGCCGTTTGCTCTTCTCTATTCCTCACCCCCGGTGGCAGGAGCCCACCACCCACTCTGCCCCTCCTCCGTCCCCGCCCCAGCCGAGGTGGCCTCCTGTGCAGGTGGAACAGGGGCCGGCTGTCAGGACTGTCACTCCTGCGTGGGATTCTCCTTATTACGATAACATTGTTGGACCCGTGCTGGGGGTCTCTTCAGACCATCCCCTCTTATGGCTTTAAACACGTGTCCAATCCCCCCCTCTCCAGTCTTGGCCAAGTTGGACCGCAATGAGAAAGCCCATTGTGTTCCCTTTTATCAGCACGACCTTGAACCTGTCCCCGTGGGGGATCTGCAGGGTCAGGTAGTGGAACGTGGCCAGAAGCTGCGTCCACGGGAGGACGAGCTCCCACGGCCTCCTGCGCTCGCAGCAAGCGGCGCTCGCCCTGTCCGTGGCGGGGCCGGCTCAGGGCTCGGTGCTGGCTGCTGATCACGCTGGGCCCTCGTCGGGGACAAGGCAGGTAGGAAGTCTGTGACCAGCTGGTGTCCTCTGCAGCCCCACTTCTGGGGGCCTCGCCCATTCCTGGGGGCAGAGAAAGAAGGGCCAGAAGGGCTGGGGTTTCAGGTCCGGCTGTCCCAAGGGTCTCCTCCCCCTGTCTCGGCGCTGCGGCGCGCCCGTGGCCGTGGCCGCAAGGGTCAGGGCCGCCCAGGAAGGCCACGCAGACCCCAGACCACACTCGGAGGGAGGGGGTGTGTGTCCCCGCCTGTACCGCCCCTTCGGGGGCTTGTCCCTTGTCCTCCCGGCCTGCCCTGCTGCTGACAGCCCCGGGGGCTGCGGGTCCTCGCCCGCGGCCGCTGCCCTGAGCCACCCCCGCTTCCTCCGGCCCCCGCCGGCCACACGCGGCGTGAAGGGGACAGACACGCTGGGACCCCCGGACCCGCACGCACCCTCTGTGGTTTTTGTCACAAGCCTCTGGTTGATTCCAGCAGTTTCGTTCCTTGTCTTCATGCTTAAGCACACGCTCGGGGCAAGGAAGTGAGCGTCTCCCCGGACCCAGGTCCGCCCTTAGCCGAAGTCCGGATTCGGTTCCGCTGAAGGCCGACCGGGCCAGGCTCGGAGCCGCGGGCTGGGACCGCGATGGCGGCGCGAAGGCCCCGGGGGGAGCCCCGGCCTCGTCCCGTCGTCGTGCTTGTCGCGCGCCCGGCCACTGGGCACGTCCGCTCCCGCGAGGCTGACCGGGCCGTGGCCGCGCCGAGGCCTGACGCCTGTGTCGTGTGCGCTCCGGCTGCTGCTTGTGTGTGAGCTGTCTGTGCCTTCTAACAAAACAGCTTCTCGGTTCCGCAGTGGTCCCCGCAAAATGACCGTTTTTAATGCAGTGCTAAAGCCTTTCTCGAAAGGGAGCCTCGCTGCGACTTTGATCCCAAGATTGTTGACGGATTGATCCCCCCAAAGAAAATTGTCACAACAAAATAAACCACATGGAGAGTCAGGGAATAAAAAGTCAAAAGAAAGTTCTAGAAGCTCGCTCTCCCCTTTTTTTTTTTTTTAAACAGCGTTGCTTCTGAACTCTCTGCCCCGCGCCCTGGCCCTGTTGGGTTGGTGTTGCTGCCCTTCTCTTCTCTTTGTGTCTGTGCCTTTCTTCACAGTAGTCCTTGGCTCTGCACGGAATAAATGATACCCTCAAAGCTAATTGGATGTGCTTTCACCTTTGCATGTAAGTACAGTACTAAGAAAACTTGGAGAACTTTCTGACTTTTTGAAATTAGAGAAACAAACGGGATAGATGCCCCCCCCCCCCTTCTGGAGGGAACGGGGGAGGGAAGGTTAGAGTAGCCTTTGTTTATGACGAGAAAAAGGAAACACTAAATATATTTAAAATAGCCACATGTGTACCTTCCCCACAGTAAATACAAATTTGGCTTTCCCTTGATGCCATGTGGAAGTCAGAAGTTCCTGTTCCAGGCTGCGTTTCGCACCTGTGGGCATCCCTGGACATTCCAGAAGGTCCTCGGTTCTGACTGTGGAGTAAAACTAGAATAAGAAATGACCACCTTCCTTTGGAGAAAACCAAGAGGGAAATATTTTTTATGTTAGGTTGCTTAATGTTTTGAAGATCTCGGTTTGATGGTCTTTCCCTCCCGCTGACCGCTGGCCGTGAACACACCTTTTTTTCGGCTAGACAGCTCTAGCTGGCCTCTCCCTGTATCTTCTGCTCAGCCACAATGACCATTGCTTTTGGATTTTAGGTCCGTGTAATGGTTGTACGTGCCGTAGAATGATGGAAAAGCACGAGAATTTTCTGGCAGTTAGGGACTTTGTTTTCCCAGCTTAGGCTCCTCATTAATTGGTCAGAGTTTTGTCCAGAAAGGGCATCTCAACCAGGGGAACATTGAAGGTCACACTGGGCACAGGTTCCTTATTGTCTTCCTTCTCTGCTTTGTAATCTCACCAGCAATAACACTTACTCTGCATTCTCGTGCACCTCAAATGGACGGACTGGGTTTCTTCACTTTCTGACATAGTGTTGCACACACACACTGTTGAATCTGGGTTTCAGCTGTTACCGACCCGTGTCCTACTGTGTCTCGTGTGGTCCTTCCAAACCCGTCCTTTTAGATCTCTCTGCTTTGCCGTTTGCAAGTGTCTGAAATCGTCAAGTCTCAGCTTCCAGAAAGTCTTGGTTCCACTGACAGGGTCCATATGCGATGAGTTTTTAGTGGAAACTGTAACCTACGAAGTCTAGATTTATGTAGGTCTGAGGGAATTTTTTAAATAAACGAAAAGCTGTGAACAGCATTAGAACTTTGTCTATTTCTTAATTTTAAAATATGCTGATATGCCTTAAATTGTAGTTGTAGGTCACTGTCATTTTGCTGTTTGAAAATAACCAGTGTGTTTCTAGAAGTGTTGTGTAACCTACTTTTGGTGTTAATGCAGAATTGTTTTATGTGTAAGCTGCATGTTAGACACTTGTCTTTTTTAAAAACGAAAATAATTGTATTGATATGAAGTATACCACTTTTTAAGTACGAAAGTAGTCACGTAGCAACCATGCTCAGTAATTTGGCGTCTGTTAAGGTAGGAGCATAATGATGGGCAGGTAATCTATGCATTTATCACTAGTGCCAAGACACAATGTGGGCGAAAATATATTTTTACCCAAACAACGTGTGCCCTTTTGTGAGTTCTTTCAGTCCGTGTTTGCTGTGCGCATGTACACACGACTCTCGTATTGGATAAAAGCAAAGGGAATGGAGTCTCGTGCGTTCCTGCCTTGTCTGCTGGTTTCAGACGCTCCCGTCGGGGCAGCAGCACCTTCTCCGAGATCATTGCCTGTGGTGTCCTGTCCCTCACGTGTGGCCGCTGCCTCCCCCTCCCCCATCCCCTTCTGTCCGCACGGCTGTCCCCGGCCCCTGCCCGGCCCCTGGTGTCGGCGCCGCCGGGGCTGCTCCCAGAAGTGAGCCCAGCTGTCGTGGAGAAGCCCCCGCTCCCCCTTTTTTCCAGCTTTTAAGAATCAAATTTGAATCTGAATCTTTCTCTTTTCTCTTCTGTAGCTTCTTCTTTATGTAACCATCCTGTTGACAAGCCCTCCTCTCTCCTAATGGACAGAGAGCATTAGCCGAGCAGGAGCTGTCTGTTCACGTGTCGGGGAAGAGTTACCTCATTTCCACCGTCGCTTCCTGTTCTTTTAAAGTCCGGGTCAAACACGCGTCGCTGTTTGTACTTGTCCATGTCTGTTTACCAACCACTGCCCGCGGTGCTTTCCAAAGGGACTTGTCACTACCCGAAACGGTAATACTTAATCACACTCACAAGGAGATTGAGTGGAAAAGAGAACGTGGGCCAAGACCCCAGGTAGCCGTGTGTTGGGACCCTGTCGCGTAGCTGTCCTGTTCTTGAAGCTGCCGAGCTGAGAACTCACGGACTGAAGACGGCACGTACCCTACCCTGGGCTGGGCAGCACCTCCAGGGCCCACAAACTCGATCTCATGTTAACTCCAGACCTCTCTGTCCCGTGAGCGACCTTCTGAACAGCCCCATCGGGACCCTCGGCCACCAATCAGGCCATAAGAGCTGGGCAACATCCTCTTTGCTTTTGTTAGTTTTTATGGGTTGTTTTGGTGTTTGGGATTTTTTTTTTCAACTTTTGATATTGCATGAACAGAGATGGCTACAATTTTTTTATTTGGAGTGTTCTATTGATGCAATGTTTTTATTTTTCAGCTGACCATCTGCCTCTTGAGAGAGAGAAGTGGGCATCCTTCCTTTAAATTCAGGAACCACTGTTGTTTGATTTCACTCCTTTTCTGTGACCTGCATCCCTTATATAAGTTGTTTTTGGTTTGGGATTGTTTTTGAAAAAAAAAAAAAAAAAAATTTCCAGTTAGCCAGTTCTGTTTTATGTATTGGTTATTCAAACTGAGTTTGGTATCAAAATTATGCCAGTTTTAAGATCAAGGGGAAATCTAAGTGAAGTTTAAGTCACAGAATTCTGTTTAAGAATCTCTGCTGATCTCAGATACAACCACGAAAACCCCTCGGGTGTCACTAGCGTTTTGACCTACAAGTCTTAATCGTGTTTAAAATGTGTCAGTGTTGGGTCAAGGACTTTTCTGCCTCTAGGGCTCAATTTATACTTAAAGCCACCTTAAAATAACTTTCTGGCCCATCCCTGCCTTTCTATTTATTGTGAAGCTGTACTTTCCCTTGTTTCCAGACTGGCTTGTTCGCTGGGCCGTGGGAACAAACCCCAGGGACATACACAACCCCTCCCCGACTAGCATCGTTACTAGTTCTGGTACACATGGTTCTAGTTCTAGTTCTAGTACAGATGCTTCTGACCCCCAGTCTTCTCAGTCCCCCAGGTGGCTTTCTCTACCATGTCTGTGGGAAAAAAATAAAATTCACTGGGATTCACTTAAAATACACCCAGCATAGGAACACACACTCTGGCAGCAGAGGCTGTGATTCCTAACGCTGACACTTTTGTGAGGGGGTGGAGAGAGGAAGGGCCATTGTCGCTTAGCAGTCACCTCTTAGGGGCACTTTTCATCATCAAGGGACGGCTTTCAAATTCAGCTCTATTTTAGAGCATGAACGTGCATTTTAAGTTACTTTATAATTTTATTACTTGTCGATAGTCTTCGCTTATTTCCATCATTTTGCAGCCCCAGAGTCGTGTTCGGTGGACATCCCCAGGAGTTCGCGCTGCTCGAGACTGGTAGCGCAGGCTTCTGTTGGCAGGTGGCACGGAGTCCTAGGGCCCCGGTTCCCGGCTCTTCAGTCCCTTGCTTCTTGGACGGGTCCTTTAGGGCAATTGGATGCGCATGCTGGCATCTAAGAAAGAGGCTTTCCTTGAAAGAAACTAATTAAATGTAATAAAGTCAGGTTCATCTGAGCCACTAAATGCTCAAAATAAAAGCGTCCAGAGCCCCCCTCCCCATGTTATATTATAATCCATAAAGGTAGAAATCTGCTGGTCTGGTCAGCAGTGGCTTTGCGGTGGATGGGTGGGCGCCAACTCTTAACTGATGCCGGAGCAGGACATCTGCTTTTTAAGTCAAACACAACCAACCTTTTGTGTGAAAACACTGTATACACTAAGTACAATAACTGGATTGTTAGTATTTTATTTATTTTTTTGTTTTTTAAAGATTTTATTTATTTGACAGAGAGATCACAAGTAGGCAGAGAGAGAGAGGAGGAAGCAGGCTCCCCGCTGAGCAGAGAGCCGATGCGGGGCTCGATCCCAGGACCCTGGGATCATGACCTGAGCAGAAGGCAGAGGCTTAACCTACTGAGCCACCTAGGCACCCCGGATTATTAGTATTTTAATATGAACTTAACCCCATCACTCATTTAAAAACAAATTCTGCATCAGGTTGTAAACACATCATTTGAGCAGTATTTAAAAATCAAATCAGGCACTTTTTTTTTTTTTTTTTTTTTAAGTAGAGAAATGTGTAGCCTGTTGTTGCTTTTCCCTTTTATTCTCCCGTGTGGGACAGGTTACTGTAAGCACGTTGGCCTCTGTTCAGCTCCTAGGGAAGGCTGACCACGGACACCACTGGTCAAGTGAGTTCACGGGCCTCGCCGCTGATTCGGCCTTTTACTTTGGGGAGTCCTTTTCTCAAGTGTTGACAAAACTGCTAAGTTCTCAAGTTCTCCTGGCTCACCAGTGAAGAGCTGTAAAGCCATCCCAGGGCTGATCATCATCACTAATAATGATCTGCTTATCCCAAGCTGGACTGTTGAAAAGCAAAGCAAGAACTGAGTCATCAGACCCGGTTTCCATGGGTAATGGGCTTTTTAGTTTGCATTCAGTCTTTTAATAGGTGTCATCTGACTTTCAGATATAGACTGCCTGATCACTTGTGACCGCTATAGTCTACACCACCTACTTGAGGTTGGTCCAGCACGTGTATAAACATCTTCTGAGTCCGTATTTGCTGAGCTGGTGGGCAGAAAATTAGGTCATCTTCCCAGTATGCTGGGCCCGACTCCCCCACCCCACCCCCAATCAACTGTATCTAGAACATGAAACTTGCCTTTTAGTTAATGATGGTCTTTGCCTATGGGCCCAGCTTCTGAGTAGAGAGTCCGGGCACCCGAGGAAGTCAGTACCTGATTCTCCCTGTGTGTAAGCGAGGCTTCCCCACACGACCGTCGGCTTTGCAGAGGCCCGTCCTCTTCTCGCTCTGCAGACTGGCAGGGGTGTCCGCGCGGCTCGCTTGAAGACCCTGTGCTTGAGGCTTTCGGATCCGTTTCTAGCAAGTAGCTGGAGCTCCCCTGGCTGGAGAAGCGATTGGATGTGTTCATCTGGAAAGACCAGCC
This sequence comes from Mustela lutreola, assembly GCF_030435805.1. Lineage (NCBI taxonomy): Eukaryota > Metazoa > Chordata > Mammalia > Carnivora > Mustelidae > Mustela > Mustela lutreola. The sequence goes on along the minus strand of NC_081290.1, from coordinate 5,788,356 downwards.
GGGAGCCTGGGCGTCCGTTCACCTCCCTCCCAGCCGTCCCACGCTGGCAAGTAGCTGCACACAAGTGAGATCTTTCCAGGCCAGTGGACCACCGTAAGGCACAGATCACACACACAGGCGCGTGCACGCGCACACACACGAGTGCATGGGGAAGGGCGTGCAGGGTGACACGCTAGACTTGGGCTGGACGGAGCACTGTGCGTGCAGCGTTTCCAGACGGAGGGCGCCGTGGCAGCTCTCCCTGCCCCTATTTCCGGGCACCCGTGCACCTTCCCCACCCGCTTCTGGTCTCCCTTCCCGAATACTTCGTTCCCCGGGCGGCCCCAGGCCTACACTGGGTGCTGGGGATGTAGCCCCACACCACGAGCCGCCCTGGTCTCTGTATTCCTCATGAACACAGCAGATCTGGGGAGCAAAAGGTAAGCCCTTTCTGTGCTAAACTGCTAAAGCCGATCGTGTTCTGACAAGCAGGAGCCCTCTCCCACCTCGCCCAAGTTCCTTTTCCGTGGTTGCTTAGGGTTGCCCTTCATTCTAGAGTGTCCTCTCGCCCAACGAAAGCAGCAGTTTCTAGGAAATGAGAAACCGGTTCACTGGGCCTCTCCTGTACTACCCTACAGTTGTGTCACACACGTCCGTTCTGCCATCTGACACGCTAGGAAGATTTATCGTATAGTCAAGAGAAAGGGGGAGGTTTTTACTATTTTATCTTAACTCAGAAGTTCCTGGGAACTAAAAAACGAGTTGGGAGCTTTCTCCAAATTTCTCTGGTAAGACATCCTTGGTTACCTCTTATTACGCCTTTTCAATAATCCAGAGATGGCAAGAGGGTGGTCTCTGACCTACCCATAGGCCGGTGGCACACCATACACCATAAAAATCACTAACTCATTATGGGGAGTGAAAGCTTCTAGTTCCTTGATAAAACCTATGCTGTCTAAGCCTGTACTTTATCTTTTACCCGTTAATGAATTTGGTCAAATCCAACTCAAACTGAAAGCAGCATTTTTGGGAACTTGAGGACAAAATCTTCTCAGTTGCATTTCTAGGTTATTGCGCAGGGCTAGACAACTCAGAAAAATTAGTTTTGCAAAACCAGTTGTTTTTGTTCTTCGTAAGAGAACTGTCTGGACACAACTTGCCCCAGACTGCGGCCAGTCTTGCTCATCTTCCGAGTCCCAGATACACAGTCCCCCATGCCTTAAATGACGTGAACTTGAACTGCAAATGATGTTAGTGTTTGGCAACAAGAGACAAGTGTTCAACTGCTCGTTCTCACACAGCCTAAGGAACTCCGCTTTCCCCCGAAACTTAAAAAAGATGCTTTATTTTCCGAGAAGCACCATCTAGTGGCCCAAGCTCAAAGCATTAATACTGGGCATAGATGGGAGACCTTCTCCTCTTAACAGTTTAAAGGCTAAGTTCTAGAATTCTGCAGGCTTCAGAAGTGACACTTTAGAAAGCTTCATGATAGCGAATATAAAGAGTAAACTGGAGTTAGAAATGGAGCCTTAACTGTTAACAACAGTTCTTGGCCGTGCGGCCTTGGACCTCTAACCCTCAACTTGCTAATGCAGACCAAGAATACAATCTTTCAGGATGGTTGTGAGAACAGGGGACACAAGATCTTCCCTTTCCAGCTGAAAAATGTACGAACTACCCTACAGATGAAGATGAGCTCGTCACCATGTTCCCAAGAGTCAGCAGCTTATGCACACGCTCCAGTGAAAGGGCGCTGGGCTGCCCCGGGCAGCTTTGCTCAAACATGACTGACTCCAGAACGAGTAAATTAAGCTTGAAAATCCAGATGCGCGGAGTACGGAGGACACACACACGCTGTTTCTAACCCAGGAGAGAAGAATCGCTGCTACGTAGGGTGTAGATGCCAACGTCTTCATCCCTCCACGGTGCGGGTTACTAGGCTGAGTCTCAGCTGGGTGGAGTGCGGGGCGAAGCTCTAGCTAACCTCAGGCCAGAGGCTGTGTCAGGAACATTTCTGACAAATCGTTTTACTTTTTATTGGGATGTGGGCGCACCCTCCCTTCTCAGCCCTCTCCCCACTAACTCATCTGTAGGAAAAGATCCTCTGCACCAGTCTTGTAAACTGAACGGAGACTTACTGCTTCACTACGGTCTGACTTTCAAGAGTCAGAGGGTGCACTTTTTTCTGTTAAATGGAAGATCAGAGAAGAATTTATCCTGATCATCAAGTTCATTCCCTTGCCTCTGTGGAGGCTTCCTGGAATGACAGGCCTTCCGAGCATCAGGAGCCACCGAACAATTACCCGCAAAGGTCCGGTTTCCCCGTCTTGGAACAGTCTGTGAGGTGATGCCCTGCTCTCAGCAGCTGTTCCGTCAGATGAAAACAGACTATGTGGAAGGCGAGGAAAGGACACAAAGGAAACACTCTCGGGCCCAAACCTACACCCCCCGTCACACTGAAGTCCCCTTTTCATGTTTGATTTTCCGCGAGCATGTACTTGGGATTTTTATCATTTCTGTAGCAGAAATAGCAGCGTCTCACAGGAACTAGTACCACTTTGCAAGCAGAAAAAAGTTAAAGATACAGAGGTTTCAGGACAACTTTTATTGCTACCAGAGGCTTTTCTCATCAGTACATGGTTCTGACTGCAGTGCCTTCCTCAGCCTGCACGGGGAGCTCAGGGTCCAGAAGTCACTGAGAGAAAGGTAGGGCGAAAACTCTGGTCAGGAAGATACAAAGAGCTTAACAGAAATCGAGGGCACTGAATTCCGTCATTATGTGTTACAGACCCCAACCTCAGAGCTGCTCCGGTATTCAGACAGTCTCTCCTGATTACAAATGAGTGAAAACGGGTCAGTTCCCCCCCCCAAAAAAACCCTCAAACCCTTCGTTGGTCCACGTTTCTTTGGCGAGCGCCCGGGTAATTCACTGTATCACGAATCCTTTTATACGAATGTCAGAAATGCTTTTAACCAATCTAGGAGTGTCCTAATTACATGCCACTTTTAAGTTCCAATTTGAGATAAACAAAAAATGAAAACGATAATTTTGTTTCCAAACTGCAGGAATCGAAATTAGACCAACACAAAATGCACGTGGTAACACCAGTCCTTTCCCCTGACCACCTCTCGCTCATATGCGGCGATTCTGCAGGACCCTTTCGGGACGAATCTGAATCATGGATTAAACATGGCTGTCACAATGAAATAATTTATTCACTAAATTGCTAAAAAATGATTTTGAGGGTTTCCTAATCAGTGGAAGTCAGGCTATAGATCAACATGCATAGAAGTTCATTAAGTATTCAATAAAGAAGCAAGCAAAAATGAGAAAAATTAAATCAGGATGCTGGAGACAGGGTGTGCCAGCTGTGAGTTTTAGAACTTTAAAGAAAACACTGAATAGCACTTTTGAGATGGGTGAATCGCCATTACTTTTAGTAGAGAAAAGATGGAACTGACAAAACACTCCAAAATTTTTTTTTTACTTTAAAACAAATTTGGATCTTTTGAATTTTACACTTTTCTTTTGGTCTTTAAATGCTTAAATGATGTTGACTCTAATTTGCCACACAAGTAAGTGGGGATTTTTTCTGGCTCACTTCGACGGGCCTGCTAAGGTACACACCTTCATACAGCCTTTCCCGGTTTCCCACGCTCCCGCTCCCAGAGTAGTCTGCCGAGTCTGCACTCGAAGTTACATGACAGAAACCGGCTGCAAAGGCGGACAAGGGGAAGCGGGTCCCTCCTGCCTCGATAGATCAGTGCCACAGACAGAACCCACGTTCTCTGGCGCACTGTCTTCGTTGTAGAGCCGCTTGATGCCGTCGTAGAAGTCATCCACTTCCATCTCCTCCACTTTGCGCTTGGCCGACGTCTGCTTGCACGCCCCGGCCGCCGAGAGATGGTGGTAGAAGGCTGCTGGGCCTCTGACCGGCACTTCCGGTTTGCTGTTGTCCTTGGAGAAACCTAAATCTGGGCCTGGGACAGAGGAGGGCTGTAATCTGAACACTCCTTTGTCACAGGTCACCAGGGTGTGCTTGAGGGGCCGGTAGACATACACGGAATTGAGAGGCAGGCAAGACTGCAGAGAGGAAAGGTGATGTGCCACGAGCTCCCGGCAGTGGATCAGCTGGGAGCTCTCCATCTGGGCCAGGAGGGAAAAAACCACAAAGTCGCTCATTGCCGAAATACAGACGACGCGTCGTTCCGCGGGCTACTTCCCCGCCCCGCGCCCTCCGTGCGCCCCAGCCTTCTCTCCTCTCCCCACCCCTACGTGAGACTGCTCTAACCCTCCAGCCTACCCCTGATCTTAGGAAATGTGTCCAGATCTGTACTTCTACTGTCAGGCTTCGGAACTTAAATTCTGTATTTGCAATTATATGCTGAACACCTTCATGAAAACAGAAACGGTTCTCTTTTGTTCACCGAACAGACCCAACACCGACTCCTGTTCACATTCCCTCTGTGGAGAGAACCCTTCACCTCACCCTCTGCCTCTTCTAACCTCTTCAGGAAGACAAACAGATAAACACAAAATTCATCAAGAATTTAGGGAAAAAAACAGAGGCATGAAAAAATTTAAATAAGGGATGGGGAACATCATCTGGCTAAGAATTTATAACAACTTAAGTGTCTCTTGTTTTTATTATTTATTTGTTTATTTATTTATTTTTAAGATTTTATTTATTTGACAGACAGAGATCACAAGCAGGCAGAGAGGCAGGCAGAGAGAGAGAGGGAAGCAGGCTCCCCGCTGAGCAGAGAGCCCGTGTGGGGCTCGATCCCAGGATCCTGGGATCATGACCTGAGCCGAAGGCAGAGGCTTTAACCCACTGAGCCACCCAGGCGCCCCAAGTGTTTTGTTTTTAAAATACCAAATGAGAACTTTTAAGAAGTTCTTAAGAACTTGAAGAAGTTCTTTTAACTTTTAAGAAGTTAGCAGGCTTGACAACATTAACACGAAATGTTTTTGTTTCATTTGGAGGCTTCACTGATTCCTTCTTCTCTTTCAGGATAGTTATCCTGTCTAAAGCCATCCTTCACTCCTCCTGGCCCCACACTCAAATTCCAGGGCCATCTGTTTCTATTTCAACCTGTCATCGTATACCACATCATATTAAAATAATCTACTTAACCATTTAGCTTTTCCTTTATAGACGATAAGCCACCAAAAGAGAAGTACTGTATTGTATTCATCTTTATTTCCTAAGTTTCTTTCCTAACAAAATAACTACACATGGGAGGCTTTAAAATCGTACCTGTTTTAGACAGTACAGATAGTCTCTGTTCTGCTTTCCCTATAATTATAGTTCCAGTTAAAATCATCTTCATCTAGCAATATACATTTCTCCCCATCCAAATATTTTAGCAGCACCCCAATGCCTACCAGAAATAAGCTAACGTCTTTAGCTTGGTATAAGGCTCTCCACAGTCTGACCCCAACCTTTTTCAGCCTTATTTCCTGACAATATCCAAAACTGTGCTCTCCTTTCTGCCAAACAGGCCTGTCTATGTCTACCTGCTGAAACTGGATTACCTATTCCTTCCAGGTCTGGCTAAATGCCTCCATCTCCAGAAAACCTACACAGACATCACTTCCTGGTCTTGTGTATTTTATAAGTCTTTTTGGACATTTCTTAACTACATCTCATTCATACCTATACAACTTACAGTACACAGCATTACTATTTGCAATACCACAGAGGAAATAAAGGAAAATATGCATGGTTTGCAAAAACAACGAATACACTTGATCACGAGTCTATTTTTATCTCTAAAAATATTCATTGCTTGTTACCCAGGAAAGTACCAGCAGGAAGAAGAATGGAAGGCAGGTATTATCGTCACAGTACAAACGTTAGAATGCCTAAAATTGTCAGAAACAATATTCGAAAAGGACCCATTTTTAATTTCTACTATTTGGTTCACTAGTTTTTTTTTTTTCCTTGTTTGAAAGACACTAGATAACACCCGAAGGGTAAAACACTAGTAGCTAGTCTTAGAATTTCTTTTCTTCCCTTAAAAGAATCGGTGATACTTTAAGGTGGTCCCCAACTATTAAGGTTCCGACTGCAGGCGAGGGCGCACGGCGTCCCAGGGGTGTAGAACAAGCTGCGCCGCGCTAAAAACAGGGGGACAAAGAACACGGGAGAGATGGGGCTGTCAGGCTCTTGGCTCCGACCCCTCCACGGCCGAGAACAGCCCCCCGGCGGCCGGCGGGAGCCCGGGGAAGCGAGCCAGGCCGCAGAGGCCGGAGGGGGCCGGCCGGGGCGAGGGCAGCTGCAGGGGCGGGCCGGGCGCCGAGGGCAGCCGCCCCAGGGCCATGAGAGGGAAGCCACGAAGTCTCCCGCACCGGCGCCCTCGCAGCCCGGCCCGGACGCTGGGCCCCGGGTCCGAAGCAAGGCCGGCGCCGTCGCGCCACGGCCCTGCAGCAATGTCCGGTACTAGAACCGAGAATCGGGGGGGATGTTTGACACGGCAGAGCCCTGCCACACTTCTAATGACAAAGGTATCAGACCCGGTCCTCCTACCCAAATGCAGACTCAGGACCCCCCAGGTCCGGGCCACATACGCTGCCATCAGTCCCAGTCTTTAAAGAACTGTTAAGACCAAGTCTCCAGGTTTGCAATCTTGTTTTTAACGAGCGTCTCCGTTATAACTTGAATACCACATGGGCCAGAGATCTTTTTCCATTTTTTACAATCACAGGATCCCCAGTGCCCAGATCACAGATTTTCCACCGTGTCTGTGGCCCGTAACTACTCAACTGCACGCTGCTTTTCACACTATGTCCAAAGAGCCGGCAGAAGCACGAGGCCGGGTGGATCAAGGCGGCGCCCAGCAGAGCTCGGCCTCAAATACTTAGCAGCGGTATTACTTTCCGAACCACATTCTGGGATTCTATATGCACAAGATTTTGCCAGAGTCAAGGGAAGCTTTCTAGTTCTCAAAGAAACTCTGAAAACCACCGAACTAAATCTTTAGGGTGTGTACGGGAAAGCACTGGTTTTCTACTAAGCAGTCCTGTGTGTCTCTGAGAAAGCCCCAAGTTCCCCGAACTATAGGTTTAAAATAAAGAGCAGCTGAATGAATTGATTTCTAGGAAGATTTCTTCTAAGTCTGTAATACTCCGTCAATAAGAAGGGAACAGATTCCAGGGAACGTTCTTACGGCACCAAAACTCCAGAAGACTGATGAAAGAGAATAAGCATACTCTCCAGTATTTCCTTTTTTTAGTAGAGAACAAATTCTCAAAGCTACAGAATACAAATGCTAGTTACGACAGTCTTCTTATTTATGCCTCCAAGTCTGTCCTTTCTTCGTGACAGTAACACTTCATACAGCACATTTTCTCTGTACTGGCTTTGGGAACAGGCACAGAGACCAAGTCAATTGTTCCAATAAAAAGATGAAAAATGAAATGTAGAAGATTTCCATGAATATCCCTTCCCCCATTCCCATAGTCTAATGTAAATGATTAATATTCAGCTTCACATAACAACACTGTAGGTAGGAAAGTAAATTTCCTGTGCCACACTACTATTCTATTTACATGGTGGTTTATGATAATTTCTAAAAATTCTCACTAAATATATCTCCTGAATTTATTTTCACTATAGCATTTATTTCAATGGGAATATTTCTCAATTACAACAGTCTAAACATGCTATTAAAAGAAAATCTCTCTTGTATGGGAGAAACGGCCTGTCTTACCACCAACATCCTCTGCCTGTCCCAGGGATGCAGAGCAAGCCGAGCCCCACTAAAAACTGTGGAACAGAGCACAGAGAAAAGGAATGGGCTTCTAGCTAATATATTGCTCTGATCTGTCAACCTTTTCATAAAAAGACCCTCGATCCTTCTCTGCTCACAGACTAGGGTCTAAAATTCTCCGAGCTGAGAGGCAGTATGAGGTACTTCCATGTCTGCTAACTTTTACAGTTCATATCTATGAGATATCTTACACCAAATTCAAGTATTATTCTACTTTTCTTTTATAGTATTCTAAGTTTTGTAAGTTCAATAACTACAGTTCTTTGCTAAAATTAGTTTTTATGATAAAATGTAATTACTTAAGCTCAGAATTTAACGGTCTTTTCTCTAAATAAAATCTGATAAAATAAATCAGAAGAACTATCACCAAATAAGAATAAGTAGGGACATACAAAGGCAAAGTAGATTCCTAAGTGTTTTATGGACTCAGGTGGCAGAACAGTATGGTCCTGCAGCAGACATAAACTTTTAATTTTTATTCAGTGACATGAATAGAACCAATAAGCCTATCCAAAGTAGATGCTAACATATAGTACCTTTACGAACTTTCCATTTCAATGAGAAGTTTCTCCCTTAAAACTCCTACATTTTATATGCATAGCTAATAAAAAATTTAACTGGCCTATTAATGTTTTAAGCCAATTTGCAGATAAAAGTGATGGAATAACCGTAGGCAATAATAGGAACTACCAGGCAGAAAGGACACCTTCTACTTGCCCATGTCTAGTACAAATACTTCACTTTCTAGCCAACAATAAATTACTTGTCTAAAAAACAACTTCTTGCCATTTATGTTTTTGAATTTGTTTTTTACAAAGTAAGTGAAATGCAGAAGTACTATAATGAAATACACAAATGGTGGTAGAAAGGTTCTTCATAAAAAACTAAAGGACAATGTATTATAGAGAATCTTACTAATTTCTCAAGATTCCTACAAAAACTTTATATGTAACTAGAAGGGTTGAAAAGAAGATAGGCTCTAACCTTTGTAAGAGATAAGTTTCAAGTGTGTATTACTTTACTCTTGTCTGTTCTTCAAAGTGGTCTGCCATTATGAGATGAGACATGTCTCTTCGCTTTATAACCATCTAGTAACCGTACATACCCTAGCCAGAGAGAACACTTACTTTGACTGACACCTACCTGTGCTTTCTGAAGCAGCTCAATTGTCAGAGGAAGCCAATCAGGAATAAGTTTCTCCATTTCCAAACTAACCATGGCCAGAGCAAGCATGGATCCTTTGAATTGCAGAAGTTGGCTGCAGGCCATACAGTGAAGGAGTTGCTTGGTAAGGACAGCCAGATGTTGAGATGGGCTCAGTCTGGGCAAACTGAAAAGTAACTGAGGCCTAGTTGACACTGCAATGGCATGAAACTGGGGGGGAAAAAAAAAAATCACAAGAACATCATACTAGTTTTTCTTAAAGTTTTAGGTAAATTATGTATAGAAATTGATGTAATCTTAGGAATGACTCAAGTTTCTTAAGTTTTTAATTTTAGCTTCATGAAATTTGACATAGGATAATATCCTAATTTCTAATTTTTCTTTTTCTAAAAATCACAACAAATGAGTGGGCAATCTACTTTCCTAAGTCACTGAGACTACATATTCAAACAGGTAACTAAGAGACATTAGGTATATTTACAATGTGAAGAAAATCCAATGGTGTAGCTGTGTGAAGATCCCAGTTCAACTTATCCAGAATAATTCTCTCCATCCTCAGAATTTCAGATGAAGAACATCCACAGAAACTGTCTCTTGCCAACACCTTCAGTACTGGAATTCTCTGTCCCAAGCAAAGTGGAATGGGGCAGAGTGAAGAGGGAGGAAAAAAAATAAACTAATTTTCAATTTGTGTTCTGGTAAACAGAAAGCAAGTTAATAAATGGAGAAAATTTTTCAAGAAAGAGACAAAACTAAATTTTGAAGGAGAATATTTACCTCCTCCTCCTCCACAGTCTTGGCAGCTAGGAAAAAACAGCTGATCGCGATACAACTCAAGTATTTTGGATGGGCCTAAAATTTCGAAGAAGGAAAAAAGCAACTTCAGTGATTTTCAAAAAATTAGAGTTTATTTTTTAAAACTAGCTATGCATGTGAGACAAATACGGATACAATTCCAAGGAATAATCAATCTGATTCCCACCTATTGCTTTCTAAGACCAGAGCTAACTTTTAACTTCACAAGCCTAGCCATAATCATATTCTATGAAAATACTAAGATACCACATTGTTCAAAGTTCAACCAATGCTAGTTAGCCAAAGTTAAATTTCCATCTAGCAGAGAAGAGCTTAATTTTAGAAGACAACTTATTTAATAAATAAAATTCCAAAAATTAAAGATCTCTTTGTACATGTGTGTGTTCTGTAAGCTAGTTTTACTCTCTTTAACTGTCACACCAGTAATATTAACATACTAGATGTTAGGGGAATTAAAGAGAAAGAATATAAAGAAAAAGACTATAAATCTATTCCCGGTGCTTTATAAAAACCTACAGGGTGATAGCGGGGCAGTAGAAATTTTCTAATTAAGTGTCCACAAAAACAAGTATATATTCAAGTTCCATGGTGAGAACGAAAGGCTCCTACATTCCTACAGAATCAATCAGCAGGAGGAAGTAACTTTCTCAAGAGTCTGACATGCATAGGAGGACTTGAATTTGCCTATTTTCCTTATCTAAGATAAGGCAGGAATACTTTCTACCTTATTGGTAGAATAAGGGTTTGCCAAACCCAGAATCAGAATCCAGTTTTAAGTAAACAGATCAATTAACTCCAATTACATTAACTGATACAGAGGTAAGTTACATAACACACAAAAAAAACCCCGTTTCGATATTTACTTTATACTTAAATATTACATTCTTGTGAAATCAGGGAACCCCTCTGATGACCTGATGTGGCCCTGATTAATTAACTTATTTAATAAACACACCAGTGACCACTGCGCCTCAGTGTTAAGTGGCATACTGTGTAGGAACCTTCTAGTTCTCTGCCTATATGAAAAATAAAAGCTGGTTCAATACTGTCAATATTTTTATAATTATTAATAGTAATCAGACATTATGGTTTAGAAAGTACTTCCAAAAATACTGTCATGTCTATTATGTCTCCGAAGTTAAGGGACACCACATGAGTGATTTCTGTAGCTAACAGTTCCAGGATCCCTGATTTTCCCAAGTATACAACAGGGCAAATGCCTGAGGTCATCAGAGTTCACTACAAAGAAGAGCCCAACTGTTAACAACTCACTCACGGTAGGTAATGCAACTAAATCAAGGGCACCAGAGTAAAAGAATCCCAATAGCAAGTGTGTGTTGTTTTTTTTTTTTAAACAAAGAGTAGTTCTAATTCCTCGATGTACATCAAGTCATTTGTGCAGTTTGTTTTTGCTTCTTTAAATACAGACATTCAGATCTTACCAACTAGAGATTCAGTAGCTCTGGAGCCGGGCTCAGGGTGCAAAAGTTTTATTAAAGAGCTACATAGCATTTCCCTCTGCATAGCTAGGACTGAGGATCTAGACACTGCTGCAGCCTTGTATGGTCCGCTTTAAGACCCTTTATTTAAACTATGAATACACTTTAGGTATTGTTTCAATATAGATTAACCATTTAATTAAGAGAATTTTAGGCTAATAACATGACAGGACCCATTAAATAAGAAATACAAAAAAATGAGATACGTGGCAATTTTCTATCTGATCCAGAAACTTCCCCAAATCTGTTTAAACTGTTTAATACGGTAAGAATCTCTTCTATGACAGCAAATACAAGAAGGTCATTAATAATTTGTGAAGAACCTAGAAACTAAGAAAGGACACTAAGCCTAAACTCCTCTTTCTCTGCAAAAGGAAGGTCAGCTATAGTCAGAGGATTGGGGGGGGGGGGGGGGGCTTGATAGTGAGATGAACTCAGCCATGTCAGAGAACATAAATTTCAGGCAATTACTATCATTATAATTAGGGTTCTTTAAGTCTCTTAAGAATACAAGTGTGAAACATAAGAGATTAACTGAGTGGCCATCCAAATTCTTCCACTCCGTAATTTTTTTACTTCTATTTTTCACGCCTAGTAACAAATGAATTCCCAGTTCTCCCAGCACACATATTCTTAGGAATACAAATGACAACAAACAAACTGTTTTTCTACTTTTTCATGCCTTGCCATTAAAAAAATGCTAATTTTCTGATTTAAATCCATTGAGAGTCTACTATGAATAATTTCACATAATATAACCAATGCTATACCAATAAAAACCATATAAAACTTATTCATATTTTTTTGTATGTTGTTGTTCATGCTGTTGTTACTAATGCTGTTATTCAACAAAAATATACCAAACTTATTTTATGCTCAGTTCATTTTATTATACTCCAAATGTATGCCCCTGGAAATTATTTATATATTTCAAAAAAACAACAGTGTAAATATTCAATAACTAAGTAGTGGCAGAAAAAAATGTGTAAAAGGCTTATTATACTTTTCTAGTCTAGTTCACAACTAACATCTAGAGTATACCATGTGTTAAAAGATGACTAAACGGATATATGGTTTGTATTAAAATCAGGAAATCAAAAACTTCACAGATTAAGTATATGTTATGAATACTGGTAGCAAAAAATTATAGAATACGATTCAAAACAAATTCTAAAAATTTACAGCAATAATAGAAAACATCATGCCTTCTTATAGGGACACAGATCTTGTCCAAGAAGGTTTTTCACTCCTTGTCACTTTCTAGAATGTTTACTACTTGCCCCTGGTTTAGTACATAAACCCTCAAACAAGAGGTTGTGTTTAAGTGTATCCTAAAATATTTACCTTTACAGTAGCTAAAAACCTGTCCAAAAGACTGCTAGCCAGAGCAAATGTTTCTGGGTAAAGGTTGAATTGGTACTTGAGTTTGGCCAGCCACTGAATCACTTCATCTCTCTGGGATGGAGAAACACTCTACAAGGGAACAATTAAAAGATAAAATAAAAATAAAAAAGAACAAGTGAAGCTCCAAGTTATCAAGAATGAATTTTCTCTTAAAAGGTTAGCAAATGCTATGGAATACGTTTATATGTTAAAAATGTTTTTAAGTTTACTCAAAATCTATCAAACTTAAGATGAACCAAGATAAAACTTTATGTACTGGTCAAAACAATTTATCAATATCCAATAGCCTCTTCCTGTTTATTAAATAAAATCTTCACAATGTCATCTCACCATATACCTATATTTTATTTATTTATTTATTAAGATTCTGTTTATTTATTTGACAGAAAAAGACACAGTGAGAGAAGGAACACAAGCCATGGAAGAGGGAGAGGGAGAAGCAGGCTTCCCAGAGCAGGGAGCCCAATTTGGGCCTCAATCCCAAGACCCTGGGATCATGACCTGAGCTGAAGGCAGACGCCTAACAACTGAGCCACCCAGGCATCCTCAACTTATATTTTAATTAAACTAAGGTGTTCAGGGAATATAATACTTTAAAGGTTAGGTAACACTATTATCAACGGATAGTAGTTTTGGAATTAAGTTTCCCAATTCTAGAAAGAGGAAAATATAAGTGAATTTCTTTCTAAGGCAGCAAATAGCCATTAAACCATCTTAGAAAATGTAAATGGAGTATGGAGGTAGAATGACAGCCCATTAAAAACAAAAGTGAAGTCAATAGGAATAAATTAAAGATATCAGGGACAACAGCTGAATTATATATTCAAAGATCATGGGAGAATACTCAAGGGGAAATTCACCTGAACTAAGTTACCAATGGAGAGATTATTATACAAACATATAACATCATTGCTTCCTACATACTATTTTAAACTGCTGAGTACAGGCTTAATTTTTAGAAGGTACACACTTTAAAGCAGTAATGACTTAGCTCTCTTTACTCTTGAATTTTGCAGGCACCACAAAAAACAACAAAATACAACAAACATAGTAATAATCTACTTATAGTAAACACAACAGAGTACAGAAATGACTCTGTGATTAGTGGAAAGAAGTATTTTCAGTAAGTGAGGGTTCTAGACAGGTAAAGGTTTAAACCAAGCACTGTATCTTTTTAATTACAACCATTTCAGATGGAAAGCCTTCCTGAGAAAGCCAAGAGGCCATGGCTTAAACCTCTTTCCTGATTACTCTGGGTCAATTTTATGAAATCAATTCTTCTATCATAGAGAGATACATCAGGATCTATAAAAGCAGGGTGGGCTGCATATCTTAATGTATCTCCCCAAACAGATATTACAGTTGGAATTTCTTCTCTCCTTCCTCTTGGCTTTCTTTTGTGTTGTGAGAACTACAAGACTTCGTGCTCATTATAATCTCTGCAATTGCACTGGCAAGCTAATTTCTCATTTTTTCCCCTTCCTCTGTCACTTTTCACTTTGGCACAACACAGTAAAGTGTTACTTAACGTTGGCCAGACCAACTAATTACACATACCATTTTTACACGTAGCTCTAAACTCAGTTATAACTGGTATTTCAGAAGGTTAACTGCCACATATCCACGTTCTAGTCAATTCCTTTTGTCCAATAAAGACTGACCCTAGACTACTGCACAAGAAATACTGACAAGAAATTGAGATTAAAAAAATGGTTTACAACACCACCAAGCTGGTGTTAAAACTATGAACAATAATCTAAAAATATCTGACAGTCAAAACAATTCAGTTCATATTACTATTCAATGCCCATCGTGCGACAGGTGCTGGGAATACAATGATGAATTTAAAAACTCCGTTTAAACTTCTAAACTTAAAGTCTCACGGGGAGGCAAACAATCAGAAAATGTCAATCCCCCATGTTTAGTGTAACAGAAAGGTACGCGGAGGGTGCGAAGGGCACACCCTGGAAGGGCGCTCAGTCCCCTGTGGAAGGAGAGTAAAAGCTTCTTATAGGAGGTAGCGATGAACGTGTACCTTACAGTGAGGAGAGGATGTGATCATTTTCACGTCATGGGAAAAGATCTATTTTTTTAAGCCTGTGAAAAACTAAAAAACAGGAATCATGTCAACCTGGAGGCAATCACTTATTGTCAAGCTCTTCTTTTTTTTTTTTTTTTAAAGATTTTTATTTATTTACTTGATAGAGAGAGATCACAAGTAGGCAGAGAGGCAGGCAGAGAGAGAGGGGGAAGCAGGCTCCCTGCCGAGCAGAGAGCCCAATGTGAGGCTCGATCCCAGGACCCTGAGATCATGACCTGAGCCGAAGGCAGAGGCCCAAACCACTGAGCCACCCAGGCGCCCCTTGTCAAGCTCTTCTGACTCTCAAGTAAAATCAAGGTGGGTAAGAAAGATGCCAAAAACGGGTACTTGGAGAATCAGTGTAGAATCCCAGTGATCGAGACAAAAACACAGGCAGCTCACTAAACTGAAGCTGTGGGCGTGACAGGTTCTGGGTGCGGACAGCAGCAAGGGAATTTATGTCCTGCACAAACTGCTGTCCGACAGGACAGAGGAACAGAGGAAACCAGAGTTGGGCAATTAGAGCAGAGGCTAAATTCTCTCTCTTGAACTGGTGGCCAATTCTAGCCTGAAGCTGCGGCTTCCTGAGAAAGGTGGCAGGAAGCAAACACAGACCGACAACTAGGGCCACCGTCAAAGAGCTGTTACTGGTCCTTGCTTCTGGAATATATCATTTTCCACAGAGCCCTGAGCTGCTGCCCCTGGATCCAGCTCTGAACTAGGGGCTCCGAAAGGTCCCCGGGAAGGGCGTGAAGGCAGTCACGGGATTTCCAGAGGAGCTCAGCATTCAAGAGAAATTAGATTCCTACCTAGAAGAGCTTTTATCCAAAATGCCAAAACAAACAGAAAAGTAATGTTAAGCGAGGAGACACTGAAAACAAATCAGTGTAAGGAAATACATTTGCACAGGGGGCAAAAGACGGTCACAGAGTCCGATAAACCTGGGGAGGCCGGAGGAGGTGAAAGAACAATGGGCCAGAGCAGCCGCGAGCAACAAGATCATCAACTGCACCTTCAGCTCAGAGATGCATACAATGGGGACAGAGGAGAAAAAGATCCCTGAGTGACAAAATTATATATAATGTACCTATTTGGTGTCTGACATTAAATAATAAACATATAATTGTAAGAAGTGCCACAGAAGATGGACGCGATGTGCTTGCTGTGAGAGTACGTAACACAGGGAACACAGTTGTGCAGAGATTTCCATATCATGGTTATAACTAAATGATCCAACTTCTAGAAAGCACATGGAATGCAAAAGGCACTCAAATACTAGTTTTGTTCTTTCCTACTTCTAAAAATACCTGATGCTCTAATGATGCCAGAAAAAAACAAATTTACAAAATACTACATACAAATAATTATTTTAAAACAATTATAATACAACTAGTTATGAAAGAGATCATGAAATACAGGAATAGGGCCAAGAAAGCATTCCCGCATGACTAGTAAAATCATCACTAGTCAAAAACTAGTAAGAACAACAAAAACCCACAAAAGGTTAACAGTTTAAAAGTCACTCTTAGGGAAATCATACTAAGATCACTTTTTCAAATCAATTCAAACATGTACTCAACAGTAGTATCATCAGGGCAGCTTTACAAAAATGAAGTTCTGTGTCTAAGTAATCCAAATCAAAAGGCAGGCCAGGGGAAAGAAAGGAAAGCAGAACTGCCTGCCCCCCTAGATGGTATGTCCTGGACAAGGAATCGGTTTCCTTTTTATGGATTCCTCAAATAGGGTTAAGCCAGTTCAGAAGCTGAACAACTAACTAATCCTCAAGAGAGTTTGGAATGGATTGATTCAAGCTGGTAAAACACAGGGTTTTGTATTTCACAAGCTACTATTCTGGTCATTTAAAATACAAATACTCTCCAGCTTTAAACTCTTCAAGGCTCACCATTACCTAGAACAAGTACAAGCCCCGAGGTGTGGCGTACAAATCCCTATGACCCACTTCTCCAGCCTCACTTACCTTCCACCACTTTCTACCTTAAAATTCATACTGTGAGAGCAGCACTTGCATTTCTGGTCTTCCTTGCTCCTCCTGTGCTATGTTATTACATCACTTCTCTTCTGTTCATACTGCTCCCCCTGGTTGGTACACACCCCCCTCTCTTGTTACCTACCTTATTATTTATCCTTCAAGAGCTATTTCAACGGTCACTCCTCACCACACTTTTCCTAATAACTCTAGTTGGGCTAAGTACCTTCCTGTGCTCCCACAGCCTCTCGTCACACCTGTAAAGTTCAACATTTAAAAAAAAAAATTACATTTCTGCTTTTGGGTGTGATAGAGTAGGCAGCAACCTACACAACAGCTGAGAACTAGAAAAACCACTGACCACCACCACCACCACCACCACCACCACCACCAGTTTTGAAGTCATCAAAACTGCTAGGACAACCAGGCTTTGCAGAACCAAGAGTCTGGAAAAGAGGTACAACTATCCCCCGATTTCAAAAGTCCAGGTTACGTCACTTAGCTTTAACTAAAAACCTACCTCAGTACCTGAAAAATTCCAAAGATTTTCACTTACATGAGAAAAGGCAAAAAGTAAGAACAGCCTTCGGCATTCATTCCGCAGCAGTTAGAGACAGTGACGCACCCAGAGCAGCAAAATGGTACCGCCGCCTCCGTCCCCCAATCCACACTCAGCACCTCAGCCACCAAACTTTGAACTGTGTCTGTGAGCACCCACCAGGGCTTTATCTTGATTTATTCTGCCCATCTGTTAGCAAGATGTGTCCTAAGATATCAGAAAAGCCAAACCGAGGGGTCTGGAACACTCAAAAAATTGCCCTTATAAACTAATGGTAACTGCTTCTTTGCCTTATAGCATCTCAGCTCAGACACGTTTCCACAGCGATGCTCCACTTGCAAACACTGGGGAACCTGGAACTGAAGTGCTCAACTAGAGGAAAGAGCGGCTTTTCCTTTAGGGCACTTGCCCACTCTCTTGAGTATGGCCAGAGGCTCAAGAGGCTGAGAGGAAGGAAGCCTACAGAGCTTCTGAGACTTTTATGGGTGGAGACACAAAATTTGGAGCCTTAGGAGCCAAATGGGGAGAGGAAGGGTCAGAAAACTGAATGTGACACTCAGCTGATTTTCCCCTTAATTTTCTGAATGACACTCTGAAGCTGGGAAGGACAGGGATCTAAGAAGCTGACCCAGAGCCTCTGAAAAGCAAGAGTGAGCTCGGCACCCTTTAGCACCCTCCCAGTGCTCAGGTGAGATCCCGGACTGTACTCTGGGAGTGGGGCACACCAGGGGCAGAAGCAGCCATACCCAACTGCAGCCCAGATGCCAAGCAGCACGATCCCTCAGCGGATTCAAGTGATTAATCTCCTACTCAGTCACCTACCAAAGGCCAGACTGAACCCTTCCACAGCAAGATGACATCTAGAACCTTCACAATTTTTCATAATGTTCAGCATTCAATTAAAAATTACTGGGCATGCTAAATAGTATGCTAGGTAAAGTCAGTCAATCAGAGAAAGACCAACACTGTGTGATTTCACTTACACATGTAATTTAAGAAACAAAACAAATGAACAAAGGCGGAAAAATGAGACACAACCCAAGAAAAGGACTCTCAGTTACAGAGAACTGATGGTCACCAGGGGCGAGCCTGGCGCGGAGACGGGGGAGAGAGATGAAGGGGAGTAAGAGAGCAACAAAAAGACCTAAATCTTTGAATTATCAGAAAAGGACTTAATATACAATAAAGGAAAAGTGGGAAAAGAGATGAAAAAATGAATTTCACTAGAGAAATGATAGCTATTAAAAACATCTAAAAGAAAATTCCAGAACTGAAAAATATCATAACTGAAATTAAGAACCCAGTATGTGGATCCAACAAATCAGACATGGTTGGACAATTATGCTTTGAGGAAAACTTAGTTTTTAATGTATATATTAAAACACAACAGGGGCACCTGAGTGGCTCAGTCGGTTAAGCATCTGCCTTCGGCTCAGTCATGATCCCAGGGTCCTGGGATGGAGCCCCACACTGCGCTCCCTGCTCAGTGAGGAACCTGCTGACTCTGCCTCTCCCCCTGCTCCTCGGCTTGTGCTCTCTCTCAGATAAACAACATCTTTAAAGAAATAAGATAAAAGAACAAGTGGAAAGTCATTTAAGCATCTACCTCAGAATAAAAAACAGCAAATTACACAAAGTAAACAGAAGCAGATAAGAACAAATAAGAAAAAAATGTAAAAAGAAAAAAATGTACAAGAGGGAAAATCAACAGAACTAAAAGGCTTATCAACAGATTCCTAGAAAGACTGATCAAGAAAGGAAACACGTATCACCAACTAAGGAAATGGAAAAGGGAACATCAGTATGAACCCTTCTGATATTAAAAAGGTATCATAAATAACTTTACACAAATAATTCACAATTTAGATGAAATAAATTCCTTGGGGGGGAAAATAATTTACCGAAACTGAAATAAGATTTAAATGAAGACCTGATCAGTGTCACATTTACCAAAGAAAATGAATTATTAAACGCTTTCCCACAAATAAATCTCTAGGCTCCCAGTGGAATCTTCCTACACTTTAGAAATAACAACCCAAACAGAGAGTACTTTTTAAAAAAGCAGAACACTTCCTAATTCATTTTAAAAGCCAGCATACTTTATTATGAAACTTGACAAAACACATTATAAACCAATCTCACCCATGAACATAAATGCAAAAACCCTAAGCAAAATGTTAACAAAATCCAATGATGTAAAAAAAAAATTAACACTTATTTATAAAAAAAAAATCTCTTGACAAATTAAGGCAGATAATCTTCTTAATCTCATAATGATAAGAAATATGTAACAAATTTTATACTTCATGGTGAAACACTAAAAACTTTCCCTCCAACTGAAACTGAGATAAGGGTATCTGTTGCCGCTGTTACATCCAGTGGGGTTCTGGAGGCCTGAGCGAATTCTACAGAACAAAAATAAAAAGTATTAAGAACTGGATAGGAAGAAATAAAACCATGATTATTCACAGTTAACATGTCTATATATAATATACAGAAACCCCAAAAGACTCTGGAAGCAAATTTAATATAGTCAATATATAAAAATCCATTTTATTTCCATATACCAGTGTATAGAAACATACTTAAATGAAAAATCTAAAATACCATTTGTAACAGCCTCAACAAGACTCAAATATCTAGGAATAAACCTAAAGTACCAAATATTATTAAATGAAACTGAAGATCGAGGCTCCTAGGTGGCTCAGTTAAGTGTCTGACTCTTGATTCTGGCTCAGGTTATGATCTTAGGGTTGTGGGATCAAGCCCCACACTGGGCTCCAAACTCAGCAGAGAGACTACTTTTTCCTCTCCCTTTCTCAAATGAATACATAAAACATTTATTTAAAAAAAAAAAAAAAAGACATTTAAGACCAATTTAAAGAAAATGAAGCAACAGTCTATGTTCTGAATTGGAAGACTCCTATTATAAACATGTCAATTCTCCCCTAAATTAACAGATTCAATAATCCCTTCAATTTTTTTAATTGACAAGTATATTTTTAAATATATATAGAAAAACAAAGAGTTAAGAAAAGCCAAAATAATCTTGAGAAAAAAAAAAAAAAAAACCAAAGTTTATGCCACCAAACACTTATTATAATGCTGTAATAATTACTGCAACATGGTATTTAAAGAACAGCAAATGGGCCAATGGCAAGAAAAGAGGCAAGAAACAGACAAATACATTCACAGGTTTATAGTAATCACTTCATTTATAACAAAACTGCAGGGAAATAGGAAAAAGTACCTTTTTAATAAATGGTGGCAGGTCCCTATGGAATAAATGATGGGACTCCTACACTTCACACTATACCCCACCCCACCCAAAACCCCCACTAGAATGTAGATCTAAATGTGAAGGGTAAAACAATCAACTCTGCAGAAAGAAAATCCAAGAGAGTATCTTCGTTACATTGGAACAGACAAACATTCCTTTAAGAAAGGAAAAAAATTTCAATAACTTGGTCATTAAAAATAAAGGACTTCTATTGATCAAAGGTCAACACAAAGAGAGTTGAAGGCATCTGTAATACAGTCTACAAAAGAAAGAGAACTCTTACAAAACAATTAACAAGACAACTCAGTAGAAACCCAGACAAAGATCTGAATAGACATTGCATCAAAAAGTAAATCTAATGGCCAAAAACACATGAAAAGCTGAACTTCATTAATTATTAAAAAAAAGCAAATTAAACTCAATGTGATACTATAATACACTTACCAGAATAACGAAAATGAAAAGACAATAACCAAGGGTTGACAAGGATATAGAGTAACTTGGGATTTTCATACTCTGCTAGAGGGGGTCAAAACAAAACAAAAAAACCTCACAAAAAATGGGATATAACACAACATAACAACTTTGGGACAACTGATGGTTATCTACTAAAACTGATATACACATATCTAGGTTCTACCAATTCCATCCCTAAAAATACATTAAAAAAATACACATATGTTCACTGAGACATGCACAAGAAGATGACACTAATGACCATCAACAGAAGAGATAAATTCAAAGAATTGTACATGGCAGTGAGAATAAATTATGGCCACATGAAATAACACAGATGAATCTTACATAAAAAAAAATACTGAACAAGAGGCCAGTACATACTCTATGATTCCATATACATGTATGAAATTCAAAACCAGGAAACTAATCTGTGATATTAGGACTGTTTTTTTTTTTTTTTTTTTGGGTTGGGAGGCAGACGGTAGTCACTACAAGAGGACAGAAGGGGTCTTCTAAGTGCCAGGGAAGTGGTGTATTTTACACCTGTACAGTTACAATCTGTGTACTTTTCTGTACATTATACTTCAAGAAACTGCTTAAAGGAAAGAAAAAAGAGAAACCAACCTGCAGGGTAATATTTATTTATTTACCAAATTCACAGATTATACAAGAATGACAGAAAATCAACAGATTAGATGACAATTATAATTTTAAAGCCAGAAAAGTGGATCAGAATCAACAATTTTAAATTAGAAATAAATAACACCACACTTAGGTCAAAAATTAAAATCTATATCTAGCACAGAGGAACATTTGCTTCAAAACTAAACTAGTTCAGTAAGTCAGTATGACACTGCTGCCAGAACAATAAAATTTAGGGCTAGCTGAATGAAATCATCAAGCGAAGATAAAGTGAGGTAACAGTTTCACTTCACTGCTCATTAATGACTACAAATGAAATGTCACAACTTTAAGAAACACACTGAATGAGTGTATCTGGAGTGGTAAACTCTTGTCAAATAATGGTTAAAAAAACACAGGATGTTCAATCAGGCAAAGAGGACTTTGTGGACTTACCACATCTTTACATAGATAAAGGGCTGCCATTTAAAATAAACAGATGTATTCTGTATTGCTCCAGTGGACAAAACTAGAACTACCAAGTGGCCACTAGAAAGAAGCAGTTTGCAGGTGCAATGTAGGAAAATCTTTCCAATAACTTATAGTTTTCCCACAGTAGACCGGACAAAGTATCCAAAGCAGAGAATAGCTTTTCAGAGATGTCAGAAGAACGTTACTACGATGTAGTTAGAGTAAATCAGTGTCTCTCAAACCTAATGCATATTAATAAAACCATGAAACTTTTTAAAACACCAATTTCCACTACTGCTACCACAAGCCCAGTAGGTCTAGATAAGGCCTGGAACCTCTGTAAGAGCCTTCCCGGGTGATTCTGACGCACTCAGCAGCCTCGCGGCTCAAGATCCTGTATTCAGAAACCACATAATTATATGGCCTTTAAGACTCCTTACAGTGTCAAAATCCTAATGAAAAGCTTTTTAATAGCTTGAAGCAGTTTAATCTTTGCATATCAAAAGCACATTAGCAAAATAGAGAATATATGAAAGTGCATGTCACTTTGACCAGTCTTCCAATTTTTTCTCCCAAATTCATGTAACCAAATTATTGTGTACTTGAAAATACAATTATTATATAAAAGAACTTCTCTAACCTGGGCTAGTTATAAAGAAATGATAATGCTCATTTTACAGAGGTTTACTGAAGTCTATTTTATGCCAATAAACAAAAATGACACAACTCAACCCCAAGGGAACTCACAATCAAATCATCAGGAAATCCTAATACTGCATACTATCACAAAGGAAGTAAAGAGTGCTGTGGGAGCACACAGAAGGGGAGTGATGGGTACATAATGTTCTTGTATGACCACTCTGTCCTAAACTTGAGGATAGGGGATGCAAATTAAAGGAGAACTTTGAGAGAATGATCCAGAGACAGAGCTTAGGTAGAAAAAAGACAGAAAAGGAAACTGAAGGATAAAAGCATAAAAGAAACCTTTATAATATTTTATTTTTCCATTTTTACCAGCACTCAAAAAATATTAGAAAAGCTGGAAAAGTATGTTTATGGCTTAATGACAAGACTGTGTTTCTTTTCTGCAAGGAATCAAGGAGCGTAATCATGGTTAGAAGCAATAGTGGGAAGAGAACTCGAAAAGCCAGTCCCTAAGAGAGGGGCAGAACAAAATCAGGAAATTAGAACTAAATAGACAAGTGTCCCTCGGGGTTACTACAGCAAGCAGCTGAGCTCCTACAGCTCTTAACTCTCACCCCACTCTTCACCCCTATCCCCATCTGAACAAGCCCACCCACATTTTATAAGAATTGACTTTGGCTTCCACTTGATATTACTATAGGCAAATCCTTAAATGGTTCCCTCTCCAAAGTTCTAACACTGTTCTATTCTCTTTGGGACAACTGATGGTTGTTAAATCACCTACAGATATAGGCCAGATTAAATGATAATAAAGCAATACACTATAATCTTGGTAGAATATCATGTTCAAAGACTATGTTGTAGAAGAGTATTATCACTGGTTACACGCTGACTCTAGGAGACAGCAGAAGGAAGAAGTGGTTCTAAAGCCAGCTGTATTAAAGCTTTGAGGCTTACCAGAAAGTCAGAACGTAAAGGCAGGAATTTCTATTTTTCTCACTGATGTATGCCCAAATGCTAGAAGTACTCAGCATGTAGTAGATACTTAATGAACATTTACTGAATGACTGAATTCCCAAGTATCTAAAAAAATCAAACACACACACACAAATAAAAACTGAAAAACAAAGTACAATGGGAAGAGAACTACATCAAGTTCAAATTACACCTCTACTATTCACATCTTGAGCAAAGACGGACTGCTGCCTATTTCAAAGACTACACTAAGAGAGTAAATGTGACAGAATATGGAGATGCTCCTAGCTTGAAAGATACTCACCCAGGTTAACTAATTTTCAATCGGCTAAACAACAAATAAGTAACAGTAAATGCAAAAACATATTTCTTCAGCTTGTGAGAAAGGATGACAGAAGTAGGTTAGTAGAAAATGCATACAGATTTTAATAACCTAAACAAAGGTTAACCTAAACCAAAGGAGGAACTAAGATATTTGCTATTCATTTACCTAAAAATCAAAAATCCAAATTTTCTTGGCCACTATTCTTTATCCCAAGCACAGTGCTAAGTACTAGTGATAAAAAGAGCTTATACAATAAGCTTTAGGAGTGCATAAACTTCATAGTTATTTGTCAAAAATAACAGGATTAAATGATAGAAGCATAAAAATTTCTAAAAGAAAAGGCATTTAACTAACAGTAACAGAGAGGTAAGATGACTATTTCCCTACAAATATCCAACATTAGCATTACCTTAGTAGCTACTTGAACTCCTTATAATTATCCAAGAAATACACAACAATTTGTTTACTAAAGATAATTTCAGCCTCCATAGCTAACTATATACCTAGAAATAAAGAAAGCTTACTACTGTTAGTACTGGATTACAAAGAGAACGTATCTTCCTAAATCTGTAACTCAGATAACAAAACAAGCAAATAAAAACAAAAAAGTCATTTTTGTCCGGTTTCAAAATAAAACAAGGGGAGGTTTCCCCAATAAAGAACATAGCACATCCTTTAATGATATAGAGTTCTCCCATGCTGTGTCAAGACACCAAGATACCAGTACTTTGTGACAGTACACTTACTGCTGAAAGAAGTCATCTATCTGGAGTGATGAGAAAAATCCTTACCTGATTTGTAGGCATTTTCGGCACATTCACTTTCCACATCTGGGCTTCCCTAGAGATTGCCTTTTCCAACAGGAAAGACAATCTCTGGTTTTCCAAAGGCCCTGGAAACTTCATGATAGCCTTTGGATCTGCCTGCCTCCCAGCTTGATGTAGCTACCTATAAAATCAAATATAAAACAATGCTTTTTCTTTCATTATAAAATACATGTAG
This sequence comes from Mustela lutreola, assembly GCF_030435805.1. Lineage (NCBI taxonomy): Eukaryota > Metazoa > Chordata > Mammalia > Carnivora > Mustelidae > Mustela > Mustela lutreola. The sequence goes on along the minus strand of NC_081290.1, from coordinate 5,763,314 downwards.
CACTGCATAAATATGTTGGTTCTTATTAAGCAATTCATAAAACAAAATAAGAATGTTATGAGGCAGGAGAGGGTTTTACAGCTCTTTAAAATATCATATATTAAAATATTACAGTAATAATCAGTTACCTAAACATATTCACTTTAAATTTGAAACTAGGTCATAAAGAAAATAAAAACATGACCATATAATTGATAGAACCAATAGACTCCAATGAAAATATATTATTGTGTCTCAAATTATGTCAACAAATCTTAAATTGTGGGCTTTTTATACAAGCAATTCTTAATAATTGTCCCAAATATCCCTCTTAAAAATCTAATCAGATAAGGGCTATTAACCTTTTTCTTCATTAAAAAAGTTATATCCATTACATTAAATCCCACCCATTCCCGTATAATTAGTATGAAACCATCCCCATAAGTATAAAACCATCTTTATTTGTGCTTCCAATATACAGTGTCTACTAGCTACACATATGACCATTTATATTTTAACTGAATATAAAGTTAAAATATAATTCTTCAGTCACACTAGCAGCAGCATTTCAAATACTCAATATTACATGTGGTTAGTGTATCAGATAGAAATATTCCTTTTCAGCACTGTCACTGCAGAGAAGTTCTACTGGAAAGTGTTGATGTAGAAAACTCAATAATCAGCTGACTGGCCCTCTAAAACGAGCAAGCCTAAGGAGTAACAGTGTAGATCAGTGCAGGCAACTGAAAGTCCAGGAGAGATGCCTTTAGGTTTATAAAGAGAAAAAAAGAAAGAAAAGAAACTAGAGATTTGAGAAGTACAACCATGTACAGAGAAGTAGATTTAGAAACTGAAGCTATGGCAAGATTCAACCAGATTTGATGAAAGCTAAGGAATTAAAAAGGTGATTGGCTTCAGAAACAAAGATTATGCAAGAAGGTAAATATAATAATATATCACAACACTCACATAGCAGTAATAGTGAAAATACTGAGTAGGGACTTCAATAAATAGATTAAAACTGCATTGGGAAAATGGGAGGGGTAAGAAGGTAAAATGAGCACTGCGTCTTTACATGTCACTGTAGGCGAAACATGAATAATACCTAAAACTGAAATATCAAAAAACAGTAGAGCAAATTATTTGAAAATTATGATCTTAAATACAAGAGAAACAGATAAGCTGGGCGCCTGCGTGGTTCAGTGGGTTAAGCCTTCGGCTCTGGTCCTGATCTCTGGGTGCTAGGATCAAGCCCTTCCCCTGCATTGGGCTCTCTTCTCAGCAGGGAGCCTGCTTCCCCCCCTCCTTACTTGTGATCTCTCTGTCAAATAAATAAATAAAATCTTAAAAAAGAGAGAGAGAGAAAGAGAAACAGATAAGCACTCAGAGGTTAACCTGTGAGAAAAGCTAGAAAATCCAGCAACAGAAGAAGGCTCTTCTTCATTATAAACCTCATATAACTATTTCAGTTTTCAACTATGTACCTGTAGTATTCACTTCATATTCGTGAGATTTTCAAAAAAGTAAATATCTAGAATTAACAAAGAAAAGTTCTAATTTTTAAATAAAATTTAAAATTAATTAAAAACAAACAACAAACTGCCCCCTTGACCCCCAACTCCAGGTCCAATCCCTTTCTTAGTCACACTTCCCATGCTTCACCTACTTGCTACAGAATCTACTGCAGATTACCTCTGGTTCACTGGATACGGATTTTTATTTTTTTTTTTTTTTTCATTTTGCTTCTTTGAACTTCTTGAGTTTTTGCACATTTCCTATAACGAGCATTAAGTACCTTTCATACCAAGAAAAAATGGTAAATAACACAGAAGGAAAAGAAATACTACCTAAACTCAAAGGCCCATTTCAAAGGTTAACTTCTTCCAAGAATTCTTGATTCTCTAATCTGGTGTGATTTCCGTCTGAAAGCAGCTTCCCACTATTTTCCCTATGAAATGATAAACATTATGATACTAAAAAGATTATATACTATAATCAGTATTATTATTTTTTTATCACTCACAGAATCCTCGTGAAACAGGGACTCCACCAAAGACTGGTTTCAATCCTTGGGGCCAAAACCAAAACAAACCAATCCAAGCCTAAACTCTTTCATAAGCCAATTCTTGAAAAGTCTGAAGGTGGCTAGCATGCCCACCAATTCTTCTTTCATAGCTGAAGAACTGCTCAAAATTTCCCCACATGACATGACTTTTGCTCTTCTAAATGCAGTCTAAGATCATTAGCTGCTTTTTTGAGTCCATACCACACTATGAACTCTTAACGCCTTCTGAGGTACACTGAGGCAAACTCCCTTTCCACGTGCCCCGCCATGTACATAGTTTTGGAGCCCCTTTTTGGGGGGGAAAGGGGGACAACCCTGTTCAGGACTATAATTTTTTTTTTTTAAAGGTCATCTTGTTATATTCCATCTACTGTTACATTCGGCTGAGATGTTCGGATTCCAATTTTGCTGCCTTGGTACTTTTCTCAGATTTTCCATAACTAGATAAATAAACCCACTATAATTTCATCTAAAACAGATGGAAATATTAACCTTAGAAATAGAGTGTAAACTAGATGGCCATTAGTCAAGAGATCTTTAGGAAAAAACACCTATATTGGATGGAGATTAAACTTGGTTTATTTATTGGTTCTAAGGTTTTTTCTAACTGAATTTTAGTCTGTAATTCATTAACTCTTGTCAAAACATACCAAATTACTTCAATTCATTAGTTTCACCCAACAGGTGGTTCCTCAGAATCCCTCAGCCTTCTCAGCACACCAAAGGCCGGCTGCCCCTGTGATTACTCTTCCCTCAAAATGCTTCCTCTGAAGATTATTTTTAGGAGGGAGGGGGGGAGGGATGGGAACAGACAGAGATAAACAAGACAGAATCATGTAGAGAATAAGAAGGTTCAAGAGATTCCTGTTCTCCAATTTTCTACAGTTAAGACCCTAAGTAAGATTTTCAAATACTTAGATGCTTAAAAAAAATTTTTTTTAAACAAAGAATCCAGGTCAAAGAAAAAAATCACAAGGAAAATTAGAAAATACTTTGAGGTAATGAACAAGGAAACATACCAAAACTTATGGGATGCAAGTAGAGCAAACTATACCTAAAGCAAACCAGAAGAAAAATTAAGAGTGGAAATCAATAAAGGAATAGAAAAATAGAGAAAATCAATGCAACTAAAAGTTGGTTCTCTGAAAAGATCAAAATTGGCAAACCTCTAGCTACACTGACCAAATAAAAACAGAAAGGATGAAGTACTAAAATGAGGAATAGAAGGAGACATTATCACCTATGTCGTAGAAATAAGAGATATTATAAAGGAATCTTATGAACAAGGGTTTGCAAATAAATTAGACAACTTTGCATGAAATGGACAAACACCTAGAACCACAAATTATCAAAACTGACTTTAAAAAGAAGCAGAAGGGGCGCCTGGGTGGCTCAGTGGGTTGAGCTGCTGACTTTGGCTCGGGTCATGATCTCAGGGTCCTGGGATCGAGTCCCACATCGGGCTCTCTGCTCAGCAGGGAGCCTGCTTCTCTCTCTCTCTGTCTCTCTCTCTGCCTGCCTCTCTGTCTACTTATGATCTCTCTCAGTCAAATAAATAAATAAGTAAATAAATAAATAAATCTTTAAAAAAAAAAGGAAGCAGAAAAGCTGAAGAGCCACGTAATAAGAAATTGAATTAGTAAACAACTGTGAGAGAAAAGCCTATGCCCAAGGGATCTCACTAATGAACACTGCATCTATAGAAAAATTAAAATTCTTCACAAACTCTTCCAAAAAGTAGAGGAAGAGCACTTCTCAACTCATTTTATGAGGCCAGTTAAGCAAACAAAGAAAACAGCATTAGAAAACTATGGAGAACATCTCTTCTAAATAAAGATGTAGAATTCCTCAAGAAAATACTAACAAACTGAATCTAGCAACATTAAAAAAAGGATTACATACCATAACTGAGTGGGATTTGCACCAGGAATGCAAAGTTGGTTTAACATTCAAGAAATCAATTAATGTAATATACCATATAAATAACTCACACTAGGGGAATGTAACAAAGGATAAAGAGTTCAAATTTCCTTTATCTTTTAAAAATAAGATATAAATAATCCGAGTGAAAGAAAAAAGGATGGAGAAAATATTTCAGATCAAATCAGACTACAGAAAAATGAAAGTTCAATATGTGATGCTAAAACTCAATCCTCTACTGGAAAGATAAAATGCCAGAAAGGTCATTATTTGACCAACTGACATAAAGGGAACATGGACAAATTAAAGTAAATGTATCAATGTTAAGTTTATTAAATTTGATGACTTGACTGTGATTCTGTAACAACATCCCTCTTAGAAAATACACACTAAAATCCTTAGGAGTAAAGGGCATATGCCATATACATATATATGAGAGAGAGAACAAATGATAAATATGCAGTGAAATGTTGATGATAGATGAAATGATAGTTTCTTTTTGAAATTATATACAAGTTAATCCCCACCCCCCAAGGCTGTATTTATGGAAGTGCTTGTATTAGAGGGATACCTTTGACACTCCTTTTTGAAATTCTAGTAAGACAGGGCACCTGGGTGGCTCAGTTGGTTTTATTGTCTGCCCACCTGGGGCAAGAGCTCAGGGTGCTGGGATCAGGCCCCAAATTGTCACTGTTGCACTGTTGGGCTCCCTGCTCCGTGGGAGTCTCCTTCTCCCTCTATACCACCCCCCATATAAATATTAAAAAAATTTTTTAATGATTCTAGTAAGACAATGATACAGTGAAGAAAGCATTGGCTTGAGTTTTACTTTTCTTACTGATAATGTACTAGCCTGTTTTCTAATGTGTAAAATAGACTGAGTTAGGTTAATGAAACCTGAATAAAATACACTTAAAATATAATTTTACTGTTTTAAATAGTAGACCTTTATAGTTGCATCTTATTACTTCACGCCATTCTTTAGGAACTAAGAAACAGAGGGGTGTTTTAAATGGCATATTCCACACACTTCTAGCTTTATGACACTTCAACATTTCTCCTGTCAATCTTTCAATTACTTCTGCTTTTTTCTCCATGTTTATCAAAGAGCTTAATGCATGCATGAACAGCTTTATAAAGTTACTGCACAGCACAAAGTGTATTAGAAATCTACATACAGGGCCTCCTGCTATTCTATTCTAAGGAAAAGTACTGCAGTCTTGGGTAAACACAGAAGTAACTTCATCCATACAGAATTATTACAGCTATTATCACCGTAACCCCAACTCCGTTTACAATTCTGTGCTGGTGCAGACTTCTGGATCTTAGCTCCTATTCTAAAAAGAAGCACTGATTATTGTGACCATCTCCCCGAGTTCATGCCGCTAAGCTAATCACGAACTACAGGTCCCTTCTCTCCCGGACAGCCATCCTGGTCCTCCTCCAGCGGGCACTCCCCTTCCTACAGAGCCGTCCCGTGCAAACGTCTGGGTCTAGTCCCCTGCCTCTGACATCTGTGCTGAGACAGAACTCTACTTTTGCATTTAATCGCTCTGTGAGAATCATCTGGGGACGCGTCTCCTACAAACCGTGTTCTCCGAGGGCGCGCACTCCCCGGATTCCGCAGGACCGTCTAACCAACAGCGCACACGCCAGCCCACGAAGTCGAAGCAATGCGTGCGCCCCACCGAGCCAGCTCCGGTTCGAGGTGCCCTGCCACCTTCTCCCTTAATCCTGACGCAACCTCCTGAAGCTGGTATTACCGTGAAGCCGGTTCTGAAGAGGAAGACGCACGCAGAGAAAGGGAGCCTCCACTGTCATAGTGTCCACTCCACACGACAGCGACTGTGCATCACGACAGAACGCACACTCGCAGCTTCCGACCTCCACCAAAAACCCGAGCCCCGCTCCGCCCGACCACGAGCCAAACGGGCACGAAGCGCGGTCACCTGGAACTGGACACCAGCTCCGCCGGCCCTCCCGGCTCGCCGCGACGACTCTGCTCTCCGTCGGGGCTGCGGAACGCGGCCAGAATCGCTCCTCTCTGCTCGCAGATCTGCAACTCTCACCCCGAGTCCCTCTTCCGAAGCCCCTCGTCCACTCCCTTGTCATCCACCCCGAACCGTGCGCGGGAGCTGGAGGCCGGGGATGCCACCTCCAAGTTCCCAACAACTGCACTGCTGGGACGCAGACGACAGGGACAGCCGGACGGCCCGGTCCGCACGCCGCCACCGGCCCCCAGGTGGGGGGGGGGGGTCACCGTCTGGCCTCACTCTCCCTCCCCCGCGAAATGAGGCTCCGGACCACCTGCCTCCCACCGCGTCCTCGCGAGGCTCGGGAGCTGCGAGCCACCTCCGGCGTCGCCCGCCAGACAAGCGGCGTCCACAAGGGCCGCCAACAGCCCGCTCCGCTGCCCGGACGCGGACGGACGGAGAACTCAACTCTTCGGCCGGACGCTCAAGGCCTGGCTGCTGTCCACCGCCCCGCACAGACCTTCCCGACGCGGCTGCCCGATCCTCCACGCGCCCGACCCCCCTACGGAGACCCTCTCGCTCCGGAGAGGACCGTCCCGCCCTCTTCAGGATCTCGGTGCCTTTACCTCCCCGCCCCCTCCTGTTCACCCTCGGGGAAGCGCCCTTCAGGGGCCACTCGGCGCTCACCTCCGCTCGGCCCCCGGCCTGGGGTAACGGCCGCTCCCCGACCTCCCGCGCGCCCGCGCTGCCCGGCCCGCCCGGCGGCCACTCCGCGGTGCCGCGTAAAGGTCGCCCCCGCTCCCGCGGCCGCCCCGGACTCCGACGGTGGGGGTGTGGCCCCTTCTTTGTGCGCCGCACGGCCCGCGGGCCCCGAGCCGTCGCCGCCCCGAAGTTACTCGCGGCCACCGGAACCGGACGACCCGGGCAGGGGCCGAACCGTTCCGGCGCGGAGGGGCGGCCGGCGGTGGTCCCGAAGGCGGCCTTCGGGGGGCGGCGGGGTCCGCCCCGGCCACGGAGCGCGGCGCCCGGAGCTTCCCGTCGGGCAGCGCGGGGGGCGGGGGCGGCGGGGGGCGCGAGCGCGGGGCGCCGAGGCGCCGCGAGTCCCCCCGCCCTCACCTTCTCCTCCTCTTCCTCCTCCTCCTCCTCCTCCCCGGCGGAGCTGTAGGCCTCACAGTGGCGATGCGGGGTCATCCGGGGCCACGTTACCACCCCATCTTCCTCAGCGCGCGGCGGCGGGGCGCGCGGGACCGGACGGCACCGACTGCGGAGGGAGAAGAGGGGGCGCCGGGCCGGGCCGGGCGGGGGCGCGGGCGAGCGAGCGGGACGCACGGCTGCGGCCGGGGGCTCAGCGAATCAGTTCCATGACTCCCCCGGGCCCGCGGCCGCCGCGGCCAGCGCCGGTCCCACTCCTCCAACGGCCGCCGCTAGTGCCCGGGTGGGGAGGGGGTTCCCTCTCGCCATAGGGCGGCGGGGGCCGGGGAGAGGCGGGGGGGGAGACCGGCTCTGCCCCTGCCCGGGGGAAGCGTCTCCGAGGGGAAATGGTGAAAAGGGGGGAAGGGGGGGAAAAAGGAAAAAAAAAAAGGAAGGGGAAAGGGGGGAAAATAAGAAAAAGCGAGACAGAGGCGCTGCCGCGTCCGCTCGCGGGGAAGGCTGGGGAGGGAGGGGAGGGGAGGAAGAAGTGCCGGCTCCGTCGGCTCCGCCCTCGCGGACCGATTCCTAGACCCGCTCACTCGCTGTAAACAGCGCTGAGCTGATCTCCCCCCTCCCCCTTTTTTCTTTTCCGTGGCCTTCACCGTCCAAAGAGCGTACAGGGGAGTGCGGCAAGAGGCTGGGCTGTTGGAGACGGGCGGGCGAAGTCTTTAGTACTGGGGTCGAGAAGGGAAGACAGTTCCTACAGGCCAACATAACTCAAAGGTGCGCGATCTCGTTTCCCTGGAAGAAGCGGAAGGGCACAGCGGCCGCTCTCGGTGACGTAAGCGCCGTCCGCTCGCTGGCCGAGGCGTGCGGTGGCCGGAGAGTGCGCTGCGCATGCGCCCCGGGGAAGAAAGCAGCCGCTGAGCGCTCCCCTTGGGGGCGGGGCTCGTCCCGAGGCTCCCTGTGCCACCGCGAAGCTGCCAGATGTGATCCAGACTGAGGAGTGTCTAGGGCTTGTAGGAAGGGTTTATTTGGAAGGCGCTGGTTTTCTGTTGTGTTAAAGATTTTGCATTCTTTGTTGACCTCGCAAAAAATTGTCTATTGCATATAAGTAGAATTGCGGCTTTTTTCTGGTGGCACATACCGGATGGAGGTAGGCGGTCGAGCACTTTAGAAATCTGGCAGTTTGGAAGATCCTATCCTTAAGCATCGTCTTGGGTGTTAAAGGCCTTTTAAAACGGTAAATTATACTATCGATGGCAGGGAGCATGCTTGGTAATGCGCCAAGGGAATTGTGTCCACTGAACCAACACACCTATTGGAGCAGGTTTTATTACCAGGTGTTTAACGAGTGTGTGGTGACATATAAATGTGTTTTATTTGAGGCTCTTTTACTCACCTGTGGTAATTTCTGGCTCGTCTTTTAATTGTTTTAATTAGAGAAAGAAGATGTGAAATTAGAGTTTTGAAAGAGGAAAGGGGGGGAAAATCCCAAACTCAACCATTTACAGGAGTAATCTCCTTTGTGTTTTCCATTTCTGTTTTTTAGATGCCTGTTTTGTCAGTCATTGAAAAAAATTGTATTGGGCTTATTCATCCGACCAGACTCAGTGGTAGGCACTAGCGAGCTGGAAGGAACCAAGACAGAAATAGCTCCTGCCTTCATGGAGTGTGCAATGCAAACAGAATAAATACTAAGCTAATAATCACAATCTAAAGTTACCCGGTACATATTTACCAAAGAACAGGGAAACACTAATTTGAAGGGGTATATGCACCCATAAGTTTATTGCAGCCTTATGTACAATAGCCAAACTGTGGAAGCAGCCCGGGTATCCATCTATAGACGAATGGATCAAGATGTGGAATATTATTCAGCCGTAAAAGGGCAGAATCTTGTCATTTGCAACAAGACTGGCTCTAGGGAGGATAATGCTAAGTGATAAGCCAATCAGAGAAAGACAAATGTATGATTTCACTTACTGGGGAATTTAAGGCACAAAATAGGTAATGAAGGAAAAAAGAGAGAAACAAACAAACAAAAACAAAACAAAACCAGACTCAACTATAGAGAACAGATGGCTACCAGAAAGGAGACAGGTGGGGGATGGGTGAAATAGATGAAGGGAATTAATAGTACATTTAACTGATGAACGCGAACTAACGTATGGAACTGTTGAATCGCTATGTTGGTGTGTAGTGTACACCAGAAACGAGTATAACACTGCATGTTCACTACACTGGAAGAAAATGAGTTAAAAAAAAAAATTACTCAGTACATTGATCTGTATACGTATGCTGAGTTCACTCCCTAGAATACAAGGTCTAGGATCTTGTGTTTTGTTCTCACTCTTCATCCCTGCATGTAGTAACCTCTCAGTATCTGATTACGAAGCCAATAAACAATTACCAGTATCAAAAGTATTAAGATGGAAAATTGCAAACTGCTGTGGAAATACTCAACCTTAGACTAGGTAGGAATATCGGAGAAGGATTTTCTGAGGAAGCGACATTTAAGATGAGACTTGAAACCCCTGGGCAAAGAAGTGGGGGGAAAAGTGATACAGGCAGGGGAAAACAACAAGTACAAAGGTTCTGAAGCTGAGAGGTTGTAAGAAGATCTCTGAAAGGTGGTGTATCTAGCTGGTCCTGAGAATGGAGGAGGGGAGAATTGAGGTCCTTGGGGCCATCGGATGGAGAAGGGGAAGGGAGGCGCAGGAAGGATTTTAAGTGGGTTTTACCCTTTTGTTCGTTTCATGGAGCCTTTTTCCATATTATTATGTGGTTTTCTTTTTACATGGCCAAAATTTTTCTGTAGAGTACTTTTCAGAGTATAGCATTTCTGCATAATACCTCTGGGAGTGCAGCATCATTACACTGTCGGACCATAATTTTCACTCCTGTAAGAATCATATAAATTCTACTTCTAGGTAGATAGCCGAGAAAAATGGGGGCATGTCCAAGCAAAAACTTGTCCATGTGGGGTGCCTGGCTGGCTCAGTCATTAGAGCATGTGACTCTTGATCTCAGGGTTGTAAGTTTAAGCTCTGGGTTGGGTATAGAGATTACTTAAAAACTAAAAATTTTAAAATTAAAAAAAAAATTGTCCATGAATATTCATAATAGCATTATCCGTACAAGCCAAAAGGTGAAACGGTATGTACGTCCACCAACTGATGAACACATAAATTAAATGTGGTATATCTACGCAATGAAATATTTGGCCATAAGAAGGATGTGTTGATGATATATGGTGTAACATGAATGATCCTCGAGAACATAGGAAGTCTTTTGTGGCAGGTTTCTTTCACTTAGCATGATGACTTTGGTGTTGATATATGGTGTAACATGAATGATCCTCGAGAACATAGGAAGTCTTTTGTGGCAGGTTTCTTTCACTTAGCATGATGACTTTGTTTTTATGAAATGTCCAGGATACGTCCAGGATAGGCAGATCCATAGAGACAGAAAGGATTAATGGTTGCATAGCCCTGGGTGCAGAGATGGAATTGGGGAATGATAGCCAAAGATTGTTGGGTTTCTTTTTGAGGCAAATGTTCTAAAATTGATTGTGATGATGGTTGTACGACTCTGAATATACTAAAAAACCATTGAATTGTATACTTAATTGGATTGAATGAAATGTGAATTATATGTCAATAATGCTGTTATCAGAAAAATGAAGGAAAGAAACAAAAATAATCCAATTAATTGTCCTTCAGAACCTTTTTTGGATTATTCCTGGGTCCAATGGTCTTTGCCGTTTTATGGATTTTGTTGAATACCAAATTTGCCAAGTTGTTTGGCAGTGGGGTTAAACCAATTAAAACGTAACTGGGAATATTCAAGAGCTTCTACTTCATTATATATTTAACCTTTTTGAAGTTTAGGTTTATTAAAAGTATCTTACTGTCTGTGAGAGTGCCAGTGACAATTTAGTCTATAGCACTATAAATGTAATTTTGAGTAATTAATAGGTGCTAAGGAACAAGTTCCAACTGTCCTAACAAAAGCTATCAGCATTCTTCTACACTGTTCACTCATAAGAACTTACTTTTAATCCACGTCTCTTTTTCCTTAATAACTGTGACGTTGATATTACGATGGTTGTCGTTGTAAAAAAGCCTTTGAAATTACCTGAGAAAATAAATAAGGCATATGAAGAAAAGATGTTACTATCCATTTATTGGTAAGGAATTCATATTTTTTTCATTTTTTCAGTCTTTTTTAGAAATGTTTCCTTTTTGTCCTATTGGTTAAAAAATAAATATCTTTCTACATGGCACTTGCAACTAATAATAACTAAAATGTGTTGATTACTTACAATATACCAGGCATTGCACGTTTGGTGCATTCTCTCATTTTTATCCCCACAACACTCCCCTGTAGTAGGTGTTTTTGTTGTCCCCATTTTGCAGAAAATATAGAGGTCAAGTAAATCTGCAGGACTGGTCACACAGCGTGGAGAGGCACAGCCGGTGTGCAGACCTTCCTTGTCTGACTCCAGAGCCAGCTGTGCTTTCAGTAACCACTCTTCCCTGCTTCACCCTGTGGGTATTTCTGGCTTGCATTAAATCTTTGAATAAAAATACTCGCCCTCTGGTTATTTTTGTCTTGCCTTTAATCTTAGAACACATTTTTTTTTTTTAAAAGGTTTTAGTTAGCAGTTTATATTTGTGTTTCCAGAGAGTTGATTTTTTTGCTTAAAAGGAGGTTATTCAATTTTCTTAGCCTTGTTCTATTTCATGACTGGAATACTGAATCTTGAAATAATAAACACGCCTTGTTTCAAATGCGGGGTGGTAGAGTAAGGAAACACCTGAGGAACGGTGCTACCATCACAGGAAATGACTGCTCTGAAATGCAAAATGGTGTCAAGTGAGACCCTTTGGAAAGTCTAGGACAGCTGAAGGGAATCAAGTTGGTGAGCACAAAGTGGTTTGCCATCTTTAATAGTCCAGGAAAAATAATTAGAAGTGCACTGCATACCTTTTTATTTTTTATTTTTTTAGATTTTATTTATTTATTTGACAGGCAGAGATCACAAGTAGGCAGAGAGGCAGGCAGAGAGAGAGAGAGGAGGAAGCAGGCTCCCCGATGAGCAGGGAGCCTGATGTGGGGCTCGATCTCAGGACCCTGGGATCATGACCTGAGCCGAAGACAGTGGCTTTAACCCACTGAGCCACCCAGGCACCCCACACTGCATACCTTTTTATGAGTATAGAAGACAGGGATATTACATCTTAAAGACAGAAATTTCTGGTCTCCTTTGTCTTAAATGAAACTTTTAGGGTAACGTTCCCAGCAGACAATTTATGACGGTACTGTCTTGTAGGAGAAATACGGAGGCCTCCAGAAACAAAGGAAATGATTTAGTGTCACTATAATCACTTATCTTTAGAATCTGCTTACATTTAAGGATCTTTTTACAGCTTCCAAAATACGTTTTCATTAATCGCTACAGTGATAGAATATAAGAGGAGTAAACTTCCCAAATAGACATCAAGAGGGAATGAGTCCCCATTCATCAAATAGTATACGGACCTCCTATTTACTAGTAGGTGGGGGAAAGTGCTCAGGCAAAACAAGCCAAAACTTCTAAAATAGAAAACCACAAGCTGCTTTCCAGACTTTACCCTGAATGTCAGCGGGATTTAGGCTTCTTATAGTTAGGTGTCTATTTAGAAAGACCTCACCTGAAGGGATCATTGGTTGCATGTTTCATTAACAAGGCCTCAGAAGTCAAATAGCAGCCACCTATTTGAAATTTGTAAGCCAAAAGGTCTTCAGCAGAAACATTTTATCCGTTTCTTATTGTTGGAAGAAAAATACAGCATTTAAATAACATCACTTTACTCTTTCACAAATTGTTTTTGAATTCCTGAACCACCAAATTTAGTGAATTCAGAAAAAAATCCTTTTTAATTTTTTCAAGATTTCATTTACTTGAGAGAAAGAGAGCACAAGCAGGGGAAGCGGCAGAGGGAGAGGGAGAAGCAGGCTCCCAGCTGAGCAGGGAGCCCGCCTGTGGGATCCAATCCTAGGACCCTGAGATCATGACCCAATCTGAAGGCAGACGCCCAATGGACTGAGCCACCCAGGTGCCCTAAATATATCTTATATAATCAAACTATCAATACACGTAGTTTCTTGTCAAACATTTATGGGAGATGTTTGGAGAGAAAGGTAAACGTCTTCCAAAGTGTATTTTTAGTCTCATCACAACATGTTTACTGCAACCCTTATTTCTTCTGAGTAAAGGAAAAGAGCTGTTTGGGGATCAATTATCCACAATCACGGTTTCCAAGACTTCTGTCTCACACAACTAAGCTACTTTTATTACCAGGCAGTGATTTAGTAACTACTGAGTCCCAGTTGCATACTGGGCTTGGTACTTAAGGGATTGGAAGGCATGTTATACATAGTCCTGTTTTTAAGACACCTATTCATTCAATCATTGTGTAATTCAACAACATTTATTAGCTGTGTGTCAGTGAGCATGTGAATCAGCTTCTCTATAATTTGACCTCAGTTTCATCATCTGAGAGATGAAGGTAATAAAATATCTCCTAGGTTTTTATGAGAATTAAATGGGACAATATTTGCAAAAGACTTAGAACAATGTACAACACAGGAAACACTAACTGTTGTCCTAACTTAAGAGTCCTTTATGTGCCAGGCTTGAGTTTGATTTTTTTTTTTTTTTTCATTTAATACAGTTAAAGATAGCCCATCCTCAAGCAGCTCTCAGTCTTGCAAAGGAGACACACACGTTAAGGAACATTATTAATACAACAAGAAAAGTTTTATAACAGTTACATGCAGAATGCTATGGGGAAACAGAAAGGAGAAATTCTGTAGGTTGGTTAGAGGGTGCTTCTACAGACTTGCATGCACCATGAATTATTTGCCAGGGGTCAAATTTACAAAATTAGACTTAGTTGTGGTGTCTCACACAGTTTCTGAGGCTCAGGAACCAGGAGGATCTTAGGTGGGTAGTTCTGATTCAGGGTCTCTAATAGGGCTGCAATGAAGTGATTTGCTGGAGCCGAAGTCACGAAAAGCCCGCTTGTGAACAGGCAGCTGGTTCCCCCACAACAAGTGATGAGAGAAATGGAGACGGACAGAAACAGAGAGACAGAAGCAACTCACAACAAGTGATGAGAGAAATGGAGACGGACAGAAACTCACTAAGTCCAGGCTATACTGAAGGAGAGGAGGATTAAACGTCAAGGGAAGAGTATCAAAGAATTTGTGAACATATTTTTAAAACTACCACAGGTATGGAAGGGAAAGTTCAGGTTTAGCTACATAGATGGGAACAACCTTAAGACAAGAAAGGAAGTAGCAGAAATGAAAGAATAGAGCATCAAGGGGAATGAGATTAACATTTAAATTGGACTTTAAAGCAGATTACCCTGTATAAAGTAGGTGGGCCTCATCTAATCCGTTGAAGGCCTTCATAGAACAAAGACTGACCTCTCCTGGGCAAGAAGGAATCCTGTCAGATCATTGTTATTCCCATTTTAAAGATGTGGAAACAGGCTTAGTTAAAATAGCTTTGCCATCATGTGTTAAACAGTAAATGGCAGAGCTAGGATCTGAACCCATATTTCTCATTATAGAATCCAGATCTTATCATTGCCTATATTAGTCAAGGTTTCTCAGAGAAATGAATCAAAAGGATGCATCTATGTTGATATCCACATCTTTATATGGAGAAAGAAAGGGACATTTATCCTAAGGAATTAGCTCACATGATCATGGAAGCTTGGTAAGTCCAAAATCTGCAGAGTAGGCTGGCAGACCAGAGACCCAGGGAATAGTTGCAGTTCAAGTCCAAAGGCAGTCTGCTCACAGAATTCCTGCTTGCCCAGGAGAGGTCAGTCTTTGTTCTATGAAGGCCTTCAACTGATTAGATGAGGTCCACCGACTTTATACAGGGTAATCTGCTTTAAAGTCCAATTTAAATGTTAAATCTCATTCAAAAAAACACCTTCTCAGAAACATCTAAAATAATTATTGACCAAAAGATGAGCACTCCAGCCCAGCCAAGGTGACAGAGAAAATTAATCATCATACTACCCTATACAGTAAAGGTAATTTGGGATTCAGATCGCAAAGGGCCCCAAGTACCATACTAAGCAGTTTGTTGAATTTACAATTAACCAGTAACTTTCTCATGGCCCTGTCATGTCTAATCAGACATGACCTTAAACATCTTATAATAGTGAAGTGTTCCCATAGAATATTATAATTCTTTTTTTTTTTTAATTTTTTATTTTTTATAAACATATATTTTTTATAAACATATATTTTTATCCCCAGGTCTGTGAATCACCAGGTTTACACACTTCACAGCACTCACCAAATCACATACCCTCCCCAATGTCCACAATCCCACCCCCTTCTCCCCAACCCCCTCCCCCCGGCAACCCTCAGTTTGTTTTGTGAGATTAAGAGTCACTTATGGTTTGTCTCCCTCCCAATCCCATCTTGTTTCATTTATTCTTCTACCCACTTAAGCCTCCATGTTGCATCACCACTTCCTCATATCAGGGAGATCATATGATAGTTGTCTTTCTCTGCTTGACTTATTTCGCTAAGCATGATACACTCTAGTTCCATCCATGTTGTCGCAAATGGCAAAATTTCATTTCTTTTGATGGCTGCATAGTATTCCATTGTGTATATATACCACATCTTCTTGATCCATTCATCTGTTGATGGACATCTAGGTTCTTTCCATAGTTTGGCTATTGTGGACATTGCTGCTATAAACATTCGGGTGCACGTGTCCCTTTGGATCACTACATTTGTATCTTTAGGGTAAATACCCAATAGTGCAATTGCTGGGTCATAGGACAGTTCTATTTTCAACATTTTGAGGAACCTCCATGCTGTTTTCCAGAGTGGCTGCACCAGCTTGCATTCCCACCAACAGTGTAGGAGGGTTCCCCTTTCTCCGCATCCTCGCCAGCATCTGTCATTTCCTGACTTGTTGATTTTAGCCATTCTGACTGGTGTGAGGTGATATCTCATTGTGGTTTTGATTTGTATTTCCCTGATGCCGAGTGATATGGAGCACTTTTTCATGTGTCTGTTCGCCATCTGGATGTCTTCTTTGCAGAAATGTCTGTTCATGTCTTCTGCCCATTTCTTGATTGTATTATTTGTTCTTTGGGTGTTGAGTTTGCTAAGTTCTTTATAGATTCTGGACACTAGTCCTTTATCTGATATGTCGTTTGCAAATATCTTCTCCCATTCTGTCAGTTGTCTTTTGATTTTGTTAACTGTTTCCTTTGCTGTGCAAAAGCTTTTGATCTTGATGAAATCCCAATAGTTCATTTTTGCCCTTGCTTCCCTTGCCTTTTGCGTTGTTCCTAGGAAGATGTTGCTGCGGCAGAGGTCGAAGAGGTTGCTGCCCGTGTTCTCCTCAAGGATTTTGATGGATTCCTTTCGTACATTGAGGTCCTTCATCCATTTTGAGTCTATTTTTGTGTGTGGTGTAAGGAAATGGTCCAATTTCATTTTTCTGCATGTGGCTGTCCAATTTTCCCAGCACCATTTATTGAAAAGGCTGTCTTTTTTCCATTGGACATTCTTTCCTGCTTTGTCGAAGATTAGTTGACCATAGAGTTGAGGGTCTATTTCTGGGCTCTCTATTCTGTTCCATTGATCTATGTGTCTGTTTTTGTGCCAGTACCATGCTGTCTTGATGATGACAGCTTTGTAATAGAGCTTGAAGTCCGGAATTGTGATGCCACCAACGTTGGCTTTCTTTTTCAATATCCCTTTGGCTATTCGAGGTCTTTTCTGGTTCCATATAAATTTTAGAATTATTTGTTCCATTTCTTTGAAAAAGATGGATGGTACTTTGATAGGAATTGCATTAAATGTGTAGATTGCTTTAGGTAGCATAGACATTTTCACAATATTTATTCTTCCAATCCAGGAGCATGGAACATTTTTCCATTTCTTTGTGTCTTCCTCAATTTCTTTCATGAGTACTTTATAGTTTTCTGAGTATAGATTCTGTGTCTCTTTGGTTAGGTTTATTCCTAGGTATCTTATGGTTTTGGATGCAATTGTAAATGGGATTGACTCCTTAATATCTCTTTCTTCTGTCTTGCTGTTGGTGTAGAGAAACGCAACTGATTTCTGTGCATTGATTTTATATCCTGACACTTTACTGAATTCCTGTATAAGTTCTAGCAGTTTTGGAGTGGAGTCTTTTGGGTTTTCCACATATAGTATCATATCATCTGCGAAGAGTGATAATTTGACTTCTTCTTTGCCGATTTGGATGCCTTTAATTTCCTTTTGTTGTCTGATTGCTGAGGCTAGGACCTCTAGTACGATGTTGAATAGCAGTGGTGATAATGGACATCCCTGCCGTGTTCCTGACCTTAGCGGAAAAGCTTTCAGTTTTTCTCCATTATATTATAATTCTATTAGAGAATGTATATTGGAATATTTGTCTATCAGGTTTCATCTTCAGTATTTTTAAAAAATGTTTTTTATTTGACAGATCACAAGCAGGCAAAGAGGCAGGCAGAGAGAGAGGGGAGGAAGCAGGCTTCCTGCTGAGCAGAGAGCCCGACACGGGGCTCGATCCCAGGACCCTGAGATCACGACCTGAGCCAAAGGCAGAGGCTTTAACCCACTGAGCCACCAAGGCACCCCTCATCTTCAGTATGTTTTGACAGATGAAAAATTTGGTTTTATTGGCATTGTACTTTTTCTTTTCAATATTTTCCGTTCCAGTCCACGTAGTTTTAGCAATTAGCCTTTCACATATTTCAGAATGTTTACTCGTTTCAAAAATATTTTTCTCTATTATTTATTCTCCCCACTTGGGTTTTTTCTCTTAACTTTTTCTTTTGTTTCCATGCCTTATTTCAAGGATTCTTTTTAGCCATGCCTCCTACCAGAGTGAAATATGAATTTAGGAAGGAAGACAAAAATGTAGGTGGGAAAAAAAGAACCCAGTTTGTATACCAGCTGGGCTTGGTGGCTCTTAAAGTATAAACATTGTTGAAGCATCATCTCTTTGCAGAGGATGCATAAAGCTGAAAAGATGTTTCATCCTTTCTGCTGGAGAGATTTCTCTCTGTAGCTCATATAGAGCAAGGAACTCTTTACATTTTTGCTGGAGCCTCAGAATTTAAAGTCTTACGGTCCCAGCCTGTTCTTTTGGCCCATTCCATTCTGGGTCCTCTGTCCCCTCGTCCATCAGAGGACAAGACACAGATAGGATGGGCAGGAGAGTCTCGTGAGACTACTCGAAAGTGATCTGAATTATAGGTTTATGGTCACATCCCTCCAGAGCAGGAAAGAACAGAAAGCAAAGTCTAGAAAACCAGCAGAGTAAAAGATCCGATAAGCCAGAAGGGAAGCAAAAATGAACTTGCACAATTAATGGGGACAGAGACCTGGTGGGAAAGCATAAAAAAAGGGAAGAGAGCTTGGCAGTTAGTTCCTTGGAAATAGCCCACTTTTCACTTTCCCTCTTAAACACAGTGTTATCGAGTTTATGGGTTTCAGAGTACCTATGGGTGGGTAACACCACTAGCTGGTTCAGTGAATTCTATTAAATGAGCAGATTTTGTGGGTGAGTGACGAAGACTTCAGCATCATTCGAAGGAGATGCTCGTTTCCTACAAAAGAAACATCTAATGCATCAGAGCTGCTCTGTGTTCCTTTCCTTCCCCACCATTTCCTCCTTGCTACTGGTCATCCTACGAGCCTGACCCGGTGTGGCTTCCATCCTCAGTGCTCTAGGGAAAGGGCTTCATTAACAGCATGAAGAAACAAAGGTTTTGCCCAAATCAGTTTCTTTTTTACTTTCGAACATATCAACACAAATATTATGTTGATAAATAAAGGAGTTTATCTTCTGTCTCTAATGAAATTAAATGAAATTAAATCCAACTTGGAAAAATAGTTTTCCTATTTTACCTTGAAAGATTGCCACTGGAAGAAGTATGCCATAAATTCTCTAAGTAATCCATCCACAGGAATATTCTCTACCATTTCATTGTGTTCCTTTACATATTTCAGGAAGCTATTCTAAATATACTCATTTGAACTGCCTGATAGCAGAAATTAAGACCCCCCAAATCTAACCACACAAAAATACTCTTTGGATCAACCCATGTAGAAAATGATCAGCTAATTTTGACTTAAATCTTATTTATATTTATAACCACTTGTATTTTAAAGTAAAAAAAAAAAATACATACCCCAAATTCGCTACTCTATGAGATAATTTCCATTCCTGAATCCATAATGTCTTCTAAATGCTTGAGGACAGGGTTGGGTAAGGAGGAAAAATAATGCTTCAGAAATATGGTGAGAGGAAGCAATCTTTGTGCTTAAAAAAATCAGTATTCTTTGGGGACTTCCCTTCCTCCCACAATATCAGACCTTCTCCATCATGTCTCTCGGGGAGCGCTACTGATCAATTTTTATAGGTCCATTGAAACTTGGCCTCCTGACCACTATCAGGAATTTATAACATACATATAAATAGGTAATGAATATTAAAAGCCTGATTTGAATGCCAAGTCAGGTTTTTTCCACCCAGAGAACTGTTGAATAGAACAGACTTCCTTTGACAGCTACTCCCACATACGTTATAATATATGCACCATATTCGTTACTGTAGAAAGTTACCGTTAAGGCCACAGAAACTAGATCTTGTCTATATGAAGAAAACAAGGCTATATATGTTATTAATAATATTATTTTGGTATTCATACATAGTATCTTGCTTTTTGCCTTTGCCTTTAAAATATATTTTATATATTTGTGCTTTAGTGTCTAAAACTATTCAAAAGCCAAGTAGTTATTCACTAAGTTCTCATGAGTCACTGAATTCAATTTACAAAAATTTTACTGTCAAGTAGTAGCTGTAGACTTTTTTACGTTTGATATACATTAAACAAAGGAACCAAGACAAAATGTAATTTCTATGCTAACAAAACCAGGATCTTCTATCATAACACTAAAATTAACCCTAATGTTAGGAGTTAAGTTAGAGTAAAATATTAGAAAATATTTTCAAAAGGCTTTTTTGGGGTGGAGGCCTTTTTTTTTTTTTTTTTTTTTTGCAGTCAGAGTCAACCATTTTACATTTAAAAATTCCTTAAAGTTTGTAGCAATCAATACATACTCTCATCTTCCACAGCAGCTTGAGGGGGTATAACCCAAGGCGTAGAGGTCATGACAACAGGAATTTCTGGTCTGAGCATCCCCTGTGTAAATCCTGGTACCCCATTCCTCCTAGGACTCAAACTTTCTCCTTTCCCTTGGCAGGTCCTGGAAGAGTAAACTTGATCTGCTTGACAGCTGTGGAAAGAATTTCATCTCCGTTCTCTGCCTGATTGCCCTGGCACAGCTGCCCCGCTGGCATTCTTCAGATGGGTAATGACCTTGGTATGACACCTAGGGGTCACTGCTTCACAGTTTGTGCTTAACCAACCGTCACCGTCCTCACTGCTCGTACTGGATTAGGTCCCTCTTAGTCAATGTCTGTTATTCTAGGTGAAGAGGGAGTGGAGTGAACTGGGGGTCTGTCTCTGCTGGTGTTATAACCCTTGCCGTGAATTTCCAAATGGGGTGGTCCTGCTTTCCATTTTTATAACTCGCAGTTTCAAATTTTACATTGACACATTTCCTTGTGATGCTTAGCTCTTATGCTCTGTCTCTGTCATCAACTTCTATGGCTCTGGATAAGGTAACATTTAAAGTGATCCCGTGTAACTCCTGAAGAGTCTGGACACTTTGACTCCCAACTATTCGGAGTGAGGTCACTCCCAAAGAAGTTCGGGGGCAGTCTCTCTGCCTCGCCCGATCCCTTCCTGTGGAGACTACTGTGAGTTCCAGAATATTCTCTCTCTCTCCCTCTCCTGTCTCTGACCCTCTCCCCACCTGTTTCTCAAGATCTGGAAGAACATCTGGTGGCCTTATTTTTCAAAGTGCAGAAGTAAAGAAAGACCTCGTGTTAAACGTAACTGACTTTTTAAGAGAAAAATTCACTTTCTGTCAACAAAGGAGTAGAAACATAAAATTCTACTTATAAGAGACTTACAATGACTTATGCATAGAATGTTAATATAAATAATAATATGACTCTTCATTTAATATTATGGTTCGTTCAGAAAGAGTTAAGGAGAAAGCATTGCTCCTGAAGATTATATTTAAAGTCAATCTTTACTCTTCAGTTTTCTCAGTTTTATTTTTCTTATCAGAAACCATTTTGTATCTAGTTAGGTCAGCCATCTTGGTTCTTCAGAGTTGACTACGTTTTTATAAACTGTTATTCACAATCATTCACCAACCTGTGTGTGTGTGTGTGTGTGTGTATGTGTGTGTGTGTGTGTGTGTGTGTGTGTGGAGCCTGTTTTCTGAGTAGGCCCCTCAGAGAAGCTGTTGGGAAGAATTATTTCCTGGGATGAAATATCCTGGCCAGAGCAACACACTCCGTGTTGTATTTGCCATGAAGTTGATGAAATTTTGCCTGATCACCAGAGTCCCCCACTTCTCCTTCTTTTAAGAACAGCCATTTTCTTTCCTTTTTAAAAATGTTTTTAAGAAGCTTTTGGGTTTTTTTGTTTTTTATTTTAGAGAGAGGGAGCGGAAGAGAGAGTGGGAAGGTCAGAGGGAGAGGGAGAAGCAGGCTCCCTGCTGACCAAGGAGCCTGATGCAGGACTCGATCCCAGGACCCTGGGAGCATGACCTGAGCTGAAGGCAGATGCTTAACCCACTGAGCCACCCAGGCGCCCTGAGTGCAATAAACTCTCGAAAGCATATTTAAACACAACCTAGTACATTGTGTGATGCAGACTGAGGTTAATGTCAATTGATTTTTTTAAGTCACATTTGCTAGTAAAATCTGTGGTTAAATGGAACTGTATCTGATTCAATAAACAAATATCCAAATGTTTATTGAGCATCAGCTATGTACAAGGCCTTGACCTGAGTTAAAATACTAATCTGAACACAAACTGACCGCAGAAGCAGGAGAAAATGATACAAACACAAGTGTGCTTATTGGGAAATATGCAGTGATCATAATTTAAAGGGAAAACTGAGGGCAGCTCTGCAAATATTTTGCGGAACTTTTTTATGTATTCTTGGGAAATACTTAGAGTTTCCACTTTCCTAATATTCTTTTATTCTGTCTTTTATTCTAAGATCCCGGTAAAATCTTTGTGGGTCGATCTCAGGCTCTTTTTATTGTCCCAATACAGGCTCACTGTGAAGTGCCCCTTCTACCATCCCTCCAAACATGTTCTGCGCTCGTCCCTTAGATTTATGGCAGGTTCCAGGACTCAGGGAGAGAATCATCAGAGGGGTCTGCACAACGAAGGCCTTAGTTAGGATAATGCCTATGTTGTTGACACAAAAGACTCAAAAAATACAGATACCAAAGTGGTGGCTCTGTAATATGGGGACCCGATTCTGTCCACCTTGTCACTTTTCCATCCTTAGGGAGCTGGCTTCGTTTCTGGGCCTGACAACACCTCCTCGCCACACCCTGATTCCAGCTCACCGGAAGGAGAAGGAGGGAAGGAAGCCCCTGACCCAGCATATGTCGCCTGGCCTGCGTCCCATGGACCGTGCGTTGTTAGCTGAGTTTGGGTCTCGCTTAAACGATCGTTAGTACGGAAGATGAAGGATATCGAGAGGACCGTTAATAACTCTGCCACATGCTAATATGGTCTGGAGCTCTCAAACTGTCCTTAAAAAACCACCAGCAGTGGGTGCTCTGGCTGGTACCTCGCTCCCATCCATCTCCGTTCCCTGGAGAGTCTTACAGTATTTAGAGTACGGGGCGGGGGAGCTAGGAAACAGGGAAGGAGAGCTGAGGGCTGATCTCAGCTCACTTTGCAGCAAGTGTCTATGCTGTCACTGCAAGAGAGTGTGACCCCCGCACGGAGTGCCCCAGAGAGCCAGTCTAGATGACGGTGCTGACCTGCACATCCGAGCGCGCACGGATGGAACAGTAGGTTCAGGACAGAAGGCAAGTACGACTCTGAAGCTGAACATAACCCTTTCCCATGCAGCTGAAATCTCGACATTCAAATGCCCCCCCACTTCGCTGTTTGTAGGTAAGGGGTTGCCTCTTCGGCGGCCCTGCCATCTTGGCTTCATGCCCTGTTGACCCACGTCTGGTCTCCTGCATCCTGATGCCCGTCAGGCAGAGCCCCAGCGTTCCACGTGCACCTGCAGGAAGCCCCGCAGTCTGCAGCACGTTCCCCAGGCCATGTGCTTCCTTCCTGAGCGACTCTGGAAACTGGCTGTACCTCCGGATTGTCTTGATTAAGGATCTTGGCTGATGGGAACAGAAACCTACTCCACTCAGCTCTGTCGGTGTGGGAGGGAGGGTTGATGGTTGAAGGGATTCGGGGGATCTAATTTCAAGAGGTAGAGGACTTTTTCACAGGAAGTAGGTAACCATCCCCAAACTACTTTTCCTGGTGTCATGTGACCTCTCATCTCTTCCCCTCGGGGTATGTCCGTTTGTACCCTCTCTTCTACCCATCGATTTCAGATCTTTCTAAGGCTTTTGAGGTTCGATCCCCTGTTTCTTATGTGGGACTTTGATTTGCCGCGGTGTTATGGTGGCCGCAATCCTCCCACGGCCAAGAGCTCCTCTGCACAACGTGAAGAGCCTCAGTCTCTGTGTTTTGGTTCAGTCTCTGAGATGAGAACGTCTAATTGGCTTAGGCTGAATGAGATGTCTACCCGTGGTTGAACCATTTGTAGCCAGGAAAGCAGAGTTCCCTGAGACAAGCATAACCAAAGGCTAGAAGGCAGGTTCTCCTACAGTAGGAATGGGAAGGTGACTAATACATCTAATACATAATGCATAATAATACATCTAATACATAATACAATCTTCTTAATATTTTTAACCCCAGTCCAAATTGGGCTGCCCAAGTTAGTCCTGGAATAGTGTTAAACCTCTGATTAGTTACAGAATGTCATCTGACCAAATACCATGACTGGTACCAGGGGTGAGCCCCCAAACATACTACAGGTCAGCTACTCCCGTGACCACATAACTTGCTGCCTCTTGCCTTCATCCACTTATGCTCAAGAACTGGCAGCTTCAGACTTCCATAGTGGTCTCGGCTTAAGGAAATGTGGTATATCTCAACACCAGGATTTCTTCTTATTTTGGATATGACTTCTTCATATCTCCTTTAGAAATTTTTCATGATTTCCATCATGTTCCTTTGAATTACATGATCTGTGAGTATCATTTAGAAACACAAAAATATACTTTATGAATTGACCTGCAGCAGGAGTACATTGAGGTTTCTGAAGCTTACACAGTTTTAGAGACATTTTTTAAAAGAAAAAAGAATATAAAATTATAAGACAAAATTAAGTATGAAGTTGATCCTCTATTTCAAATGAAATAGGAAACACAAGAGATATCTGTTTAATAAATGGTTCTTACATTTCATTGGGCATAAAAATAACATGGCAATCTTTTCAAGTACAGATTTCTAGACAAGGATGCCTACTCTCACAACTTTTACTCAACATAGTACTGGAATTCTTAGCCAAAGCAATTAGGCAAGAAAAAAAAATAAAAGGCATCCACATCTGAAAGAAGTAAAATGATCTCTGTTTGCAGATGACATGATACTACATATAGAAAACCCTAAAGACCCACTGTAAAAACTGTTACATGTAGTAGACAAATTCAGTAAAGTTGCAGGACATAAAATCAGGCATCAAATTTCCTGATTTTGAGCTATAGATAATAAGAACAGTATGGTACAAACAAAAAGACATATAGATCAGCAAAACAGAATAGAGAGCCAGGGAATAAGCCCACACAGTTAGTTAGTTTCTGACAAAGTTGTCAGGAATATACACTAAAAATCTGCATAGCAGGGTGCGTGGGCACCAACTCTTGACTTCTGCTCAGGTCATAATCTCAGGGTCGTGAGATAAAGCCCTATGTAGTCAGGCTCCACACTCAGCAGGGCGTCTGCTTCTCTCCCTCTCCATAAGTCCCTGCACACTCTCTCTTTCTCTCTCTCTCTCAAATAAATCTTGTAAAGAAAAGATTTCATAGAATAAAAAAAAATAGTATGAAAATCTGCACAGCAAAGGAACTGATCAACAAAATGAAAAGACAACCTACAGAATAGGAGAAAATATTTGGCAAAACACACATCCAATAAGGAGTTAATATCCAAAATATATAAGGAACTCAACTAGTTAGTAAAACAAAAACAAAACAACAAAAACCAAAAAATGAAAAACAAAACAAAACAAAATAAAAAATGGGCGAAAGACCCGAAGAAGACCTACAAATGGCCAACGTCTGAAAAGATACTCAACGTCACTCATCATCAGGGAACTGCAAATCAAAACCACAGTGAGATACCACCTCACGCCTATTAGGATCTCTCTTACCAGAAAGATGCTTATCTTTACCAACCTCTCCCCATTTCCCTCACTGCTGGTGGAGATGTGGAGGAAAGGGAACCCTTGTGCACCGTGGGTGGGTATATAAATTGGTGCAGCCACTCTCGAAAACAGTATGGAGGTTCCCAAAAAATCAAAAATTGAATACCATTCGACCCAGCAATCTCGAGGAAAATCATCATTATCTTGAAGTGTTATATGCACTCCCATGTTCATTGCAACATTATTCACAGTAGATAAAGTGTGGAAAACCCCAAGTTTCCATCAACAGATTGATAGAAACCTAAGTCTCTGTCAATAGATGATATATATACATACACATATATGTGTATGTATATATAGATATAGATTTGATGGAATATTATTTAGTCTTTAAAAAGAAGCAAAGCCTGGCATTTGAAGTAATTTTGATGGACCTGGAGAGCATCGTGCTAAGTGAAATAAATCAGACAAAGAAAGACAAATACTGCGTGGGTCGCTTACACATGGAACCCAAGAAAAAAAAATCAGACCCATATAAACAGAGCAAAATGGTGGTTGCCAGGAGGTGGGGGTGCGGGAAATGGGGAGAAGTTGGTAAAGAACACAGAACTGAAAACCTCTGTTCAGTTATAGACGAGTAAGGGCTGAGGACCTAAAGTACAATTTGGTCACTATAATTCTGAACGCTGTATTATATAATTAGAACTTGCTGAAAATAGAACTCTTTTTTTTTTTTTTTTAAAGATTTTAATTATTTGAGAGAGAGAGAAAGGGCATGAGCAGGCGGAGGGGCAGGGGGACTTGACCCCATGACCCTCAGGTCATGACCTGAGCCAAAGGCAGACGCTTAACTGAGCCACCCAGGTGCCCCTGAGAGTAGAACTTAAGTGTTCTTAGGAAAAAAAAGAAAAAAGGTAAATATGTGAGGTAATGGATGTGTTCATTAAGTCAAATGCAGAAATCCTTTCACAATGGATACATATATCAAATCACTTTGTATACTTTAAATATCTGTAATTTTATTTGCCAATTATAGCTCAATAAAGCTGAATAAACACACGTATGAAAAAGATTTTGTAAAAGTGCCACTTGTTTGCTACATTGAGGGAGAAAAAAAAAAAAAAACCCAGATTCCTGGGTCAACTCTGACTTGCAAAATCAGAATTTCTGAGAGGAAGTCCTGAATCTGCATTTTAGCAGCTGCGTCCTCAGGTATCCGAGGACCACGTTTTGAGATGAACCTAAGTGACCTCTGTAGTGGACTAATAAGGTTTTAATGATATATTTTCTTTTTTGTACATTTACTGGGGATTCCAGTTATTATCATTGTCAGAATACAAATTTTGTACACATATGAGGACCTTGTCACAAATGTATCTTTTCTTTTTAAGATTTTATTTATTCATTTGATAGAGATTATAAGTAGACAGAGAGGCAGACAGAGAGAGAGGAGGAAGCAGGCTCCCCTCTTAGCAGAGAGCCGGATGTGGGGCTCCATCCCAGGACCTTGAGACCATGGCCTGAGCCGAAGGCAGAGGCTTAACCCTCTGGGCCACCCAGGCGCCCCACAAATGTATCTTTTAAGTTAGCTGTTTTGTTACCAGAAAGAATAAGCCAATGAGGAGAAGGAAAATCAGAAGCTTCAAAAGGTAACAAGGAATATCATAATGTGTCACAGAATATTTACATTAGTTGGGGAAGAAAAATACTCCATGGATGTCATTTTTCCATATCGTAAAATGAACACATGGATACAACCTTAAAAAATGAGATTAATTTTTAAAAATTACTCCAAAGACAGTAATGACTGTGAAACAAATATAGAATATGTTTTTAAAATACTAAGTATTTATGATACATGTATAAAGCATCACACACACAGATTTAATAATAGTATAAATATACTTTGGTTAACCTTATGAGTTAATATTTTGAGTGAATTAATTGCTGATTAATTCACAGTAACTGAATGTTAATATGCATAATGTTCAAAATATCTATACATATCTGGGGGCACCTGAGTAGCTCAGTTGGTTAAGCGTCTGCCTTCAGCCCAGGTCATGATCCCGGAGTCCTTGAATCGAGCCCCACATCAGGCTCTCTGCTCGGCAAGGAGTCCACTTCTCCCTCTCCCGGCTGCTCCCCGTGCTTGTGCGCTCTCTCTCTCACTCTTGTTCTACCTCAAATAAATAAGTAAAATATTTTAAAAAATACATATCTGAAGAAATGACTTACACATTTGTGACAGAAAAACAAAATCAGTCAATGGATCGACCAAATTAAGTTACTGAACTAAATCGACAGCCAAACTGTAATACTCATATTTCATATTTACAGTCATTTCATATTTACATCATTTCATATTTACAATCAAAACATTCCTGAGTTTGGGGGGAAAACGCCTGACTTTATAGCTTTAGGAAAGTACCGTTAAGTAAACTTAGGGGACTTCCGGAGGTAGCAAAATGGGGTGGGGAAAACCGTAGAATGATCACACTTTTCTGGTAATTGGAACTCAAACTCCTGGAACATTGCTGTACAATTTCTACCCTGAAAGACCTGTTCTTTCTGAGGGTCCACATCCCCTTTCCTTGCAAATAAAAGGCAGAGGTATGACCTCAGAGCTGGGAATCCGAAATCAGATTCAAAGGGGTTGAAGAGGTATAAGTCAGCCCAGGAGACAGAGTTTTCTAGAATGGAGCTTTCTTGGGACATGAATCATGTTTTTTAGACACAAAACTTTCTATCTCCAAATAGAAAAAGAAAAAAAAATCATTCTTACTTGATGAAAAAATGTCTCTGTGCCAGAATGCTAGGAAACAACGGAGTCGTCCAAGCCCCAAGGCTCTGTGGCTCATTTGCAAAGTTCCCCTCTTCATCTGCTGTCAGTGCCTCCTCCCCGGCTGCGTGGCCACCGCAGATTCTCAGCTCCACCATTGTGCTAAGCTCAAGCGTGTGTCTGTACGATGCATTCTCCCGTGACTTTCTCATCCTACCCCAGGTAGGTCCGTGTCACTCAAGACCATCCTTGGGACACAGAGGCATGTTGTGCCGGAGGAAAGTGACTCTGCAAGCCCGCCGCAGAACCTGTCATTAGTCCATACTCTGCTACAGGGGAGGTTCCCACACGACAGTTAAAGCAGCTTTATGGTTTATAGCTTTATTAGCTTCAGCTGCAAACGTGAGCACATACACAACCTCTATTTGCCGCTAGCAAAGGTATGCTGCCCTGAGTGGGGGGGTCATATTCCTTTGTGCCGTTGCCATGCACTGTAGCATTGTAAAGATAAATCCAGGCTCTTAAAACTTTCCAAATTCCTGCAGAGCCTCATTTAGACAGTACCGGTATATTTACCACGACCACTTTTAAAAATATATATTATTTATTTATTTATTTATTAGAGAGCATGCGTGCGAGTGGGGGTGGGGCGGAGGGAGAGACTCTTCAAGCAGACTCCCTGCTTAGAGCGGAGTCCCATCTGGAGCTCCACATGAGGCTCCATGTCCCGACCCCCAAGATCATGCCCTGAGCTGAACCCAAGAGTCTGACGCTTGACTGAGCCACCCAGGGGCCCACCACTGCTTATAAAATTAGTTCCCAGTAGAGTTTGAGTCAGTGGATCTGGAGTACTATAATCCGATTTGCTTCCCTAAGACACCAAGATGGAAGCATGTGGTAGCCTTTATGGGGAACAGGATTTCCCAACCTTGGCACTACTCATGCTTGGGGCTGAGTAATTCTTTGTTGAGAGAGTTGTCTTGTGCCCTGAAGGATGCTTAGCAGTATCGAGTTTCCACTAGGCTTGGAGCTTGCTAGATGCTATAGCTAAAGGTAGTCAACAAGTTTTTGTTTTATCTCCCCCTCCCGACAGTAGGAGCTCATCTCCTGCATCTTCCCTTAAATGGAGAGCTGTGAGCTCCTATTTTCCTTTAGGATCCCTAATCTAATTATTGCCAGCTTCTGAATCTGAGCTCTCCACACACCAGGAACTTCAACACACTCTTACTTTTTGCTTTTCATTCTGTTCTGTTGCTACCCCGTATCCTTCTAATGAATTCATCTTACGCTGTTGATTCTTCCTCCAGTTTAGGAAACAGCAACTCCCCTCTTTCAGATGTTCAGACTGGAAACTCGGGAGTCATCTTGGACTCCTCGTCACCCCCCCCCCCCGCCATCCTGTGTTGCTCAGGGTCCCCGCAGGATACAATAGCACACTCAAGGGGTATATGAGGAAAATTCAAAAGATTCTTTAGAAATATGTGGTCCTCGGGGCACCTGGGTGGCCCAGTGGGTTAAAGCCTCTGCCTTCGGCTCAGGTCATGATCCCAGGGTCCTGGGATCGAGTCCCGCATCTGCCTCTCTGCTCGGCAGGGAGCCTGCTTCCTCCTCTCTCTCTGCCTACTTGTGATCTCTGTCTGTCAAATAAATAAATAAAATCTTTAAAAAAAAAAAAAAAGAAAGAAAGAAATATGTGGTCCAGTTAAGGGAAACTATTAAGAAATGGTGAAGCACCCAAGAGGTAGTGGGAAGACTTCACTAACCCAGGCCAGAAGGAGCCCAGGGTAGGGAGGGTTTGCCAGCACCTGCACGAGCTGTAGCCATAACAGACCGCTGCCTACTAGGAGCTGTGGCCTTAGGTGGAGAAGGACAGTCCCTGCCAAGCTATAGGTGGGCAAGGAAGGAGCCAGGGGAATAAATATCCTGGTCTCCTTCTGCTTTTGCCCTCCAGTGTCCAACGGTCTGAACACAAGCAGAGGAGGACGGAGAGTCCAGGCATGTGGTCTGTGGAGGTCAGGCTCCAGGCTACGGGGAGGGACGGAGCGTCGATCTGAAGGGGCAGCTGGAGTCTTTGCAGGCTCGTCAGTGGATCGGTTCGCTCTACCTTGAAACGCATCCAGAATCTAAGTCTCACTCCCGTCACCCTTGTTTCCTTCCTAGCCCCCGCGCTGTTGCTCACGTTGACAACCGCATTAGCCTCTCATCACTATCCCTTTACCCGGCTTTATTTTTTACAGCATTTATGACTCTCTAAAATATTATGTATCATTTGATAATTTGCTTATTGTATATCTCTCTCTACTAGAATGGAAATTCCGTGAAATTATAAACTTAATCTGTTCTATAATGCTATTACATTCCTTATACATTACAGGCAGTCAATATCTTTTGAATTAGCTGAGTAATTAATCTGAAATGAATCTGATTTGGTTTCTGTTACTTAAAGCCAAGGAAACTTAGGTGATTCAGGTGTGTGTAAGGTAATCTCATTTTGGTTTTTTGAAAAGTTTATTTGTGCTCATAGAAGAGAATGTAAGTATATTCAAAATTAGAAATGATTACCACTGGAGAGTGGGACTTGAGGTCATTTCCAGTTTCTTCTTCAGTTTAATACTTCTGGAATATTCTACAATGAATGTGTATGATCCTTGTAATCAGATAAAGAGAAATCCCTTTATTTTGAAGTACAGACTAGGACTAGATCAGTCAGACGCAGGGAAGCTGGGTAATTCTTTTTCCTCTCTTGGCTCCCTTCCCTTCCGTACCGTGTCGTGGCCAACCCTTTTCTGTTCTTCCGAAGCTCTTGTGCTGAATCCTTCCCCCACCTCATCTTCCCTGCTCTGTGCCTAGGGAGGTGACCATGAGATTGCGACCACCTGGCTTTTGCCCTCTGGCTTCCGGCTCCGATCAGCGAATGGTTTTAGCTGAGATCTAGAGGGTCAGATTATTTACTCCCCAGCACCCGCGTCACCAGCTCCCTGCAGCGGGATATAGCCCTTTAGGTTAGGGCTAAAGGCCCTAGTTCTGGTCAGATGGTCCTCTCCAAACAGCTGTCTCTAGCCACCCCCAACCTTCCTCTGGCTCCTTCAGGCCCAGGGATGGTTAGAGCCTCCCCTACTGCCAGCCCTGGAGTAATGCACCATCCCCTGTTCTTCCTAAGCCCTGCTCACAGCTCTAAAATCTCCCCTCAGATTACCCAGTTCTGGGGTTCCCTGTCTTTTCTTCAAGGTCTGAGCGAAGCATTCAACCTCGTCCTCACTCACTCTTAGCAAATGGCCTTGTTCATTAGTTTTTACTGAGAAGGTTGAGGCCTTCCACCAGCTTTCTTGGCATTTCTCAAATGTCTGCGCCCCATCACTCCAGTAACAGTGGTCCATGTCATGGCCCACGGCCACCTCCACTCCTCACTTCTGAGAGCACAGAACACATCTGGGAGCAGGGCTCCACCCTGTTTTTTTCTTACTCTGAGAACTTTCCATAGAGAACAAACTGATGGTTACCAGAGGTGGGCGGGAGGTGAAATAGAGGAAGGGGACTGAAGAGTATATCTAACAGGGTGAGCACTGAGTGATGTACACAACTGTTTGGTTGTTTTTAAAGATTTCCTTATTTATTTTAGAGGGAGAGCATGCTGGGAAGGGGCAGAGGGAGAGAGAGTCTCAAGCAGACTCCATGCTGAGTGGGGAGCCCAGCCTGGGGCTCGATCTCACCACCCTGAGACCATGACCTGTGCCGAAACCAAGAGTCGGATGGTTAACCAACTGAGCCACGCAGGTGCCCCGTTGCTGGGTTTTGCATATGGAATGCGTCACGAATGTGCGTGTCATCTTTGCACAGGGGCTGTGCCACTCTTCTCTGTCTTGTTCCAATTTTAGTGTATGTGCTGTAGACATGAGCCCTCAAATTGCTGACTCACTGTATTGTACACCTAACTAATACCACACTGTATGCTCACTGTATTGGAATTAAAACTGGAAAACTAAATAATAAAAAAAGGAACTTTTCTCCTGCATGGGCTCTTCTCCCTCCTTGCATACTTGAACTCCGTATGTATCTGATGTCTCAAAACTTGGTTTGATGCTATGACAACGTTTTTTTAAAGAAGAAAGCATATCAACTTGTACTACTTTATCACTTTTGTGCAGATAATTTTTCAAATATATACTTGCTGTCCTATTTATTTAACCTAACTCTGGTCCCTTATCTCTCCAATCAGACTTACACACATTTTACATGGATTTCCAATGATCTCCTCAAATGCAGTATTATTTCATCCTTCCTCTCACCTTCCCCTGCACTGGATTTTGTCCCATTTTCTGTATTTGTTTCCAATGGCACCTATATTCTTTTGGGCTCAAGAGTGTAAAACAATTGAAATTATTTTTTAATGCATCTATTTTCTGTGCCCCTCGACTGCAGTTACTTCCTGAATTCTATGGGTTGTGGTTTTTTTTTTTTTTTAAAGATTTTATTTATTTATTTGACAGAGAGAGAGAGAGAGAGAGATCACAAGTAGGCAGAGAGAGAGGCAGAGAGAGAGGAAGGGAAGCAGGCTCCCTGCCTAGCAGAGAGCCCAATGTGGGGCTCGATCCCAGGACCCTGGGATCATGACCTGAGCTGAAGGCAGAGGCTTTAACCCACTGAGCCATGCAGGTGCCCCTGTTTTTTTTTTTTCTTAAACTAATTTCTCAGAGTTTGTTTTTTTCACCCTCACTATTGATTTTAATCAATGCCCTTTATATTTTAGGCCAAGATTGTTTCAATAGTCACCTAACTTATCTTCAAAATTCAGGTTCTCCTGCTCCTACACAAGGATTAATATTTCTAGAATATTGCTAATATCATGTGGTGTTATAATGTGACTCCAATGAATAGTCACACCAACAACTAATATTCACTGAGTACTCACTATGTGCTGGTGGACGCACTAAGTTCCAGCAAGGACTGATGGTTTTCATCTTCAGAGGAATCTACAAATACATAATTGTACAGGTGGAAGATTTATTTGTTTATTTATTTATTTATCTCTACAATTCGAATTTATTAGATCAGTCCACAGTCAGCCATGATGATCTTCTCACTAGTCTTGCCATTTCTGGACCCAAAGCACCCTGGCTTCTACGATACTCATGCTCTCTTTCACCTTGCTGAAGACCATCCAACCACTCAGTCTCAGTACAGTCGAAAAGTTGGTTTGTCTTTGGTCCACCATTTGCAATGGACAAGATCGAGACCAGTGTGATTCAGGATGAAATTTTATTCAGTAAATTTCACCCCGTAGATGGACTTACCTCCAGGGCGACTGTGAAATGAAGTCACCACCTGGCACATAAAACCCAGAATAATTCTGTGAAAACAAGATTCTTCCTCCCCAGCGCTCACAACGTGGAGGTTTTCTGCTATCTTTGGAGATTCATCTGCAAACAGCTGGAAGGAGATAGAGCCTAAGAGCTCGCCACCGATGCCACATTGAGGAAAGTGGTAGGGTTGACCGTGGCTGGGTGAGAGAGATGGTTTCTGCAAGGCAGGAAGAATTTTCAAACATTTAGGAAACTTCCGCAGTCACCCAACTGCTAGTGCTTCTGGGATGCGAACTCCACATGAAACTAAAGTCAGCTCTTAGTCTCGTTTTTTCTCTGCTGTCCACATCCCGCAACATGATTTCTAAAGCATCCCACAAATTGCTCCCACCCCTCTGAGCTAATGTCAGCTTTTATGTCTCTTTACATTACGCTGAGTTTGCTAACACACTTAAGCACGCCATGTTCATTTCAGCTGTTTGCTCGTAATGTTTGCACCTGTAGCTTTTCTCGTGCCATCAAATTAAATCTCTGCTTGGGTTAAGGTCTCACTCAAGAGCGCAACGAAATCTTCACAATTGCCGTAGTACACCTGGATGTTTTCTTGGAGCCTCTATGAGCTGCGCCATTAACTTTCACACTCACTTATGGGGCACCGTAAGTTTTTATTTAACTGATGTATGTACAGTTGCTATTTATTCTTCCCAGAAGAAAATACTGAGCCCTTGTTATTTGCCAGGCACTGTGTAAGTGCTGGAATACAAAGACGGGTAAGAGTCAGCCTCCGAAAGAGTTTAATCCAGGGGGCAATAGAAGTGTTAGCTGAAATATTACACTACACACTAAAGGGTAGTATTGGAACATTGTATTGCATAATGCTTTAGTACATGAATTCCAGAATTGTCCAGACCTAGGTACATTTTGCAGCTCTGCTCTTCAATAGCTACGTGAGACTTACACAGCCTCATTCTGCTTCCTCATTTGCAAAATGGAGATACTAACAGTAGCTACTTTTTAGTAGAATTTACAGAATTAGAGTTTATAGAATTAAAGGAGTATAAAGTACTTCGGACAGTGCGTCAAAGTCTGTATTTGCCCCTTTCCCCCATAACAGGACATTGCATTTATTCTATACGTTTTCCTCAGTGGGAATAGAGAAGCTGGAATGAATCCCTGAGCTTGGGTAGTCAGGAATAGCTGAGGAAAGAAGATCGAATTTGAACATAGTCTTGAAGGATGAGAAGGAATTCACCTTATTTTGATTTGGTTAGACTATAGGAGAAGAATATGGAGAAATATTAGTGGAAGGAATCTGGAAAGAACATAAGCAAATTGTAAAGGGCACTGTGCATGCAAAGGTATTGGTTTGCTACCTTCTTGTTCATGAATTCCTGAAAGGCTCTGGTGTTGTGCCAGCAGGTTCCAAAGCCATGGAGCCGCCAAATACCTATCAAGAAAGCATCGTAAATCAGACACGTCTTATGATTCTTACAGATAGTAATTGTTAAAATATCAATGTATTTTAAGGGATTGCTGAAATAATAGTGACTTTTTGGCACCCTAGCTCTGTTAATTAATGAGTTCTAAAAGAATTAATATATGCCTGGGGCACCTGGGTGGCTCAATTGTTAAGCCGCTGCCTTTGGCTGAGGTCATGATCTCAGGGTCCTGGGATCGAGCCCCACATCGGGTTTCCAGCTCAGTGGGCAGCCTGCTTCTCCCTCTCCCACTCCCTCTGCTTGTGCTCCCTCTCTCGCCGTATCTCTCTCCATCAGATAAATAAATAAAAACTTAAAAAAAGAGAAATTATTTTATGTCCTATGTCAGTGATCAATTGATCACTTCTCAGCCCCAAATTCACCCTTCATAGCCTGCTCCACAAAAGTGGATGTAACTCTCTTCAATGTTTTCCCTCTGCACCTGGCACAATGTAGAACTTGGAGAGACGTTTCAGGAGAAAGCAGCACGAGTCTCTCTGGCTATTCCATTGAGAATGGACGGGGGAGAAGGACTGTACTTACAGAAAGACCAGCTCGCTTGTTCATTCATCCTTTAACTTAACAAAGACTTAGGAGAACCCACTCAAAGTCAGGCCACGAAGATCGTCAGCTCAGGAAGACACGGTCTCTGCTTCGAGAAGCTGAGCAGGGAAGGGGAGAGGATGGACACCGAGATGAGGCTTGCGCTCCGCACCGGTCAGAGGCCGGGGATGCTGTGCGCGCCGGAGGAACAGCAGTCACCGCTGGGGAAGAGAGGACAGTGCTCCAGCGGAAGTCGTTCCGATCGAACCTTGAAGGAAAATGAAAATCGTTCGGATGCAGCATGGAGTAGAGGCTAGCTAAAGTGAACCACCTGTGTAAGGGGAGAGAACACTGAAGCAAAACGTGAGGCTTGGAAGGGGCTAGTGCTGGGGGTTGGTGAGAGATGAAGTTAGAGAATTTGGAACCACATTATGGAAAGCTTGCCGGACTATTTCATATTTAGATTGTTTCTTTGTTTTAAAACTTTTTACTTGGAAACACTCTCAACTTTATAGAAGAGTTGAAAGAACAGAAGGAAGAACTTTCCCCCCTGAATCATTTGAGGAGAAGTTGCCAAAATGATGTTTAAACATCTCCCCCCTTAAATGCTTTAGTGTGTATTACCCATAAACCAGGACATTTTCTTACGTTACCATAATACAACCACCAAAATTAGGAAAGAAAAGTGGACCTATTACTACCATCTCAGTTTTACACCTTCCTCAGTTTTCACTAGTTGTCCCCCAAATATATTTTTTTAATACTAAGAGGGTTCAGTCCCAGAATAAAGCACTGTGTTTAGCTGCCTGGTGTCTCTAGTCTTGTTCAATCTGGACACTTTCTCACCCTTTCTTGACTTTCACTTCCTTGATCCTTTCAAAAATTAAAGTTAGTTATTGTGTAAAATGCCCCACAGTGTGGGTTTGTTGGATATCTCCTCATGATTAAATTCAAGCATCCATCTTTTGTAGGACATGATTGGATTCAAGCCATCCATCTTTGGTAGGCATATTTCAGAAGCAATGCTGTGTTCCTCTCGTTGTGTACTATCACTAGTAATGTTAACTTGGATCATTTTATTAAGGTGGTATATCCCAGACCTTTCTACTCCATGGTTACCTCCCACCCCTTATAATTAATAAATATTTTGTGAGGAGATCTTGGAGACTATGTAAATAGCCTTTTCAAATGGTCAATCTCTTTGTCTAAAGCACGTGTTTGAGTACAGACCATGTTATCATATTTTAGTCAGCGACTTATGTGTCGTTTTGAGATATTCCCATTATTTCCTGAACCCTTCCTTACCTTTTGGTACCAGATGCCCCAGCCTCATTGTACATTCCCTGGCCCAGCACTGGGATCCGCTGTTTCTCCAAGGAAGACTGTTTCCTTTCAGAAGAAGAGTATTTAGAAACCAACATTTGGGCGCTAGTGGGCTCGAAGCTATCAGGGTGGCACTGCTCCTAGACCCTCAGAATGGAGATATATACATGTATATACACATGCATTTATATGTATGTTTATTTTTATTTTCTGTTTCTATTTCCTTGTATTGAAGGCCATGAGTTCACAACCAATTTCCCCAATTCTAAGCCAACACGTCATCTTATTTTCTTCCTTGCTATAATTATAACTTGTTTCTCTGGCAGTGGGAAACCCGGCCAGACCCTTAATATATTTACTTATTTCCTCAGTCCTCTGTCTGTAATCTTTGCCGCTAACCACTGTCATCCTCTCACCCCTGCGAAGACCCTCCTCACTCTGACTGCGCTACGACAGCCGGGGCCGGGCTCCCCCTTCACCCTCCCACGGGTGCTCTTCTGTCATCGCTGGGCCTCCGGGCCTGAGTCTTCCTCTGAATAGCTCCTTTCCCACTCCGGGGCACCTTGCCATCCCAGGCGGCTACCATGTCTCGTCCCCAGCGACCCCTGGAGACACCTACCTTGCTGAGCCCCCGTCTAACGGGTTTTAGACTGAATTGCTCTGGAAGTAAACAGTTGAATGGAGGGGAGCCAGAGAAGGGAAAAGATAGAGAAGAAGAAGAGTATTTCTCCTTAAAAAATATTTATTATAGGGCGCCTGGGTGGCTCAGAGGGTTAAGCCTCTGCCTTCGGCTCAGGTCATGATCTCAGGGTCCTGGGATCGAGCCCCGCATCGGGCTCTCTACTCAGCAGGGAGCCTGCTTCCTCCTCTCTCTCTCTCTGCCTGCCTCTCTGCCTACTTGTGATCTCTGTCTGTCAAATAAATAAATAAAATCTTAAAAAAATATATTTATTATAAATAACATTCTCTCTTTTTAGGAAAAAAAAAAAGATTCTATTTATTTCTTGACAGAGAGAAACACAGCAAGAGAGGGAACACAAGCAGGGGGAGTGGGAGAGGGAGAAGCAGGCTTCCCCTAGAGCAGGGAGCCCCCTAATGCAGGGCTGGACCCTGGGATCATGACCTGAGCTGAAGGCAGACGCTTAATGGCTGTGCCACCCCGGCGGCCCAATATTCTCTTTTTATACTTGAATCTTTTTCATTAATTTAGATTTTCTCAGACAGATTCCCAGAAACTACTGGGTTAAATGTTATAAACCAAATAACTTGTCTTAATTTTTACTTCTACCAGCAGTACATGACAGTGTCTATTTTATCCTAGATAGCTTTTGCATATTATATTTAAAATTTTTTGTTAATTTTATAGATGAAAATAACATTTTATTTTCATTTTAAAATTTCATTTCATTGCTAAGATGGTTGAACTTTTTTTATTTGTTTATTTAGCAATTTTTAGCTTCTCTTTTATAAATTATTTTCTTATCCATTTACATTTGGGAATTCTTACATTTTTCTTAGGGTGATATATTAATATTAACACTTAATCATATTTATTTCATGATTAGCTTTTAAAGTAGCTTCCTCTGGCCTCTTTCTTCGGAGAGAGTTCATGGAAGAGAGTTTAATTTGCCTTTCTCTGCTGTCAATCAATATTTTCTAAGATACATGCAAACTAAGGGTAATATTAATCTAGAAAATATAAAATTTGGAATATAAATGACCTGTTATAAAGCCATTCAAAAATATGGTGTACTTTTTTTAAAAATAAAGATTTATTGATTTATTTATTTGACACAGAGAGCGAGAGAGAGAGAGATCACAAGTAGGCAGAGAGGCAGAGGACAGTGGGAAGCAGGCTCCCCGCTGAGCTGAGAACCTGAGGTGGGACTCGATCCCAGGACCCTGAGATCTTGACCTGAGCCGAAGGCAGAGGCTTAACCCACAGAACAACCCAGGTGCCCCTATGGTGTACTTTTTAAAAAGCACTTATTTGTAATTCATTCTTATCTGTTTTTAATCTCCATTAGGGTGACAGATTTATCTAATTCTTCTCTCAATTTTTTTCACTTCATATAATTTGATGCTATGGTAGTAAAGGTATATTACTGGTAAAGTGATTTTTTTCATCATGTATCTTTCTTATCTCTAATATTTTTTAATCTTAAAGTCTATTTTAGTATAGTGACATCAGCTTTTTTGTTTGGTTTTTGATTGGTATTTGCGTGCTATAACATTTTCAACCTTTCATTTTCAGCCTTTCAGTGTTATTATGTTTTGGGTGTGTTTCCTGTTGTGAGTCAGGATTCTGGTAGGAAATAAACAGGCAGTGCACTCAGAATGTTCATGGAAGAGAGTTTAACATGAAATTCTTCACAGAGGCATAGACAGTATTAGCAGAACAAATAAGAGATGATGAACTACTCAGACACTAGAAACAGGGTAAAGCATTTATACTCTAGCCCCGACTGGTCAAAGAGAGGAGCACTGTTAGTAAAACCCAGTATAGGGACGCCTGGGTGGCTCAGTTGGTTGAGCAGCTGCCTTCGGCTCAGGTCATGATCCCGGCGTCCTGGGATCGAGTCCCACATCGGGCTCCTTGTTCAGCAGGGAGCCTGCTTCTCCCTCTGCCTCTGCCTGCCATTCTGTCTGCCTGTGCTCACTCTCTCCCCCTCTCTCTCTCTGATAAATTAAAAAAAAAAAAAAAAAAAAACCCAGTATAAGCTGTTGCTGAGAAAGAGGGTACCTGCCATCTCTATTATTTTAGTGGTTACTTCAGACGTTTATACTCTCTTGGGCACCTGGGTGGCTCAGTCATTGGGCATCTGCCTTCAGCTCAGGTCATGATCCCAGGGTCCTGGGATCGAGTCCTACATCAGGCTCTCTGCTCAGCGGGGAGCCTGCTTCCCTCTCTCCCACACCGCCTGCTTGTGTTCCCTCCCTTGCTGTGTCTTTCTCTGTCAAATAAACAAATAAAATCTTAAAAAAAAAAGAAATTTATACTATCTTTAACTTCCTTCTAAACAATAGGAAGATCTTTGGAACACTTCTGTTCTGAGTACCTCTCTCCTGACTTACATATAATTGTTGTTGGGTATTTTAACCCAATAACATATTATTTGAATTTTTTATTTATATATATTATATTTAGATATAACATAACTATACGTTAATAATATAGAGTTATTAATATTTATTTAGATTGATTTACTTTCTTTCCTCACCTTTCATCTTTGTGTTTTAGACTTCCCATCTTGAATCACTTCTTTTTTTTTTATTTTTTTTTATTTTTTATTATTATTATTTTTAAATATTTTATTTATTTATTTGAGAGAGAGACAGTGAGAGAGAGCATGAATGAGGAGAAGGTCAGAGAGAGAAGCAGACTCCCCATGGAGCTGGGAGCCCGATGCGGGACTCGATCCCGGGAATCCAGGATCATGACCTGAGCCGAAGGCAGTCATCCAACCAACTGAGCCACCCAGGCGTCCCTTGAATCACTTCTTTCAATGTTTTGGAACATTCTTGTTAAGGTTTATTGGTGATAAACTGCATTTTCTTTTCTCTGAAAATGTCTTAATTTCACCTTTTTGCTAGATATATAATTTTACTAGATATAAATTTACTAGGTATATAATTTTAGGCTGACATGCTGGAAGATGATATTCTATTGATTTAGGGCTTTCATATATCTGTTGAGAAGTCTGATGTCAGCATTATTGTCATTCTTTGGAAGGATAGATTTTAAACTGTTTTTTTTTTTGTTTGTGGATTGCATAAACTATGATATGTCTGGTGTGGATTTCCTCCTAATACCCTGCTTAGGATTCATAGATAACTCGAAAACTGTTGACTGGTGACTTTCATTCTTGACCCACAGAATCCATGAGTATAATAATATCACTGTTGTTTAAGGATACCAAGTTTGGGGGAGTGTGGGTTCTTATTTAGCAACCAATAACCAGAATACTCTGCCAGTTACCTGAGGACAAGGCTAATATAAGACTTTAACTCAAAGTCTTAGCTTTAAGTCCTTAACTTAAAGTTAAAAAACTTTAGAGTTTTTTGGGGAACAAAAATAGTGTAATTCTGGCTACAGACCCTTTAGGCTGGTAGAAGAGGTATTTTCCTCTCTACCCAATGCCATGGTTCAAGAGTGGCAGTTTCCTTGTGGTTCCATCCATGGTTTGGTTGTATGCGTAGGAGACAGGTTTATTTCTCGCTCACCGTTACACTGAATGCTTATCCCTTTGGTTTAAGGGAACTTTTATTAGGTTCCTCACTTTGGGTGGGTCTTGTGTTTCATCTCCTGTTCTCAGCTCCCTGTAAATTAAAAAAACAAAAACAAAAAACTGACATTTATATTTACCAGGCTTTGACAAGCACTCTCAAAATGAAACCAGTTTCACTGCTCCCTTTATTATCTAGTGTCCCACTTCAGTTTTTGGCCTGTGTGTATAAATACATATTTGTTCGTTCAGCCCCTTGATGCACTTAACAAGATGCTTTGCATATTATAAATGGAGTTTTTTGTGGTTTTCAGCAGGTGGCTTGCTTGGAACTCTGTTATAAATTTTATGGGGGACACAATACAGTTCATATGTTGAAGTCCCAACACCCCGTACCTCAAAATTGTGGCCGTATTTGAATATAGGGTATCTTTAAATAGGTGACTAAGTTAAAATGAACATTACAGTGAGTTGTAATCCAATATGACTAGTGCCCTTTAAAGAAGAGTAAATTAGAGCTGCAATAATATATCACCTCACACTTGTTAGAATGACTAAAATAAAAAACGCAGGAAACAACACATGTTGGTGAGGATGTTAGGGGGAAAAAAGAAGCCGTCTTGCACTCTTAGTGGGAATGAAAGTTGCAGCCATTCTGGAAAATAGTATGAAGTTTCCTCAAAAACTTACAAATAGAACTACCCTACAATCAAGCTGTCACACTACTGGATATTTATGCAAAGGATACACAAATCCCTTTTGTGTACACTAATTCCACTAATTCCAAGGGATACATGCACCCCTATGTTGCCTTCAGCATTATTTATAAATAGTCAGACTAGCAGCCCTGGTGTCCGTGTATAGACGAATCGATAAAGCAGGTGTGATACAGATAAATCACACACACACAGTGGAATATGACTCAGCCCTAGAAAGAACGTAATCTTACATTTGCAACGATGTGGATGGAGCTAGAGAGGGTAATGCCGCACGGCGTAAGTTCCGTCAGGGAAAGACAAATACAGCAGGTTTCATTCAAATGGGGAATGTAAGAAACAACAAATGAGCAAAGGAAAAGAAAGAGAGAGAGCCAAACCGAGGAACAGAGGAGGAACAGACTCTTAGCTCCAGAGAACAAACTGAGGGCCACCAGCGGGGGGTGGGGGGGGTGTATGTGGAGGGGACCCTCGTCACCAAGAGCGCAGGGTGACCTATGGCACTGTCGAATCACTTTACTGTACACCCGAAACTAACAGAATGCTGGATATTCACGATACTGGAATTAAAATTAAAAGCTTAATAAAAAAGAAAAGGAAATTAGAACAGAGACGTACAGAGGGAAGATGACGCAAAGACACAGGGAGAAGACCATCCTCTACAGACCAGAGAGAGGCCTCAAGAGGGAACCAACTCTGCCAGCACTTGGATCGGGGGCTTCTAACCTCCGGAACTGTGGGGAAGTCTGTTGTTGAAGCCTCCGTTCTGGGCTGCTTTGCTCTAGCAGCCTTAGCAGACTAACACAGGAGTTCCCTCCCCGTTCGTTAGTTTGGTTAATTGGTAGTTGAGAGCACCAGAACCATCATTAAGGGACTGGTTATTGAATTTATTTATTTTCTTGGGACTGATGTTTCTTCTCCCTCCTCCCTGCTGTCTCCCTTTTGACCATCTCATTGCTCTGCGACACTCATCCACACCGTGAAAGAGGACAATGGAGGCAAGAAATCCCCATTTCTTCTGCTGTACCCCCAGCTCAAGTCTCCGGTTGCTTGGTGTGATGTTGTCGGGAGGAGAACATGTTTGGCTTGGTCAAGTTTTTGTATCACTCCATTTATTATTCTGGGGGATTCCACATATTTTAATAACACAGCCTCTTGTTGTATTGTTACAAATGATACTGCATAGGCCAAGGTGTAATCTATGCTGAACAACAAACTTCAGTTGAGTAAATTTTAAAGATCAAGTTGAAAGCATAAGGTCGAACAAAAGTCAAAATGGCTGCCCTAATGCCTCACCGAAGCGGTTTCCCTCTCTCCTGCAAACCTTCCCTCCTCCCTCCTCAGCATTTTGTTTCAGGAACCCCGTACTACCCTGAAAAACTACCACCCAGCCTGACAACACATAAATAATTCCTGTCGAAACCAGCTAGAGCCTGTGTTTCCTTATAAAACCTTCCAGCTCCTTCTTCTGGGCAGACCTGCGGGCTTTGAAGGCCGCAGGCGGCTGCAGCCTGCTCTCTCTGGAAAAGCAATACAGACAGACATTGTTCCTCTTTATCCCAAACTCTGTCCTCGAGTTTTATTTTGGCTCTGAAGCACAGAGATCGGTTTTCAACAACATTACTGGCTTTATTCAATAATTCATAAGTCAGGCGGCATCCAGAAAGGAGCTCCAAGGAGCTGTACAAAATGAAAGACTTTTATAGACAGATGGGAGTTGGAACAAGGAAGTTACACTAGACAAAAAAGCAAACGGTTATGGCAAGTTCACTTTCCTTGAGGGATGGCAGGGCTCTATCAGGCAGACTACCTAACGAGTGATTTCTGATTGGGTGGTTTGAGATTCCATTTCTGGGAGAGCTGAAACTGTAATTCTCAGTTGGTGACATGGGGCTTTAGCATTAAGTGACTCCATTTTGGGCCTATTGTCTTGTTTTTAACATCTGCAGTATATTGTATATTGCCCAAGATCCATAGGTTTTTAAGCTACTCAAATAACATAGCAAAGTCAAGTCACAGGGAAACCATCAGGGTGGTTTTATCAAGTAGTTCTATTTTTTGGACATTTTAAATTAAAAAAAACACCCCCTAGTCCATCTAATTTTTGTAATTTTACTTCCAAAAATAAATACTTAGCAAAGTAGAAGGGATCATTATTTATTACTCAAATTAGTTCAAATTTTACGACACAGGCAATGAGTCAATTTTCCTCAGTGGAAATCTCATGCAGGCTTTTCTAAAAATTTTAAATTATTTTTGGAGATAATAAGATGTAGCACAGAAACAGATGGAGAATCAAAAACAAATACTTGTTTTAGCAAAGTCAGTTGGACTTGGGTTTAAGTACCAAGTGAGTCACAATGTCTGTTCTGTCAGACCAGTTTAACTTCATTATAATTAATATAATTCAGGCCTAATGAAACAGTCTTCACAATGTATGTGTGATACTATGACTTCAAGAAATATATTTTGGTTCTCGGAATAGCCAAAATGTGTTTCTTAAATATATTTGGGTCTTCCACAGTCCCTGGCTCGCAGCTGCCCAAACCCTCCTTAGTTCCTCGGGGTTGAAGAGCAAGGTGTCTTTTGTTATGTAAACGAAGCGACTTTTCCACGCATTTGAAGGAAGGGGCTCAACGTCTGGAGAAGGGATCCTATGACCCGAGGGGTGGCACTTTGAGCTCCACACCCGGACCCTCAGGAGAGGAGCTGGAAGTTGAACAATCCAATGGCTAACGATTAATTGGTTGTGCTTATATAGGGAAGTCTCCGTAAAAACCCAAAAGGATGGGGTTCAGAGAGCTTTTGGGTTGGTGAGCGCACGAGTATTTGGGGAGAAAGTGTTATGCTTGGAGAAGGCATGGGCGCTCTGTGCCCTTTCCCCATACCTGGCCCTGAGCATCTCTTTGATCTGGCTTTTCTGGGTTTTATCCTTCTATAACAAATCTGTGACCCAGTAAGTAAGAAGTTTCTCCAAATTTTGGGAACCACTCATTCAAATTAATGGAACTCAAGGAGAGGGTGGTGGGA
Organism: Mustela lutreola; assembly: GCF_030435805.1. Classification (NCBI taxonomy): domain Eukaryota; kingdom Metazoa; phylum Chordata; class Mammalia; order Carnivora; family Mustelidae; genus Mustela; species Mustela lutreola. Next base: position 5,718,407 of record NC_081290.1, on the reverse strand, counting down.
AGCTTCAGCCCATAGCCAAGGGGTCCAAAGCACAGGAGACCACCCAGGCTTGCATCTGGTGCACGTGTGGGAAAGGCAGGCTCAGAGGACTGAATCCTTAGCCAGTGGAATCTGATGCAATGTCTCCAGGTAGGTAGAGTCAGAATTGCTTGTTGGCCTTTGGGGAACCCCCACACGCACTGGAATTGACACCAGGACTCATTTTAATGCGAAAAAGGTGTGTTGTCACATATATGCATTTGGTTGGGGGACTCTGGGGATTCCGGGTCCTCTAAGGATGGATGCGGATGCGGAGGGAACTGGAGGGACACTGAGGACAACGCAGAGGACGACGCCCTACGCCCGCCCGCCATGGGATGTATGTGCCATTCCTCAGGCACTCCTGGCTGCCCTGAAGGAAAAACAAATGGTTAACTCGTAGAGATCACAACCCTGCAAGACCTGAGTCTCCCCCCGGTTTACAAACGTCCTTGTGGTTTACAAAGAAGCAGCTTTCCTACCAACAGCCTAACTTCCAGAGAGCCAGGACTCAGTTCCTGAAGGCCTGACATGGCCCTCCCCTCCATAAAATTGCGGGAAGCTGAGGCAGAAGGACATGTAAATAACGCTGGATTTCTTCTAAACCTAAAGCTCATTGACAATGACGTGTGATAAGGAGGAGTGTGACAGCCCACCAGGAAACTCCCAGCTGTCTTCATGTTGGTACCTCATTAGAGGGAAAACAGCTCGGCTTGATCACAAGCAGCTCTCCATCACCCTGAGCGTCTTCTTACCATATGACGGTCCTTCTGGACACCCTCCCTGTCCTCACCTCCCCAGCTTCCGAGGGTATAGTCAACCGCTCGTCCAGGTTGCAGGGCAGCAGCTCTTTCTGCCCACAAGTCCTGTCCCTGTGCCTTAATAAAACACCATTTTGCACCAAAGACATCTGAAGAATTCTTTCTTGGTCACGGGCTCTGGGCCTCACTTATATTCTAAAACTTCATCACTGAAATGAGGCTTTAAAAAATATAACAATGTTGGGGGCCTGGGTGGCTCAGTGGGTTAAAGCCTCTGCCTTTGCCTCAGGTCATGATCCCAGGGTCCTGGGACCGAGTCCCCCATCAGGCTCTCTGCTCAGCGGGGACCCTGCTTCCATCTCTCTCTGCCTGCCTCTCTGCCTACTTTGTGATCTCTGTCTGTCAAATAAATAAATAAAATCCTTTAAAAAATCCAATATTAAAAAAAATAACAATCTCATTCTTTTGTAGTCTGAGTACCTTAGGCATTGATTAAATCAGAGCATTTCAAATTTTTCAGAAAAGAGGTGGTATAAAACTCAATTTCCATAATGAAAATAAAATCGGACTCCCTAGAAAAGTAAACTATGCTTCTTAGTTCTTAAGAACATAGGAAGGGGAAATGTTAACATTTGGAAATAGAGAAGGCAGTGGAAACTCCTGCTCAGCCGGCTGAGAGAGGGGAGGCCCAGGGGTAGAAGAAGGGGTGTTCTAGACAGATCTACACAAGGGGAGAAAACGTGGCTACCCCTGAGGACTCCTGCGGACAGGACTCCTGGAAGCCTATCAGATCCTCATGTAGGAGAGCACGGTGCATTTTGAAGGCAGACTCATGGAGCTGTAATTTTTTTTTTTTTTTTTTTTTAAGATTTATTTATCTGAGAGAGCAAGAGAAATTTATTCCTACCCAAGTATGAGCAGTGAATCAACAGAGGAGGAGAAATTACTGATCAGAGAAGTTTGCATTGTTTGGTGAAGAGGGCGTTCTGCACAGAGGGCAGGAGAGGTTGAGGCCAGAGCGGAGACCGGAGAGCGCAGGGTTCTGGCCCAGCCGGGTCTCCTCCACTCCAGTGTTTCCTGACAAGTAGCAGAGTCTGTGAAGGCAGCTTGCGGGGGCAGCCTTGGGAGTCCTGCCCCTAGGCCCCATTCTGCTACCAAGGTTGTGAAGCAGAATTATGAGGCTGATTTTATGGTCGTGCTCAGTCGCCAGCGGGGTTATTAATAAGGAAGGTCATCTTTAAAGAGCCCAGTGAGCTGACGTCCCGTGGACCGGATTCAAACGAATTTCTCTAACTTCTTGTGCTTTATTCAACAAAGTGATCATCCCACATTTCTTTTTATCTTAACAACTCAGTAGCACTTACTAGGTACGATCTTATTTTACTTGATAACCTACCTCCTCCCACAAAGCCTTTCAGGCTGCTAACAGGAAATACGCTTGATCAATGCAAACCATTGCATTTTGCTTAAGAAGGGTTGGGTCTTGTTGCTTGTCACTGAGAGGGAACAGAAAGCCCGGGTTAGCCAGCTGGAGGGAGAGAGGGAGCTGTTCTCCACCACCGGCCAGCCTGAGGAAGCTGCTGGGGCGGGGGCGGGGTGACTGCGGGCACCACAACCAGCATTTGTGATGCAAACCATTCAAAACTCACTTTGTTTACCTGCCTCCCTGAGTCATTTTTTTTTCTTCTTTTTTAATGGGTACTTGGTAATCCAAATAAATCTTCCTATAAATGGAGGAAACATTTTTGAGGGATGTGGAGGTCTTCCAAATTCCTCATTATGAAGCCTTCTTAAAGTCGCCTAAAGACTTTTCTGGGTAACTTTTTATTTTAAAAGTTGCATAGGAAGTACATTCTTACTGTAAAAGTGCAAAAGCAGATATTCAAGTCCATCTTCACTGAAGTTCTTCTGCCTTTTCTAGAACTGAGGGCTTTCCTCAGGGCTCTGGAGAGTGGTGAGGAGAGCAGGGCTGGCTGGAGGCACCTCCTTGCTTCTGCTTCTGCATCGTTCTCTGGATGAGCAGGACAGGCTCTGCAGCAACAAACAAACCCTAAACACTCACTGGGCTCACTCACTCAGGCCAAGTGCACTGTGGTCTCGTGGCTTTTCAGGGCAGCTCCCCTCCAAGTGCTGACTTAGGAACCGGGTTGCTTTCATCTTACAGCTTCTCCGGAAACACAAGTCTTGCAGCAACACTGAAGCAGGGGGTGAGCGAGAGTGAGAACACGTATGTGCTCTCCACGGCGATAGACTGGAAGTGACACATCATTCCCACTCTCAGCAATTTGGCCAGAGCTCATGCATGGCCCCTACTTAAGTTCCAGGGAGGCTGGAAAGTGCCTCTGTGTGCCCAAGACCAAGAGTGAAACCAATTATGATGAGCTCCACTAAGATTCTATCATATTTTCTTTCTTCCTAATGTCCTTTGCACGCAGCAGTGATGACCCCAAATGTCCTCAACTTGTTTGCAGGTATCTCTAGACCCATTCCCGAGAACTTTCCTTAGCAGGAAGCTATCTGAGGTAGGTTAGAGGCTAAAGAAGGAGAGGGTTTGGACAGTGTGTGTGATACCTATAAGGAACGAAATCTTTCAGAGGATGAAATTCCGATGCTTGAGAAGAGAGAAACCAGTAGAGACCAGTTTTCCTGGCCCCAAACCCATTTGTCATCTAGCCCTACCGGGATTATAGTGGGGGTGGTGGTATTCTCCGTCTGCCCCTGCCATTGAGTAATGACGGGATTGGTCACTTTCTTCCCATGAGCATCAATTTCCAGGGAGGAGAATCGAATTGCTGCCTGGTCTGTGAGAGAAAAAGAGACGACAGTGTAGGAAATTATTGGAAATACTTAAGATTTATTCTCAGAGATCTATGAACTTTCTGCTTTCTTGCTTCCAAAGTATCCTATGCCTATCTGTCCCTGGCTCTCCAGGGACAGATAACCCAGCTTTCCCTCCCACTTCACACATGTAGGTATTTACACTCGCATTTAAAAAACACACATATGCAGAGTCGACTTCAGAAATACTCTCAGGACCTCTGGGTGGCTCAGTCGGTTAAGCATCTGCCTTCGGCTAGGGTCATAATCCCAGGGTCCTGGGATGGAGCCTCATGTTGGGGCTCCCTGCTCAGTGAGGAGTCTGCTTCTCCTTCTCCCTCTGCCTCTCTCCCTGCCTTGTAATCTCTCTTACTCACTCTCAAATAAATAAATAAAATCTTAAAAAGAATTCTCTAAATCATTTTCCAAAGCCTTTCTACCCCTAAGTCCTCAACCCTGACGGAGCCAGATGATTATCTGTGAGTTAAATATCTGGCATAATTTGTGGTTATAAGAGCCTTTTTAAATTTGTAATTCAATCTAGATGTAGTTTATCAGCACACATTTTAATTAAGCTATTAATTCCAGTAGTGTTTGGGTTTATACATCCTATGCAATGAGATCTTTGCATTTTTCTGATTGCTCCCTATTCCCCAATTTGCTCAGATTTAAGACCTTCAGTTACATAATTTTTATATCATGATATTTTGGCCAACCTATTTCCAATCTTTCAAAAAATTAGGACTTTCTAGAATGATCTGGCCCCCACGCTGTAGGTATGCATGGTCAGATGATCATAGACAGGGAGAAAGTGGTCACCAGTTTCTCTAGGTTTAAGGAACAGGATAGCCAAAACCCAAAGCAGAGTCAAAGAGGCCCAGGGCCCTTGCTAAAGAGGAAGTAATGTCCCTTTGGCAGTAACCTCGTCAGATTCAGCACTCAGACCTCTCCGCCCACCCCCTCTCTATGTACATACAGAATGAGACCAGTTTGCCCGTGTACATTAAGGTGGATAAGCAAAGACAGGCTCATCTGAGCTCTTCTCTACCCACGACAGAGTGTGGAAGCTGATTCTAAGTGTCCAGGAATGTGTTCTCTAAACATGAGAGCTTCTAGACTCTTCTCTCCTGTGGAGAGGTGTTTAAGATGGTTCTCATTCACAACGTGTAACATGAAAAGGGTTAATAGAAGAAGAGACATTCGAAGATGTAGTTCATCTGAAGTAAAACAGACCATTTTAAGGATTTGTTATTTTGCCTTCCCAAAACGAGAGGCTTTGAGAGGTTCACTGACTTCATTTGGATGTCCGAGAGAAGAGAGGTCATGCTAGCATCTCTGGGTTCTCAAGTTGCTCTCACAACCACAAGACCACAATTCCTTCCTCTCTCACTGATCTGCAGAGAGCGATGCAAGACGTCCGCAGCTGCGTGGGAACAAGGACAGGAAGGAAAACAGCACAGTGTTACTTAGCAAGTGTGCAAAATAAAATCTGAATTTAAATGACTCTTTTCAGGCATTGCTTTGTAAATTCGGTAGACGATTGTCACTATGTATCGTACATCAATGAAACGGTTTATTAAAAGCCTACCATAGCTAGGAACTGTGAGACCAGGCATACAAAGCACGCGTAAAACGAAGCCCCTGCTGTCAGGTACTAAAATCATCACTGAGGAACCGCGAGGAGCAGTGTGGTAGACGTTTCCCAGCCCAGATCCCTTTTAAAGGCGGGGACAGCCATCCTTTGGCGGGTGAAAATGCCTGTGCTAACATCTTAGAGCCGTGACTTGCTCCAGAGACCTGACCTGGGCTAAGTGGGGCTATTTCACTGGAGACCTCTGAGAGGTTAGACCCTCCCTTCTCCAAGGGTGACCGAGGACTGACTCATTTCCACTCTTTCATATTTTCCCCAGATTTTTGCCTGGGACCCTATCATGATGCAGCTCTTTCCTGTACTGCTCCCTCCTCCTTACACTTAGGTTTTTCCTAAAAAGTGTTCGCTCAGCAAAGGAGACATATCAGAATCCCTTCTTGCGCTCTGCGACTACAAAACCCGACAGGTGTTGTTTGAGGTGACTGGATAGGTTCCTAGATGTGTTGTCTAGGGGAGGATTAGGAACATTAAGAGTTTTAATGGAGATCCCAACATTTAACATGCTGCCTCATATCCCCTCTATTTTTCTTCTAAAGACTAAACAGTCTGGTTTTTCAGTGCCACTTTTTAATATTTGTTGGCACTTAGAGATATTCTCTGGGAGGCAGACTAACAGAGCAGTAAGTATGTATGTATCTACCTGAATAGTATGTGTTTTTGCACTTTCCCACAATTGTGTGCTCATTAAAAGCCCTTCAGTCAAGAAATGCTTTTTGGGGTGCCTGAGTGGCTCCGTCATTGAGGGTCAGCATCCTGGGATCAAGCCCCGCATCGGGCCCCTGCGCCATGGGAGGTCTGCTTCTCCCTCTGCCTGCGTGTGCCCCCTCTCTCACTTGTGTCTCTGTCAAGTAAATAAATAAAATCTTAAAAAAAAAAACAAAAAAGACACGTTTTCCCACGCTCCTTACAGATTAATAGAATAGAATGTATCTAGGGGGAAACTGGTAGCCTTCCTACAGAGGCAGTCTAGTTAGGAAAGCTCTTACAAAGTGTTGGGAGATTTAGCTCTTGCATCCATTATTCCTGCATCTCAACAAGTGAGTTTATGACCACATGATAAAGAACAGAATCAATGGAAACCTTTACTAAAATTGAAATTATTTTTATGATGATGCCAGGCTCTTTCTGGTGGAGGTACTTCCCGCTGTCCCTTCTCCTAACTCTCACAGGCTGGTCCCTCCCAGCAATCACGTGCTCCTTTTCAACTCTCCTGTGTTGTTACGGCATAACCGTTGCATCACCAAATCCTAAATATTAACAAGTTAGGTTGAATTATTAGAGACAAATTAAAACGTAAGAGCCATCTCAAGGATGTGTTTCTCCTCCCACACTGCACAAGAATGATTGATTTTCAAGACAAAAACAGGGCAGTGTTAAAGAAAAACTTGTTCATGCTCTTGTTCGAGATGGTAAGGCAGACTTCACTCAAGTGGGGACTACCTCGTTGGAGTTCTGTAGTTGAAGAGATAGATCTAACTCAACTTAGACTCCCACAAGGACAAGCCAAGGGAGGTGAGGAAGTCAGTGGATGGAAAATTACCAAGAGGAAACATTGTAGGTCAAGGAGGATTCTTGCAGGCAGGTTTAATAGGATTCTTGCTACAGGCAGGTCCAGGGGATAAGATATCAGTAAACTGAGGTAGCAGGATTCTTGTTCAGACTGGGTTCTACAAGGACAAAGAGGGAAACCTGAGGTCTGGCCTCGTCTGGCAGAGAGCTCATGGGAAGCTGGTTAGAATGAGGTCAAGGAGACAGTCTTCATTGGCAGTACCCAAGAGTCAGCGGAGGTTATAAAGTTAGTGTGATAATAACTAACCCTTAGTATGGCCAATGCTATTCCGAGGGCTTTGCAATGTTAATTAATCTTCACAATAATCGTGCGTGGATAATGTTACCATTCCCATTTTGCAGGTGAGGAAACCGAGGCACAGAGAGTTTAGGCGACTTTCCCCAAGCCTCCCAGCTTTCATCTGAAGGATTTGGACCTAGGAAGTCTGGTTATGAGTCCATAGTCTAACCAGTAAGACGTACTGTCTTTTTGTGCTAGAGATAAATAGAATCCAAGTCTACGATCTGATTATAGATGTTATAACTGACAGAATGAGCCAGAAGCTCTGACAGAATAATTTATAATCTCCTTTCATTGGCTACTGTACCATAGTTACAGACAGAATTTTAAATAGGTCGGTTTCTTAGATGAGTTCCAACCCCTTGAATGAAAAGGGAGCTGAAAGTATGGTTAATACTTATGAAAATACTTATGAAAAGGCATGTGAACATCAATGTTCCCTTTTAAGAAACCAATTCTTACTGGATATTTGTATATTTGCATTTTCAGAGGACAGAAACCGCAAGTTTTGGAAAACTCCCATCTTTGAAAACTCTCTTAGGGCTCATTAAAAACTGCATTTGTTCATTCTCTAGGATGTTAAAAGGTATTGCACAAACACAGACTCCTTGGCATTTTGCATGCGGTGCCTCTGATTTATAACAGTATTTATTCTGCAAGAACACAGTGTGATGGCTAAGATGTGCAAACACAGAGACAGCAATTATGAAGTAGGTCTGGAAAACAAGACTACTGTTTGAAACGGAAACAGAAGGAAAGGTCAAGATCCACATTTTTGGAGAAATGGGTTGCATTGTAAGTAGCACTTTGATGGGCCTCCTTTCTTAAGGTATCCTCTTTTTAAATTGGCCCAAGGTTGTTGCTACTGTCAGAACCACTTCTTTAAAATGAGAAATTATATACATCTAATAAACATTGATCTTATCTGGAATGGTTAACAGTATCAGACCATTAAAACTGTAATACAGGTTACTTCCAGCTGTCATCATGAAACAAACGGCTGTGATACAGAGACACAGATAATACTTGGGTAAAGGACAGGAAAGGAACAGGTCTGGGATGTGGGACATTGCATGAGGAATGGCCAGCCCAGGTCTAGTAAAGAACAAAGCATATTGGAGGGGGGGCAGTCTGCAAAGGGAGAGTTTTCTCAAATCATATTTTGGCCTTATTGTTGGGTGTCAGAAAGTGGTTTTGTTGTTTGTTTGTTTGTTTGTTTGTTGAGGGTGGTAGATCTGGAATGTCTTTTTCCAAGGCCGTGGGATGGAACCTCATCAATTCGGAATCACTTAAGAGTTGCTTTGGTGAATGTTATGGTGATATATGGTTCATCTTCTGTTGGAATCTGCCAATGAGCACCACCCCTCAGCTAACTTCCCCTTCTGATGATGCATGGGGATAAAGCAAACAGTCCTCACCCTCACATCCTTCCACCAGCATTTCCGTTTTGAGTTCAGTAGTTCCTTGGCTCTGCCAGTAGGTTGCAGTTCATTGTACCAAGGATGAGTGTGTGACCGAAGCTAGACCAATCAGAGTCCTTTCTGAGGTGGATGGAGAGTGGAGGCAATGAAGAAAGCAATGAAAGAGGAAACTGAGGCCGGTTCCCTGGGAAGTCGATTGTGACCTCCATACTCAGGAGTTGCTTACTCTGCCGGACAGTCCGAGATACAGGAAGGTAGGGTGCGCAGACGGAGGAATGCAGTGGTTACCCAGAGAGAAACGCGATGGAGACACGGAAGACATCCAGGCACTTTCTGAGGCTGAGCATTTCTTTAAGTCCCCACAGTTTATAACAAATTCTCCCTGTTTGCTTAATTTAGTTCAACTGGATTCATTTTTTTGCAACAAAAAGAAAACCCTCTTGTCTATGACTCTAAAGGTATGTAGTTCAATTACTTTTCTTTTTTTTGAACCAAGAGGAAAAACAACAAATTCTCCAACTGCACAGTTCCCTCTGGCCTTATCGCCTCTGCGTGGTGCGTGTTTCATGGCTTGTGGAGAAGGAAATCGTCAACTTTGTGTGCTCCCGTCACACCGGTTGTGTGGGAGCGTTGCTGGTAAACATGCTTCAGGGAGAAAGAGGACTTAAATGGAGATAATGATCGGAAAGCACTTTGCATGATGACTTCCCCAGTAGTTAGGAATTCATTGGGCCCCAGTGGTTACAAGGAACACTCAAGTTATTTTAAAAAAGAAAAAACAAAATAGCTCTTGGAAGGAAATACATAAACGAAAAGAACCTTGGCCAAGAGCTGAGGTCTGGCATGGCAACTCTGAGAACTGGATTTTCTAGTCAGCCTTTCAGTAGGAGTTGGCTGCCCTCTGCCATCGGAGACTTGGTTCTTCTTTGTGTCTTCTGCTTCGCCAGCTCTACTGACCACCTCGTTCACCTGTCTTCAGCCCGCTTTTCCCACCTCCGCGTCTGTCTCTTTTCTTGTAACTTCAGCTTATTGTAGCTCGTATATGCTTCTGACATACTACGGTCCTGACTACCCATTTCTTTCTTTCTTTATTTAAAAAAGATTTTATTTATTTGAGAAAGAGCACGAGTTGACGGGGGGAGGGAGGACCAGAGGGAAATGGAGAAGGACACTGTCCGCGGAGCAGGGAGCCTGGCTCAGGGCTGCATCCCAGCACCCTGAGGTCATGACCTGAGCCGAGGGCAGCTGCTTGACCGACTGAGCCACCCAGGCGTCCCCTGACTACCCCATTTCTGATCTGAATTTTTTTTTTCTCCCCCTCAGCTTCTATGTCATCTACACTTGCTGATTCTTTTCTCTCCTCTAGTTACGTTTTTCTCTTTTTTTAAATTTATTTTTTATTTATTTTCAGCATAACAGTATTCATTATTTTTGCACCACACCCAGTGCTCCATGCAATCCGTGCCCCTGTAATACCCACCACCTGGTTCCCCCACCTTCCCCCCCCCACCACATCAAACCCCTCAAATTGTTTTTCAGAGTCCATGGTCTCTCATGGTTCACCTCTCCTTCCAATTTCGTTTTTCTTTTTTTAAGTTTCCATTTAAATTCCAGTTAGTTAACATGCAGTGTGATATTAGTTTCAGGTGTACGATAGAGTGATTCAACACTTTGAGAGGTAGGTCACCCAGTGCTCATCACAGCAAGGGCGCTCCCGTCCCCTAGTTAATCCCCCACCCTCCACCCACCTCCTTTCTAGTAACCATCTAGTAACCATCTCTTAGCGTGGAGAAGCAACCAAGTAGCGTTGGATCTCCACGCTAAGACTCTGATTCCTGGATTACCTCCCTCTCTCTTTTTCCCCCTTTGCTCATTTGTTTCGTTTCTTCAATTCCACTTATGAGGGAGATCATACGGCACTTTCTGTCTCTGATTTATTTCACTCAGCATAATACCCTCTAGCTCCATCCATGTCATTGCAAATGGCAAGATTTCATTCTTTTTATGGCTGAGTGATATTCTGTTGTGTGTATGTACATACCTTCTTTATCCATTCCTCAGTCAGTAGACACGGGAGCTGTTTCCAAAATTCGACCATTGTTTCCATATACTGCTCTAAACATTGGGGCGCAGGTATCCCTTTGAATTAGTATATTTGTATCCTTTGGGTAAATACTTAGTAGTGCAATCCTGGATCATAGGATAGTTCTATTTTCAACTTTTGGAGGAAACTCCGCAGAGCTTCCCAAGGTGGCACCACTGATTTGCATTTCCACCAACCGTGCAAGAGGGTTCCTTTTTCTCTACATCCTAGCCAACACCTGTTGTTTCTTGTGTTGTTGATTTTAGCCATTCTGCTAGGTGATATCTCACTGTGGTTTTGATTTGTATTTCCCTGATTCTGAGTGATATTGAGCAACTTTTCATGTGTCTCTTAGCCATCTGGATGTCTTCTCTGGAAAAATGTCTATTTATGTCTTCTGCCCATTTTTAAATTAGATTATTCATTTTTGGGGTACTGAGTTTTATAAGTTCTTTATGGATTTTGGATACTAATCTTTTATCAGATATGTCATTTGCAAATATTTTCTCCCATTCCATAGGTTGACTTTTAGTTTTGTTGATTATTTCCTTTGCTGTACAGAAGCTAGAAGTTATTGTCTGTGTTCTCTTTTAGGATTTTTATGGTTTCAGTTCTCATATTTAGGCTTTTCATAATTTTGAATTTTTTTGTGTGTATGGTGGTAGAAAGTGGTGCAGTTTTATTCTTTTGCATGTTGTTGTCCAGTTTTCCCAGTTTGCTAAAGAGAATGTCTTTTTCCCATTGGATATTCTTTCCTGCTTTGTCAAAGGTTAATAAACCACATAATTGTGGGTTCACTCTGTTCTATTGATCTATGTGTTTATTTTTGTGATTCCTTTTTTTTAAATTTTTACTTTGAAATTTTGGAGAGAGGGAATCTAATTTCTCATTAATCTCTGTTTCAGAGAGTTCGTGCATTTAACGTCCTTATAATATTCTGGTTGCTATGAGCTTCTATGTCGGGTGCCCTCAGTCCAAAGTGATAGCTAGACAATAACAGGGATGCCAGCTGTTACGAAAGGACTGTATGGTCTCATGGTAAATCATGGAAGCCTAGAGCTGTTCTCTCTTAGGACACTGTGGACATAATTCATTTGTTTAATAGAGCTCTCAATAAGACCTTTCTTTCTTTCTCTCTTTCTTTCGTAATGACTGGGGAAACATCTTTCCAGAAATGTTTAATCTTTCACATTTGTACTGTCCTTATATATATATATGCAAACTTTCCAGAAGATGACCTGTGGCTAGGTGTTTTTCCAGTTGTCTTGTGCAATAGTTCTCAAAATGTGGTCAATAGACTTCCAGGGTGAGTGTCTCTGAAGTCTGCGAGGTCTAAATTATTTTGATTATAATACTAAGACGGTGCAATCTTCTAACGCTGTTTCTCTGTGTCAACATTTGCACTACTGGCATAAAGCAATGGTGGTTAAAATTGCTGGCATCTCAGTAGGACTCAAGGCAGCTGTGCCAAACTGTACTAGGAGTCATTGTGTCTTCTCACTGCCATGTCCTGGCAGGACAAACAAAACAAAAAAGACACAAAGAGAAAAAGATAAAAGAAGGAGAAGAAAGAAAGCCAGTTTCCACTAAGAATGTCCTTGATGGGGGCGCCTGGGTGGCTCAGTGGATTAAAGCCTCTGCCTTCAGCTCAGGGCATGATCCCAGAGTCCTGGGATCAAGCGAGCCCCACATTTCTGCTGTCTGCTCCGCGGGGAGCCTGCTTCCTCCTTGCTCTCTGCCTGCCTCTCGGCCTACTTGTGATCTCTGTCTGTCTAATAAACAAATAAAATCTTTAAAAAAAATTTAAAAAAAGAATGTCCTTGATGGAATGAGACAATAAATTGCATTTATCTTAATACTTGTTTATATATTTTTAAATATCCTATGTCAAAAATGCAGCACGTCTCCTGCAGAGAGAAAAATACAATAGTTGCCTTGAGCAATTGCTGGAGATGCAAGCTGAACTAGTTGCTTTTCTTAGGGAACATCATTTCTTGAAAAAATGGCTAACATAAAATGATGGTTACGTAGACTTGGGCATTGACAGACATTTTACTTAAAAAAATGTATGAAGTGAACCTGTCACTTACAGAAAAACAAATGATGGTGCTTTTGCCAAAGAGAAAAATGAGAGTGAAAGTTAGAGTTTTGGGAAACTTGTCTCCATCACAATGAGCTTGATAGTTTCCCAGTAATTTAAAGACTTCACTGATGAGATTGGTGGTGGTATTGGTGAAAATAGTTTTTGACATTATATAATGAAAAATTAACATTTGGAAGATCTGCATAACTAAGGGAAGCAATACTTTCCAAGTAACCCATGGTTTATTTTACAAAATCATGCTTGGTTAAAGATCCACTGAAAATGCAAGATAGACCAATGGATATTCTTGTAACAAGTTTAAATGTATGGTTTCGGGTTCCACATTATGACTAACCTTTAGGAAATTGTCACTTTTTGAGTATTAGTGTATTATCAAAGAAAAGTGTCCTCAATTATCTGAAATGTCTATTAAAATACACATTCTTCCTCCTTTTTCAAATAACATATGTGTGGGGCCACATTTTCTTCACATACTTTACACTACATATCACAACAGAATGAATGTTAAAGGAGATATGAGAATCTAGCCGTCTTCTCGTAATTCATACATTGAGAGATTTGCCAAAATGCAAAACAATGATCTTCTCACTAAGTGTTTTTTGTTTTGAAAAGTATAGCTATATTTTTAAAAATGATATTTATGTTAAGTAGTGGGATTATTATTGTTGTTATTATTTTTTTAAAGATTTTATTCATTTATTTGACAGAGAGAGAGAGATCACAAACAGCCTGAGAGGCAGGTTGGGGCGGGGGGGGGGGGCAGGCTCCCTGCTGAGCAGAGAGCCCTACATGGAGCTCGATCCCAGGACCCGGAGACCTCGATCTGAGCAGAAGGCAGAGGCCCAACCCACTGAGCCACCCAGGTGCCCCAGATTATTATTTTTCATAGAGCTAACAAATAAAAATTTCAAGAATTTCTCAGTTCTAATTTCTAATGCTATAAATGCTTGTAGATATAATTTACATAACCCAAAAGTCTTTAAGTTTCTCAGTAACATTTAAGAATGGCAGGCAATGGTGCATTGGAGTTGGCTGGCACCAGCGCGTGGAAACCAGTTGTAGGGGTCTCCGTCCAGCTCTGTGTTCAATGACATCATGCGGAGAGCTTGAAATCGGCCCCGGAGGAGGTGTTTACAAAACAAACATCAGTAAATGCTACCAATCAGAGCTTTTCTTTCTTTCTTTCTTTTTTTAAGCTGTTTATTCAACATTTATCAGTATATTACTCTCCAAAGGAATACCAAGATCAAAATATTGGTGAGCCCTGGCCTGTGACTCCTCTATCTCTGTCCTCTGTCATTGGGGAAATTTCCTAGTTTACTCTTTTACTCCTTTGATAAATATTCACCGAGTGTCTCTATTTTTTAGGCATTATCTTGAGAAATGGAGATGCCAAGATGTATAATTTGAAATACAGAATTCTCCATTTAGCAGTAATGTGAGCAAACCGGCATCCACAAAAGGATACGACGACCGTTGTGCCAGGGAGTTGCGAATGGTAGCACAACGGGAAGGACATCCCCAGCCTGGAGCGCGGGACGGAGGAGGTGATGAGGTGATGGAGTGCCGGGAAGGAGCCTGTATCAGTCAGCATTCCGGCGGGAGACAAACCCGTACCGAAATTTAACCCAAGGACTTATTAACCACATACAAAGTTGCTGACTAGGAAACTGAAAAGACAAAAGAAAAACACTAAATTGTTAGGGAAGTAACAGTGGCTGGGACTAGCCACCACTCCCAGCCGGGTGGAATAAAGAGACGTCGGAATTATTAATTTAGAAGACCGGCTGGGGCCCCATGGAGCTGAAGTTCAGACCGTAGAGCCCGAGATACTGCCCAGTCAGTGCTGGTATCTCTCAGGTCTGGAAGAGGAGCCCTTTGGACTGGAAGCCAGACCTCTGAGGAAGGGGTGCCTGCTGCCTCCTTTGTCTCTAAAGTAGAGCAAAATATAGGGATGTTCTGCAAGCAGAGGAAAACCTGCAAGTGGTGTTAAGCTGCTGCTCTGGGAGGAAAAGAAATGGTGCCGGTAGGGTGAAGGATTGATGCTAGGGCAATGCGCCCACGTGCAGAAAGCAGGCTGAGAGAAAACACGCAGCAAGTCCCCGCGTTCTCCTCCTTCTAGAATACTTCATCGGCGGAGCCTAACAGGAACCAGCTGGCGAAGCAGCAATGTGGGGGCTCCTGTCAAAGCGTCCTGAAGCAAGAGTATAGATGGGTGCGTCTGCAGTTGAGGGAGAGCAGCTTCCTCACTGACACAGTCTGCCCCTGGCTACACAGCATCCAGGCTTCTGCTGATTCCGCATCGGACTGACGGTGAAAAGAACTCTGTGTCCACTGCGCAAGACTCAACTCTTCTTTGTACGAATGAAGATATTTTCCCCTTCCTGTCAATCGAGGAGACACATGGTGCTAATAATCGTGGAGTCACTTTCTGGGCGTCGGTCACATTGCCTACGTCTGGACCATATCAAGTCTTCCTCAAACTCGGTAATAGTCTCACCAGACGGTTCTTCTCCCGAAGACTAACTTGTAAAGTTAACCTGCAGCAAGACGTGTGCAAAATGGTGAGGGCAGGAAGGACAGAGAATGAAATCGTCTCTCTCTGTCTCTGTGTATACACAGAAGCACAGCACACATTCATAATAAGCAGGGCAGAGAATGTGCGAAGCTGCCACAGTCTTTATTTCCACAACTGGTCACGGGACCATAGATATTATTAATATTTTCTCTCTTCCTTTCTATTTCTCATTTGTCCTCAGGTAGGATCTCAGCTGCTAGGACTTCCTGGCTTGGTAGGACAATCTAAACTTTCAGTACTGAAGCACCCGAATATGCAGTTGTCTGTCCTGATTTTTCTGTATGGCTGCCATTTTCTATTTGATGCAGCGAGAGGCTCCTCTAAGAACCCCCTGGGTTCTGCCTCCACTGGGCAGCAGCGGTTCCGTGTACCTCAGTGCTCTGGGAGTATCATTCCCGTAGTCTGAAGTATACATTCAGCAGGAGCAAGAAGAGGCCCAATGAGTTAGGTGTCGATCTCAACTTCTTCTTCGCTGGAGTCATTGTTATGTGGCAAAAATCTTCTGCCTGTTGGAACCACGATCTCCACATCAACAGAACTGAAAGACTACAAGGATGGGTAGCCGAACTTCTGGGAGTGGTCTTTAAGTGTAATATTGAGGGGAAGCATTTTTGCTTCCTCCTTGGTTCCTGAACCCATGTATTTTGGTTACAGAAGGGACAGCACTATATAGTAGTTGCTGATATAGAGTATTTTTACCTTGTATGCTAGAAGCCCACCCCTTAGTAGACATTGTGAGTTCAGGAGGCTCTCCACCACTCCTGTAAGCTAACTGCTTCTGAGTGACAGTTGTGTGGTAAGATCAGTGAATTCCACGGACAAACCCACTGGGGTGCTTCTTCAGTTGTGAAATGAATTCTTTGACCAGGAGCAACCTTGTACAGAACGCCATGATGGTGGATAAAGCACTCTGAAAGTCCACAAATGGTGACACTTGCAAAAGCCTTACAACCAGGGAAGGCAAATCTATATCCAAAATCTATGTCTATTTCAGTGGGGAAAAATCTGTGCCTCTCCCGTGATGTAGGGACCCACTGTCAGGAGTCTGCATCTGATAGGTGGCTGGTCCCCCAGGGACTCAGTGTGCATCCTTTATGGCGGCCCGTTCTGCGCTCATCCACAACTGTGGCTAGGTCAGTCCACGTTGTTAGGTTCACAGCCTCCAATCTTGCGACTGCGATCACATGACATGTGGGCCCGGTGAGCAAGCCCTGTAGTGGCTGGTGAAGGAAGCTGATCGGTAGATACAGACCGCCCTGCCCATTTTTCCTGCCTGCATGACCACTGCAAGCCTCCTTTGTGATAGATGCTCTTTGGAGGGTTTTCACCGACAACTTCCCTCTCTCTGCTTCTAATGAGAGACCCGTCCACATGTCTGCCACAGACCCCTCCTCCTCATCATGCCAATCCTTTTTTTTTTTTTTTTTTAACAAGTCCCTGAACCTCTATCCAAGCTGTTGTCGATCACCCACGAACTATGGTAAGTCCATACTCTGGCCATCTCTCAGTTCAGAAAAAGTGGTCAACGAAATATGTGACTCGAAGTTCTGCCTTTGGGGTGCATTTTCCTTTACCGCTGACCAGAGACTCCCCCTGAGTAGAACTATAATGCTGCGACTGTCCGTCCCAGTTTGTCCCGGATATGGTTTCACTATCCGTAAATCGGGACTCAGCTTCTTTGTCCTCAGTCCACTGGTCCTAAGAAACGCCCCTGTGTGGCTGTAGATACGGATTGAAGACGGGCCAGGAGTTGATGTTGCAGGAGTGTAAGCCACCTGCTTAGGCAATTTAATTGTGCCTTCTGGACCTGCCTGGGCTCAATCTCTTACATACTATTTCCGTCTGATGACAGATTGCTTCTGTGTAGTCCCAGCCTTATGGCTAGAAAGGTCACTTAGTTCATAATGGGAAATTCAGAATATACGTAAGGCATTCAGTTCTGATATCACACTAGAAGCTGTTTCTGAAAAGACTTTCATCTGCAGAAGAGGCCTGGATTGGCTTCAAAACCTTGAGTTCTCCACTTAATTCTCTAACTGTTGCTTGCCAGCAACTTCACGCAGCTTCCCATTTGCCAGAGAGAGTCCACGTGTTGCCGAGTTTGCCGGGTCACAAGAAGAGCGGCTTGCCCCCCAGCCTTGCTCTGGTCCCCCACAACACTGGCAGCTTTGCAGACTACTTGAAAGTGGAACCTAAGTAGCCCACTCACACAGGTGTGTATCACATCTAAAGTCCAAAAAGGCCCACCCAGTGCCTCTTCTTTAGAGGTAGACTGTGCAAGCTGCGGCAATTCTCTTCCACTCCGAAGGAGACCCTGAGGAGTTCCGTAGCATTTGATCCCCGGGAACTTCACATATGCAATGAGTCCCTGAATTTTCGTGGGGTTTAACTCCTATTCTCCGGCTAGGTCTGTCTAAATTACAGAAAATACCTGCTACTTCCTCTTCAGGTCCTGGTCAGGGCCAACCAATATAACACCGTCAATGCAGTAGATGTGATTTCATGTGGACTGTCAAGATAAGCACAATCTTTGCAGACTCTGGTACGGCAGAGAGCAGGGAAGCGGACATAGCGCTGAGGCTACATCAGGTAAAAGCAAATGGCATCTGGTACAAACTGATATGGGAAAAGGAGCATTTTCGAATCAATTGCTGCACACCAGGTGCCAGGGGCTCTTGATTTGTTCCAGGAAAGAGATTCCATCTAAAGAGCTGCTGCATCGGAAGGGCCCTGATTAAGTCTGCCGTACTGCACGGTCATTCCCAAGCATCCATCCAACCTCCCTAGGGCTCAAATAGGCAAAGTGCATGGGGATACTACAGGTCTCCTTATACCTGCCTGTTGTCAGATCTTTGAGAGTAGCCTAATCTCTGGAGTTCCATCTGGGAGGAGGCATTGCTTTTAGATTACAATCCCAGTAGTGATGGAAATTTCCAGGGCCTTCCACTTGACCCATTTTTGCCATAATGGTCCTCACTGTGCAGAAGTTCAAAGGAATGGTTGTAGAACATATGACAGAATCATCCGATCTCAGAATTATCCTACCTGCATTAAGAGAGAGCTGGGCTATGTACCTCCCATCCTGTCATTGGTTGAGGGTTTTTCTCACGTACAGCCTGAGCAGACTCTGAGGGCCAGAGAAAATGAACAGGGCGCCTGCAGCTTCTGCTACAGAGTTATTGGAATGGGACAGTTTCTAGGTTCTCTTTCCAACATGCTGTGAAGTTAATGATATCCAGTAGGCTGTCGGGTTAGTGAGTCAGAAATTCAGTAGAGAAGATTTTAGCTCCTCCTCTGCATGTCCATGGCCTTGTGCTCATTTCTATTATAGCATTTACTATATTTTATTTGAATGACCTATCTATGTGTTGCCTTTTGGCCAAACTGTAAGAGCTGTCTCTTTTTTTCCAGTGCCCATCAAAATACCTCGTGCACAATAGTTGCTCATGAAGTGCTCATTGAGCCAAAGTGAATGTTTTCTTCCTCATCATTTTTCTTTGTGCTGTTTTAGAAAACTTTCCAGAAGTGCCAGAGTAAAAACTAATATATAATCAAGAGGATATCAACTGCATTTTGGATACCAGTATCATGCCTAGCAAGTCCCAGTCAAGCTCTCTTTGGGCAGTGGGGAAAATCTTCTTCCAAAAGAAAGTTGAAGCAGTCAGAGTCTGTAATTAATTTAGAGTGTATATGCTAATATATTTCTAATATTAGGATACGATGTGATATAAGCGCATTTAATTGATTGTCTCGCACCTCAAAGTAATGCCAAGTCATTTACTGACACCATATACCATTCTTAAAACTTAAAAACTGGCTGATAATATTCATACAGGATTTATTGTTCCCTGAGAACAAAAACAATGAATTATCATCAGCAGCTAGGCAAATATATGAGTCACACCATTTTTTTTTTTCAAATAAGAAATTGATGATCACAACAAACCCATATACAAAAGGAAATAAAACATGTGGCCTAAAACAGAACACATGTGTACACTCTAGAGTCATTGAAACCCAACGATCAAGTTTCTTCGGTTGCATTAACAAATAAACAGGTGTTTGATTCTCAATACTTGTGCAACTGGCTGGGATAAGATCAGAAGTAGCCATGATCCGGTGGCTTCTGGGAACACACAGTTGCTACATATTTATGGAGAAATAAAACAATATCTACTTGGTTTACAGTACTGTCATTTTATATGCCACATACTACAATACACCAAAAATTTTATACTTTTTAATTGTATATCACTTAAGTTTCTTTCTTTCTTTTTTTTTTTTTTTTATGGAATCACATAAATGGTTAGTATCACTTGGAGCCAAATTGTCCCATACAGCTGTCTGCTTTCCCTGGCACGTCGCTAACCCGAATTTGGGTCATGATCTTCCTGGAGATGTCTGACCTCGAGGGCTGTAGGGGAAGCTGAATTAAGCCTGTGAGAAGTAGCACATGGCTTTTCTCCATGGTTACCCACTTTGTCCACCTCTCAAAAACCATGGGAAGAAGACGGCTGGGTGGAGACAGCCAAACCCATTTGGTTGTAGAAAGGGGTAATGAGGAAGGACATGGCACAGATTTGTATTCTGAATAAGAAAGAAGTAGGTCACGATTGAATTGTCCTTATAAGAAGTAAGCAAGCTTTATTAATTCTTATCAAACATTTTATGAGTGATCATAAAATAATAATAATCATAAATAAACTAATCATCAAATAATAGTGATGTTGATCCTTGGGCTTTGCAACAATATTCTCAGCACACAGAATCTGTTTACATAGTTTGTGTCCAGATTGGCTCCCCCCGTTAACTAAGAAGAGTAGGCTCATTTTTCCTAACGGCAGTTAGCTCTGGAGAGAGGAAAGATCTGTTCTCTTGCCATGGCTTCATGGGTGTCCAGTTTGGGTCTCTCTCGAGGGCAGGTTGTTGACCGTGTGGACAGTTCAGTATAATCTATTGTGAGTATTTGAAGAGTGACTCAAAGCAATTTTCCCCCTGATATGGGTAATAAGATACGATAAGAAATAATAGTTACCCTTCTAAGTCCTCCCCATCCATGCTGTGCTCAAGTTTTCCTTACATTATTTCATTTAATCCTTATAAAACTGTGATTTCCAGGTAAGAAAAAAGGCTTTAAAAAGTTCAGTCACTTGCCATGTAAGTCATAGAGATATTAAACAATAAAGCTGAAGTTTGAGCCCCAAATAAAAAAAAACAATAATAATAACAATAATTTACATTTGTTTAGCACTTTATGGTTTACTGATGGCATTTATATCTTTTCTTTCACCTAATCTTCCCAGACAACCTTGTGAGATAGTCCGGAGTTATTTCCCATTTTTGCAAATGTGGGATTGGAGACTTTGAGAGGTCACTCAGCCAGTAGGTGACAGGGACAACATACAGGGCTAAGTGTGCTGGTTCCTGGTTTCAGGATCTTTGTTTCTTTCAGGATCTTGGTTTCTTTCTTTCCTTTTTTTTTTTTTTTTAGATTTATTTATTTATTTGAGAGAGAGAGAAAGATGTGTACGGGCACACACGCATGCATCTCAGAGGAGGGGCAGAGGTAAAGAATCTTCAAGCAGACTCCCTGCTGGGCAGCGCTCCAGCCCACATCCCATGAGATCACCACCGGAGCTGGAACCGAGAGTCAGATGCCCAGCCCACTGAGCCACCGGTCGCCCCTCAGGATCTTTCAACTCTTAGACCGCTGAGGTCAGGCATATGCATATTTATTGTGAAATGAAAGTCTGTACAATACAAAGAAAAATGTAGATCTTATAATTAACCAGATTATTCAGGCCCTGTCAGTCCCAGCCACCCCACTTTTGCTTAATGAAATTAAAAAGAGTAAAGGGCTGTTAATGAACATTAGCATATATATTTGAAATATGAGACCCAATACAGTTCCTCAGGTATGATCCTAGAAAGCTTATATTCTCTGATACTTATTTCATTATCCTTCCTAACTGGTGAAACACAATTTCTCTGCAATTGAAGTTTCTGAAAAGTATTGTTAATTTTTCTCAAAAATGTTAGATAATGAAGGCATTTATCTCACTCCTTTTAATGTATTATCATTCAGTAGTCATTTAAACTTTAGATAAAAATCAAGTATTTATTAAGAAATGGCTTTCATTATTTTTAACTGTTATTTAAATTTTTAATATTTTGCCAATTTTGAAATATGTCAAAATTGCATAAATACACTGCTTTCAGCTTTAAAATTCTCAAAGTTTGTCTCGAAATTGATCACCTTGATAGAGGAGCAACAGTTTTATATTTTTAAATAAACTTGGTTTCAAATTGGTAGGGATGGCAAGAGGATGAAAATCTGATATAAAGAGAGAAACGGTAAATTTAGAGTTTCAAATGATTCACCAAAACCATTAACCATTCTTCTTGGATATCTGGATATTTAACCTCACTTCAAGCTATGTATTTTTAATTTGATTTCTACACAAATTGACAATTGAGAACTTCTAATCAGTGGCTTCAAATGATGAACTTGTGAAATGGATTTCTATATTCAAGTTAGAGTGTTTTAGTATATGTGCTGCCGAAGTGAGCACATCGAGTTAGAGTGTTTTAAAACCCATTTTATTAACGGATACAAATATCTAAGGAGGAACATACAGACACACGCGTGCCCACATATGCTTTGTATATACACATGTGTGTGTGTGAGGCAGAAAACTTCAGGATACCTTTTTAACTGAAGAAATAGTATTCCTTGCTCCATGTCTTGTGTTAATAATCAAAGATGACATATTATTGTGTTTCTGAGTGTATGTACATATGTATGTATGTATTAATTTAAAAATAAAAGCAAAGCTTTGTCCCATAAAGCAATGATATGTTTAAGCATAGGAGCCTTGAATTTTCTAGAATGTAGTCTCCAAAATCAAGCAACCAGAGAATTTTTATCAAGCATCTGCTCTGTGGTTAGCTTTATATAAAGAAGAAAATACAGAAGTATGTCATTCTGACCCTTATTTTTATGGATCATGAAAACAGGTAACATATTGGCGAGGATGTGCTACCACAGGAACTCTCACAGAGACAGCTGATGGGAGTGGAAATTGGTTCAACTGCCCTGGAAACCCACTCATGCTACTCAGTCCAGTTGAAAATGTTCATGCCCTGAGATCTCAACGTTCCACTTACACGAATCTAATATAGAAAAACTCTTGGCTGTGTGCACAAAAAGGGGGGAGGCATGGACTGCAGACATTTTTATAACAGTGATGAACCGGAAAGAAACCCAAATCCATGGACAGTAAGCTGATAGAGAGTGGCATGTTCATAAGATGTGACATGTCATTGTACTTGCTCTAGCTGTAGGCAAACCTGCAGGTAGCTCAAAAACATGAAGTTGAGCTGGGGAGGGCAGCAAAAACTGACAGCATTCAATGTTCTGAGGCTGGGCTCCCACTCAGGTTCTCTCCTAAAAAGGAAAACAAACACACGATTTTGTTAAAAGAGGTCACAGAGAAATGATTCCACTTACATAAAATTCAAACACGAAACAATATATATTATTCAGGGCTATATAAAAGGCAATCTATTTTTTTTTTTAAAGGAAAGGAATGATTAACTGAAAATTTAGTACTAGAAGTACTTTTAGGGAGAGAGAGAGTGGGGGATGTGACCTGGGTAAGACATCCAGAAGTTTCAAAGGTACCACTTATATTCTACATATTGATTTGATATATATGTGATTTGTGCAACTCTAGCGCTGTGTACAAAGTATAGCAGCAAGACCCCGAAAGAAGTTGTATCAGGAGAGGGAAAGGAGATTAGGTAAATCTGTACAGAGGAGCGGGATCTTGCTTGCTTCTAAAAAAGTTGTTTTTACCATGTGACTTTATCTACTGTGAATATTGCTTGTTTTATCAAAGGTCTTTAAATTGCGTGTCAACTATATATTCTTTCTTGTATGTATATTTCACAGCACGATTGGAAAAAAAAAGTCAGAAAAGAGACCAGCAGATTTTTACGTCACCACAATAACATTAGTTGTGTTGGATGGTTTGGTTATAGGTGATTCCTTTTTCTACATCTTCTGTAATGTGTTTTTATTATAGTCATAGTGAAAATATATTAAAGTACTCCATTTATAGGGAAATGGCAATATTCTGACTTAGCCTAAATAAATCATAAAATGTAACTTGGAGTAGTTTTAGTTAAGATAATGAATCTCACAAATATTTGAGAGATATCAGTGTTAAAAGAACATCCTGAAGGTGATATTTCCACCACCATGTACTCTTGAGTAGTTCAGACGCTGCTCATCTGTTCTTAGGACAGAAGCAGCTCAGTTTTAAAGATGAACATGTTGTGGCACCTCGGTGGCTCAGTGGGTTAAGTCTCTGCCTTCAGCTCAGGTCGTGGTCTCAGGGTCCTGGGATCAAGCCCTGCTTCGGGCTCTCTGTTCAGCAGGGAGCCTGTTTTCCCCTGCCTCTCTGCCTACTTGTGATCTTTCTTTCTCTCTGTCAAATAAATAAGTAAAATCTTAAAAAAAAATGAATGTAACATTTTGGGTTGAAGGAAGTAGATATCGTCACATGCTAAAAGCAACTATTTTAGAAGCAAGCAAGAACCCCCTCTTCTGTACAGATTTACCTAATCTCCCTTCCCTCTCCTGATACAACTTCTTTCAGGGTCTTGCTGCTATACTTTGTACACAGCCTTAGAGTTGTACAAATCACATATTAATATAGTTATTTATAGACTTGGTTCTCCCCTACTAGGTTCTGAGCTCCTTGTGGGCAGTGTCTAACTGTAGCCACTTTGTGTCTTTTATTTCTACCACTGTGCCTCCAATAGAGCAGCTGCCTGGTTAATGTTTTTTTTTTTTTTAATTTTTAAGAAAGATTTTATTTATGTATTTGACAGAAAGAGACAAGTGGGAGAGGAAACACAAGCAGGGGGAGTGGGAGAGCGAGAAGCGGAGCCCGATGCAGGGGGGCGGGGAACGCTTAATGATTGAGCCACCCAGGCGTCTCCCCTGTTAATGTTTATTAAACTGAACAAAGAAGCAGCAAACATCTAAAATGCAGTGTGGGCATGTATTTATAAAATACATGGCTCCAAAACCCTGAATATTCTAGTAAGCTAATCTTCATGCAGAATGAGTCAATAAATGTCTATAATGTTTCAAGATCTATAGATAATGTTATTCTGCCATCATAGCACTTACAAACACTGCACAACACAATAAGCACGGTAAGTTGGTAACCTCTGGGTTCATGCCAAATGAAGTATCTTCCAGGTATTGTATTTGTGCTACCCCTCTCCATCTCCACCTTCCTTCTGTCCAGGAAGGCTGTAAGGCTCAAAACTGCTATTTTTAGCAGTTAATGATCAGAGAGCTTGACTTCCTCATCAGGTTCTGAGAATAGGAGAGCATAACCAGCCATGGTAGGGCAATCAGAGAGTTTGCTGCTCACAATCTCCTGTTTTGATTTTATTTTAATTAATTAATTAATTTAACAATGGATGAAGTGAAAATTTTTTTAAAATTTTATTTATTTGACAGAGAGAGAGAGATCACAAGCAGGCAGGGGCAGGCAGAGAGAGAGAGAGAGAGAGAGAGAGGGGAAAGCAGGCTCCCCACTGAGCAGAAAGCCTGATGCGGGGCTCGATCCCAGGACCCTGAGATCATGACCTGAGCCAAAGGCAGAGACTCAACCCACTGAGCCCCCCAGGTGCCCCATTCTCCTGTTTTTATAAAGATAAAATTACTTATACGTCATAAAATGGACAACAGCCCAAATGTCTACAAAATAGCCCAGTATTAGGACCAATAAGAACATAGCAGCAATTTCCCTCTGAAATACTTGCAGGCTACTGCCAGTATCACATAGTATTTCAAGCCTTTAGACATCCCCCTGCAATGTCTAAGGAAAGGCAGAAAGAAAAGAGCCTCTTTTTTCTTCCCTTCTTGGCTTTCCTGGGATTTGAGTAGTGCTCAAAACAATTGGCGTGCTTTGTTAGAAACACTTAATCCAAACTCCAAGGTGAAGGGTTAATCCTGATAGGCCTGGTCTCTATCTGGATACTTTCTTTTCAGATTAGTTTGGTAGAGAAAAAGCATATTTCTCTTGCTATGTAAGAGAACAACAACAAAAGAAAAACACATTACAAAAGTATGCAGGTGCGTAAGTTATTGATTAATTTTACTAATAAAATATCCAAATCCAAATTGTCTTGGTTTAGCCTAATCTAAACTACTGATGCAACCATTTTACATGAGTTTAATAAGAAATACACTAAGTGGTGAAGCTTATGTCTGATTTGGAGTTTTATTCTCTTTCTTCCTGATACCAGAGTAACTACGGAAAATAGTGGTTAAGAGCGTGGGTCATGGAATCAGACTGTCGCTAGCAAACACTGAATCTGCCACTGTCTGGTGTGGAATCAAGTTACTTACACCTCCCTTTCAGCATCTGTATGTGTCACAGGCATTAGAATTATGTCGATACACATAAGTCACTTAGTATAATGCTTGACCGGTAATTAATGATTACCAAGTGTGGATTTACGGTGAAGCTAATGAAATGTAGCTCACCCTCGCAGGTTCTTTCTGAGGTCTCAGGATGGGCTCTAGCAGAGCGTCTGCATACATTTCTTTTCCTAGTTTTGCAAAAGAAAAACATTTTAACGGTACTTGGTTAAGGCTGCTGTCTGTCTCTATGTCAAATTCTGCTGTTCTATGTTCTCTTGTGTTTGGAATTGCTGGAGTGTCCACCAGTATTTTGGGATGTGGCTAAGGGGAAGTTGATCTGGGGACACCGATCAGAACTGGGGACACTGTTTTAACTGAAATTTGGAAACATGCAAATATTATGTGTTAGGATTGATGTAATATTTAAGAAAAACTTTATCCAGTCTTTTCATGATGTATTATGATGTCCAGAATGAGTTGTAAAACTGAAAGAAATGTTTTAAGATACCAATAATTTTTTTTTTTAAATGATACATCATCCTAGAGGAAAGGCTAAATTAAAAAAAAAAAAAATTCAATGGGAAATTGTAATCTTGTGAACAGGTAATCAGAGTTTGAAGCCAGAAACATTGGCAAAAAGTTTTATAACTACGCCTTAGCTGTTTATTGATAAAAATTTCTCTTTTTAAAAATTTTTTATTTTATTTTATTTTTTAAAAGATTTTATTTATTTATTTGACAGACAGAGATCACAAGCAGGCAGAGAGGCAGGCAGAGAGAGAGGAGGAAGCAGGCTCCCTGCTGAGCAGATGTGGGGCTCGATCCCAGGATTCTGAGATCATGACCTGAGCCGAAGGCAGCAGCTTAACCCACTGAGCCACCCAGGCGCCCTATTGATAAAAATTTCTTGCTGGGGTGCCTGGGTGGCTCAGTGGGTTAAAGCCTCTGTCTTCAGCTCAGGTCATGATCCCAGGATCCTGGGATCGAGCCCCACATCGGGCTCTCTGCTGAGCAGGGAGCCTGCTTCCACTTCTCTCTCTGCTTGCCTCTCTGCCTACTTGTGATCTGTCAAATAAATAAATAAAATCTTTAAAGAAAAAATTTCTCGCTGATTTGGTATAAAATATTGACACTGATTAAGATAACATAAAACATAAATATGCTTCTGCAATAAGGAAACAGACAAACTAATTACTGAATATGACCAGTTTTCAGTGATGTCCTCAAGTTTTACAGCTCATACTGTGAATGAGAAAGGTCACAAAGATCTTTGTAAGTGGAAAAGGAAATCAAAAGAGTCAGAGTTGAGAAAGATTAGAAGATTCTACAATGCCGGCTTTGAAGATAAAGAAAGGGGCCACGAGCCAAGGAATGTAGTTCTCTCAAGAACTACATTCTTGGGATGTCCCAAGAACTACATTCTCGGGAAAAGGCAAGAAAATGTATCATCCACAGAGCCTCTAGAAGGATTATAGCTCTGCCGACAACTTGATTTGAGTCTAGTGAGACTCATTTCAAATTTTTGGCACCCAGAACAATAAGATAATAAATTTGTGTTATTTTGAGCCACTAAATTTGTGGCAATCTGTTACAGCAGCAATATGAAATGAGTATAGAAATGATGTGATTGCCAAGGATAGTTCATGAAAGGAGATGCTGTGTTCACCTGGTTTTCTTCAAGCTTTGTCACCAAGCCATGAGGAAACAGAAA
The DNA here is from genome assembly GCF_030435805.1 of Mustela lutreola. Classification (NCBI taxonomy): domain Eukaryota; kingdom Metazoa; phylum Chordata; class Mammalia; order Carnivora; family Mustelidae; genus Mustela; species Mustela lutreola. The sequence goes on along the minus strand of NC_081290.1, from coordinate 5,690,964 downwards.
GACCACGCAGAGAGACCACATACGTAGGTGTTCTGGCCTCCAGCCTCAGCTAAAGTCACAGCCTTCTTCAGACACATGAGTTGAGCCACAGGATGGCTCCAGCCCAAGCACCATCTCAGTGTAACTTCATCAAAGTCCCCGAGAAAGGATAGCCTCGCTGAGCTCAGCCGACCCTAGAACCATGAGTGATGATAATAAAATGATTGTCGTTTTCAGCCACTAAGTTTTAGGGTGATTTACCTCAAAGTCATAAATGACTGGGAACAGTTAATATATGTAAACTTTTAAAAAATTTATACTTTTTCTTGATTTGCTTCATGATAAATATTCATTTTCATATCTTATTTCATATTTGTTAATTCTACTCTTTTTGCTAGAGAGAACTCCTCCCAACTGTAAAGCTTCAACCCGTTTCTGGTCTTGCATGTAGCCAGAATTTCCTATTCAGAACGTGGTTAAATAGCATACTAATATATGCAATTAGGTAGACATGAGGATCTTGGCTATAAAGCTATCTTTCTTTTTAGAAATTAAAAAAAAAATTAAAAAAACAACCTTTATTTTGAAGACACTTTAAAGCATTAACAAAACCAAAATTTAAGCTTATTTTACTTATTCATATCATCTTAAATGTCAATTGTCTCTTCATTTGAGATCAAAATAAGAGATAATTACTTTCACAGAAAATGAAAACTTCCTTTAGGATTAAGATGATACATTCAACAGATGTCTCCTAAATGATTCTTTGCTGACAGTATCAACTTCCCAGCATTGTGATGGTTGCGGTTATGGTGCTCAGAACAAATCATAAAAGAATAATGTGTTATGTAAATTCATGGCCAGGGCCCGTGAATATTAGAAGGGCATCTCTTTGTCACTTGAAATATATTTGCTTTGCGACAGACCCACCATTTTGAGATAATCGGCTCTTATTTCAAGCATTGTTGTATTATCAGTGGCATAATCCTTTAGCAGTCTCTTGATGCCCTTTCAAAGCTACTCCATTTATTTCAGTTAACTTTTAGCATAACAGAAAGGGTTCTGGATACTAAGGTAATGAGTTGGGACACTGAGGTCAAATGCACATTGAGTTTGAGGGTTTCAGAGATGGTTTGCAGAAGGCTAACTCATGTGCGGGCTAGTGGAGCTGGGAGGGTCTAACCTGACTGGCTGGAAAACCTGCTGTGCTCATCCAGAAGGTCTCCACGGTGTGGGTAAGTCCCACAGTTTCAAGACCGAGCACATTACTATCTCAGAATTAACTGTGTTATGAATGTCACTAACCGTTGCATTGATAAACACTCCCTTGGAAAGATACAACATGCTTCCATCATTGACAACAACAAAAGAACCCATGAGGTGTTCCCTCATTTATTCTTCTGATGGCTTGAAGAAAGGGATGAATTGTCTGCCTAGAAATTATCTCATTCTTTCAAGTTCAGATTAAAAATGTGAGTACTTGGTTGAAAAAGCTGAATCACTTCAAGATGGCACTGCAGCTTCGTCTGAGCTTGCCCTGTTCCTCTCCCTCCAGCAAGCATTCCTGTCCTCTTTGTCGGGCTCTGCTGGCAAGGGTGATGTAAACAGGAAGTTTGGGGCTGCAAAACACCTCAATGAGAAAATAGCCAAGACTGGAGCCAGAAAGATTGAATGGAGGGGAAAGGGAATGCGGCCTTATGTCAGCTTTACCAGTCTTGATCCTTCCTTTTGGGCCTGCTTTCTACCGAATTCCTTTGGTAAAGTTAGGAATGGTCGCTTCCTTTTCCTCAAGAAGTCACAACATTGTGCAAGTCCTAACAGGGAAGGTGTATACAGTAAAAGGACTTTTACAAATGTTTTTATTTAGGGATGCCTGGGTGGCTAGGTAGGTTAAGCGCCTGCCTTTGGCTCACGTCATGATCTTGGGATCGAACCCCACATTAAGCACCATGTCGAACCTCACGTCGAGCTCCATGTCTGGCTCTGCACTTGCTAGGGAGTCTGCTTCTCTCTCTGCCTGCCCCCCCACTCATGCTTGCTTGCAAGCTCTTTTTCTCTCAAATAAATAAATAAATAAAATCTAAACAACAAAAACAAAAGTTTTTATTTGATATTTACATATGAAGAAACAACTACCCCCTGGTGACTATTCCTCCTTATCTGTTTTTTGGATTGGAAAGTTGAGGTTCAGGACAACTCACATCATTCAAGGTATTTAAGGTGCTGTTTCTATTAAGTGAGAAAGCTGGGTCTCAAAGTCAGGTGTTCTGATTTCTTGCTTAGAGCTTTTGCCTACACTTCCGATGTACCAGGGCATATTCTGGGACTGTTTTTTTGTTACGTATTTTTGTATCACTGAGGCCTAGAACCATGCCAGGCATCAGATATATATTCATTAAATGTTAGATGAAAAGTTAAGATTTATTGTTTAATACTTTCCCTTGTGAGGAGAAAGATTCTATCTCACCTTTGTAAGGGAATTTTGGCGCCTTACTCAGTTCGGGAAGTCCAAGTACGGAAGGGAAGGAGGTTCAGAGCTGCTTGCCCACACTCTATTTTCCTTCCAAGGTAGACGCTCAAATGTTGAGTGGTTTGAAGGACACTCCTCAGAAGTCAAGAATTCACTGAATGATGGTACTGTTTCTGTGGCTGTGCTACTGCTTATTTCCTGCTCTGTGCCCACCTTCTAGGTTCACAGTCTCAGATGTCACTGAGGACAACAAGTTCCCTGTCTGTCCTTCACGAGGTTACTGGGGACAGGGTGTCACCCAATCCCACTGTGCTGTAGGAGACCAAGTATTTTATAATGAAAGTCTTTCCTGGGGACTGCCAGATGCCTGGTTCCCTATTTTGTATGGGTGTTTGATGCAGGAAAGTGACCCCCACGAAAGCTTAGGAAGGCCTGAAAGGCAGCTGACAGGTGCCTAGGGGAGAATGTCCTTTAAATAAATAAGACTCACAGCTGTAGCAAAGTAAACCAAAGTGATGACACAAAAATAGAGCCTGGAGAAAGTCTGTCATTTAAAAAAAAGTGAAAAATGAAAAAATAAAGGCTGTAATACCAACCAACCAAAAAAATCAACAGAACAAAAGGAGAAAACTCGCATCATTTTCTGTCCCAGAATATCATCATTGTTGAAAGGAGGTGTTTTGAAACAAAGGATGATGTTCAAGTAGTTACAGTTGACCAATATTTTTTAATGATCGCCATCTCCTTTATCTTAGAGAGGTAAGTGGACTGAGTGGACAAGGGGCTCTGTTTGGGACCATTGGATCCTTCTTTTCTCCTGTACTGAACAGAGTCTGCCAAGACCAGGAAACTGAACACCACTTAGCAAGCTTTCTTGTTTTATTCTTAGAGAACTGCTCATCTTTGAACAGGCTTCCTGATAAAAGATACAAAAAAAAAAAATTACCAATTACAAAATATCACATAGTATACATTTTGTATAACTTTCTAACAGTCAGTGATTTCAGTCAAGGACAGTTTCTTGATCTCTTCCTTTTGGCCTTATGCCATTTCTATTTAAAAAATCTACCGCACAATTTTACATTTCCTCTTTCACATCCCTTATTTTATATCTTTTGTTCCTTTTCTACCTTGGCCCTCCTACTTGAAAAAAGTCCCCAAGCTCCGTTGTGTTTTGGCCACATACTGTCCTTACTCTCATGGTGCATGTTTTCTGTCCAGCTGCTTTCTGTCTCTCTCTGGAGCCTCTTTATACACTGCAGTGAGCTGCCGTCTGTGCAATTCTAATCTTAGTTTTATTTTCCATGTTAGTTGCATACCCTCATTTATGTTTTTCAGCATAGATTTCCAGCAAAAAAGTTCATGTCAAATAAAAACAATAGCTTTAACGATGTTTAAAAAATCACACAAGTATCGCACAAAATTAGGCCACCTGCAAACCACTGAAAAGTAACCTGTTAATGGAATTTTCATTCTTTTCCAAAACCCCGAACAAGGCCCGGTCTCCGCAGGCAGGATTTGCTCTCCAACGCCCCTCCCCCGCCTTGCGGCAGACCCCCGCGGCAGTCCCGGCTCCCGGTCGAGGCGGCCGCGCTGACACGGCTCGCGCTCCGGGGGGAAGACAGAAGCGCGGGTAAAGCTGTTGGGCGCCTTCGTGCGTTTTACACGGAACAGGACGATTCACAGAAGACGCGGGAGCAGCCAGCGGCCCCTCGGCCCGACGACAGAGCTGGGTCCGTGCGCCTGGCCGGCCGCGGGACCGAGGAGCGCGAAGCCGGCGGCCGGGAGTCTGGGGTCCCCCGGGACACTCGGTGGGAAGCGGTCTCTGGCCGAAGGCACCCCTGGTTCTGCTTCCGGCTCCTCCTCATTAGAGCTGCGGCCTCTCCACGGTGGCGTTCATTAGGATGCACGGCAAGGGGTCACTTAGGGGCGGCCGAGGCCCCGGAAGCCCCGCGGGTTCCCGCAGGAACAGCAGCGCCACCGCCCCCTCCGGAGGCCGGGGCCGGGGCCGGGGCCGGGGTCGGGATGAGCCGCGTCCGCGCGCCCTGTCCGCGCGGGCCAAGCCCCCGTGCGCGTCTGTTCTCCGGACGGAGACACGCCGAGGTCCATCCGTCGAGGAGCTCCGCGCCGACGAGCCTCCTGCGCCCCACCCGCCGCCCGACTCGCTCCGGCCGCCGCCCCCATCCTCCGTCCCCATCCGCCGTCCCGGGGTGAGGCGCCGAGAAGCGCACGCGGGGGACCCGAACACTCCTGCAGGCGCCCCACGGCCGTGGGAGAACGTGATAGGTTAGAGCAAGACGCACCGGCAGCACGGAATAAAGGCTGTGCCGCTCCCACAGCTCTCTGGGGGCAGGAGGGGGACACCGCAGGGACCCGCGGCGGCGGCCGCCCAAGGCCTGGACCCCACGGTCAGGTCCCTCTGCCTGCGGAGCTGCACGCATGCGCCATCCGGGCCCCAGCGTTGCTAAGGCCCCTTGGAAGATAGAAGCCCCGGATAAGACGAAAGCCAATCAGAGGGCTCGAAGACGAATCGGCCAGCCAATCCGCATTCGAGATTGCATCAGCTGCTCCGCGTTCTAGTCGCTCGACCAGTATCCAATCGGAGAGCGGGCTGCTTTGGGCGGACTTTTCAAAACAGCAAAAGCAAAACAAATGGGGACCTTTAAAAGGTGCACTGCGACCAGAAACTGTCTCCTTCCGCCTCGCCAGCCTACCGGTCCCTTTCCTTCCCCGTTCCCGGATCAGTCTCAGAAAGCCGACTTCCAGCTCTCCACCCTCCGCCCGGGATCGAGAGGGAGAGGCGGCTCGGTCAGGCCCGGGGGGGGAAAGGAGGGCGCAAACCCGGCCGCGGACCCGGGCCCAGGCGGGACTCTTTTTCAAAGGCTTCAGCGGCACCGCGGATCCCTCCGCGGGGAGTCACGTGCCCCGCCCCCTTGGGGGCGTCGAAAACTCAAAACAAAAACACGGGATCCGCTCGGGCCTCGGCGGTGGAGGCAGCGGTGCCCGCCGGGGACTGGCTCGCGGGGTCGGCGCTGCGCCCCAGCGGGAGGGTGGGCGCCGCGGGGCGGGATGAAGCGCGGGCTGTGAGGCGGCGGCGGCAGGGGCTGGGGGAAGGGTCCGATGCGGGTCCGGGGGCAGCGCTGAGGCGGCGGGTCCCCGGCCTCCGGACACCGGTTCGGACGCCCCCGCCGCGGCCCGCGGTCGCCGGTGGTCGCCGGACCGCGACGCCGCGGGCGGGTGGAGGCGCGGCTCCGGCGCGGTGAGTGGGCTCGCGGGGACCGCGGGGTTTCTTTGTTCGCGGTGGGGCCTGGGCCGGGGGTGCTGTCGGCGTCGCCCCTCGTCAGCCCGGGGCGACCCCAGCCCTGCCTCCGCGGGCGGTGCTGGCGGGCGGGGCGCGGTCGGGGAGGCCGAAGGCAGGTCTTGGGCGCGCCCCCCCACTTTATCGGGGTCGCTGCGGTGGCGCTTCCGGATGGACAGCCCCGGGGTCGGCGCGGCGGAGGCGCCCGGGCGCCCGCGGACCGACGGTGTCGTCCGGGCACGGGCGGGCCGGCTGACGGGCCCCGCCGCCCTCCCGCTCTCGGGCCGCGCTCTCGCCCGAGGTGGGTCCGGGGTAGGCTCCGCCGCGGCGGCCGCCGCGGACGGCTCGGGGGTGGACGCCGGCGAGAGGGGCTCCGGGAGCGGGGCTCCCCGGGCGAGGCTCCCCGGGCGAGGCGGGGCTCGGCAGTCTCCTCCCTCCGCTTCTTTGTTCGGTCGCGAGACTTTCTCTCCCCGCCCCCCCACCTTGTGCCGAGCGCCCACCCCGGCCGCGGCGGCCCCGGGGGCTCTCTGCGGGGAGAGGCCCCTCCCGCCGCGGCCTCCGGTGGGGCGACCGCCCGGACGCCGCGGCCCGGGGCCGCCTTCCTGTTTGCCGGGCGGCCGGGAGGCCGGGGTGGCCGGTCCGACCCGGCGCTGGCCGGCCTCGGGCCGCGGCCCCTCCCCCTGCCACACCTCCCCGGAGGCGGGGGCAGCCTGCGCTGGGGCTCGGGAGGACGTGACGGATCCCCTCGCCCGCTGCTCCCCGGGGTGTGCCGGGCGCCTCCCGCCCGAGCTACCGGCGCTGGCCCCGTCCTGCCCCCAACACCCCCCGCCCCGGGTTCCCCCTAACCGCGCCGTGTCTTCGCTGCAGATGAAGGACCTGGGGGCGGAGTACTCGGCGGGTCGAGAAGGGGTGCAGCTCTTCGGGTTGCTGAGCCTCTATCTGGAGCAGGAGCAGAGATTCCAACCTCGGGAGAAAGGGCTGAGCTTGATCGAGGCTACCCCGGAGGTAAGCGCCCGGAAGGGCTCCTTTCTCAGGCAGCTGACCGGGCTCGGAGAAGGACGGCTCCCCCTGCCCGCGCCCCCAGTTGATTTAAGGTTAAAGGCTGCAGAGTTTCTTAACACCAAAATCTGTCTTCTGGAATACGGAGCTGCATCTTGCAGGTTATGCAAGAAGGAGAGTGCCCTGAGCTCCAGAGAAGTGTTCCCCGGACGTGCCGCCCGCAGCCTGCCGCTTCTGGGTGGGGGACTCCCCGGGAGGCGAGTGCTTCGTTTGTGGGAATCCCCTCTGCCCCTGAGATACTCCACAGTGGGCTCTTAGACTTTTTATTTAAATAAAACAAACGATCTCTATTATAGGGGAATTATTTCCGCTATAATTCTCTGGAAGTGTGACAACAGTTCACTTTATGTTGGGTTGCTGAGGCATTTATGCTGTGCATATATATGTATATTTTATGCTGTGTATTTTTACAAAGCCTTGATAGAGATGTGTGTCTTGTATTTGAAAAAGTATCATTAGTTATATGATGCCGCTCTTTCTTCCCGTAGTCTTGAAGGTTAAGGAAAAAAAAATGACTTTATTTGATTCTAATTGTGTGTATTTATCCATCTAGTTCTAGGAAAGTCGTTAATTTTGGTTCTTGGTTTTAATTGCAGGATGATAACACTTTGTGTCCAAGATTGAGAAATGCCAAAGTAGAAGATTTAAGGAGTTTAACCAACTTTTTTGGATCTTGCACTGAAACTTTTGTCCTCGCTGTCAATATTTTAGATAGATTCTTGGCTCTTATGAAGGTATCGAATCCCTTTTGTATACGCATCTTTATCTTCCTAAACCTAGTGCTCAGCACAGTGCCTAGCGTATGAGTGTTCGATAAACGTTTGACAAGTGAATGTAATTATGTCACTACATAGAAACATTTTTAATTGGAATTATGACGTTCAGTGCCGGAGTGAGGGACTACAGAATTAACTGTGTTGTAGTTTATGTCTCGCTGTTACGGTTGATACAGCTTCTCTTTGATGATGTGACAGAACGGAGACCGCTGTTTTTAGGTATTACTTAATGTACCTATGCAGTCCTTAGAATGTGGTTTTTGTATTTTTATCTCCCATCATGTTTCTCTTGGAGCTTCGTTGTTTCTAATACTGGAACATGACAAGTAGAAGTATAAGGGTATGTTAAAGATGATCTACTGCCTTCCCTGCGAGAAGTCTTTTCAAAGCAGGGAGCCATGGTCTTATTAACCGGCAACTGTTAGAAAAATGTGGTGATTCTTGGGCCAATAGGATTGCTGTCAGCTGCTGGGTCAGTTTTCAGGACACAGAAAAGAAAAGGGCAGCCATCTGTCCACGGCAGCTTTACATATGCTCCGCTCTGCACAAGTGATGCAATATTTCTCTTGGGCAGATTTGCACTGAAATGTGGGTTGATACCTAAATAGAGAATATAAAAAGATAAGTCACATGTATTATGTTTATATCCAAAGAAGTTTATATTGTCTTGGTGTTGAAAGGCTTAATTTATTTTGGGTGAGGCTACTCTTACGAATTTCATGTTTGAAATACAAAATATGATTCAGTGTTAGAAACCTACCTTCTGGGGTGCTGGGTGGCTCAGTCGGTTAAGTGTTTGCCTTTGGCTCAGGTACTGACCTCAGGGTCCTGGGATGGGGCTCCTTGCTCATCAGGGAGTCTGCTTCTTCCTCTGCTCTCCCCCTGCTTGTGCTGGCTCTATGTATCTCTCTCAAGTAAATAAATAAGAAATCTTTTTAAAAAAATTTTTTAAAAGATTTTATTTATTTATCTGAGAGAGAGATCACAAGCAGGGGGAGGAGCAGAGGGAGAAACAGAGCCCTTGCTGAACTGGGACCCCTATGCAGGGCTCCATCCCAGGACCCTCGGATCATGACGTTAGCTGAAGACAGAGGACGATTAACCAACTGAGCCACCCAAGGCTCTCATGTCAGAAATCTTTAAAAAAAAAAAAAAAAAGCTACCTTTTTAATTTGCATTTAAATTACTTAATTTAAATGCTTAAATGCCTTTTTAAAATGGGAAGTTAACTCAGTTTAAAATGTAAAGATGATTCAGTATAATTGTGAGTAAGAGTAAGTACTTGAAGCAGCTAGATAGTGTTCTAAGAGTTAGGGACATCATTGTAATATCTTGGGGCCTGGTTTGCTAAATCAGAGTGATGGTTGTTAGAAGCAGCCTTCTTTTTTGTTTTTCAGGTGAAGCCTAAGCATTTGTCTTGCATTGGAGTCTGTTGTTTTTTGCTGGCTGCTAGGATAATTGAAGAAGAATGCAATGTTCCATCCACTCACGATGTAATCCGGATTAGTCAGTGTAAATGTACTGCTTCTGACATCAAACGGATGGAAAAAATAATTTCAGAAAAATTGCACTATGAATTGGAAGCAACTACTGCCTTAAACTTTTTGCACTTGTACCATACTATTGTCCTGTGTCATACATCCGAAAGGTCAGTGGGATGACAAATAAAAATTTGTACTTCGCGTCGCTGTAGCTAACAGTTACAGTGCCAGGGAAATTTATAGTTTTGCTCTTCTAAATTTTCAGCTTGGACTTTCAACAGCAAATTCTTAAAGTCATTTACATCTTTGGAGGTCTAATAAATAAATATTTTGTCTTATCTTTTGATTGTATAGGAAAGAAATCCTGAGTCTGGATAAACTGGAAGCTCAGCTGAAAGCTTGCCACTGCCGACTCACCTTTTCAAAAGCAAAAGTACGTTGATTTCTTCCTTGCATATGTCTTGCTGTTTCTATTCTGATTAAAAAACAACAACAACAACTTTTTCTTTTTTCTTTTTTTAGCCATCTGTGTTAGCTTTGTGCCTTCTCAATTTGGAAGTAGAAACGTTGAAGTCCATTGAATTACTGGAAATTCTTCTCCTTGTTAAAAAACATTCTAAGGTAAGTTATCTTCAGTTCTTGTTCCCGAAAGCAGATTTCTCTCCTGATGTTTCGTTTTCTTTTCCCTTCTGATGATTTAAACATTAAGTAATACTTTTATGGGGCTTTGAACTTTTGTACTTTTTCTTGTCTCTCAAGTGTTGAGGTTGTCAAAATGTAGCTTCGTCGCAGACAGTATGAAGCTGCGGGGGATCCTGAGTACTTAGCGTCGCTTCTTTCTGTGTTCAGAAGTTGTCCTTCTCTGGCATTCTCGCCAGTGGGTGACATAGCGGTTCACATTGCTCCATGCGCATTGTTCTAAAATACGCAGTAGTTAGCAGACTTAGTAAGTACGCTAATGGCAGCCGTTACATCTGGAGGGCTGAATCGTCAGTGCACTAGTGGCACTACCAAAATAACTTAGCCATGTTTTTCCTTTTAAACCTCTTAGTTTGGCCCACCCGAGAAGTTTTGCAGTCAGGGGTGTTAGCGCCCATAGGGAGTGCTTTGGCTTTTGTTAGGACAGACTCAAGCACTGGGACTGCGAGTCCAGTTGGACCAATAGAATCTTCAACAATGATAGTTTGGGTAGCAAAGGCTCTCGGTCAGGAAGCTGCAGGACTAGTAGGGTTTGGGAAACATTTAAATGTGGGCTTACAGTGAGAATGTCTAGGGGCTAGTCAGCAGCAGGAATAAGGACATCCTGCTCAGATAGTTTTGGAAGCCAAGCATGGAAATGAGTGAGGGAGTCACAAATGACCCAAGATTTGAACCTGATGATGGGAAGAATATTGATGCCATTGAGGGAAGTTTTGGAGAAATGAATTTGTGATCAAAGCAGCATGATTTTAGGTTCTTGCAGGTCTTTCAGATAGGTAGGTATTCAGCAGATACTTGGCAGCCTAGAATAAAACTCAGGATAAATTATAGTTGGAGATTGACATTTGAAATTTCTCATGAAGAAATAATAGTAGAAACCATAAGAAACTTGTGGGAGTTCTTTGCTTAGGGGTCATTTGAAACTCTGGGTTTTCACTGTTGGTGATTTCCCCCTTAGGAGGCGAGGGGAGGAGGGTCCATGAGACAAGCGCACTGTCAGGTTGGAAGAAGGTTTTCGAGAAGTATTGCTGCTCAAGAGTGTGGAATTTCAGTGAGTGACCAGCGTAGAAAGAATCGAAGGAGGCTGTTAGGTGCGGCAGCAGGAGGTGTCTGTAGAACCAGAAGCGAGCCAGCCGGCCTGCAGGGGGGTCAAGATGTAGCTGGATTAGGTGCTGATGGAGACCAAGATGATAGAACATTTTCTGTTGGCGATGAAAGTATTCGTGAAGCATTTTTTTTTTTAGCAAATAACTTCTTAGTTTTCATTTAAATTTTGAACTTACTCATAATTTAGACCTTTAGTAATATTTGAAGATACCTTTTTTGGAAGATTTTGCTTCTTTGACATAGAGTACACAAGCAAGGGGATCTGCAGGCAGAGGCAGAGGGAGAAGCAGGCTCCCCACCCAGCAGGAAGCCAGTCGCAGGGCTTGATCTCAGGACCCTGGGATCGTCACCTGAGCTGAAAACAGATGCTTAACCAACTGAGCCACCCAGATGCCCCTATCTGGAAATACCTTGAGTGAAAATGTATTCATTGAAATAAGTTGGGGCAGTCCTCAGTGGGGGAGGAACTGTGCTCTTTGGGGGAAATGCCTTTTCTGTCATGTTGCTAACTTTTCCATTAGCATATATCTGGTGTCCTAATGTAAATGCGTATTTTTGGCAGTCCACATAGTGCTATGTTATGTGAAATTCCTTTCACTGAGACTGTTAAAGAACATATTTAATAATAGGTTGATTAAACAACCTAATGTTCTTGGGTCAATGTATTTCCTTAAAATAGGCAAAGATTTTTATTAGGGTCCATGTAAATTATTTATACCTATAGTGCTCCTCCCTTAAACCATTGGTTACCAGATTTTGACTGTATATTAGAATCACTTGGGGAGCTTTAAAAAAGTCTTGACGTCCAGGTTACATTCCGCATCAGAAAGGAGCACCTGCTGGTGGGCGCTGAGCATCAGCGTATTGTAGGCATTACAGGGTGAGTCTAAGGTAGCAAACCTCTTCATTAAATTATGTTTTTCCAGGTTAATGACACCGAGTTCATTTATTGGAGGGAGTTAGTTTCTAAGTGCCTCGCCGAATATTCTTCCCCTGAATGTTGCAAACCAGACCTAAAGAAATTGGTTTGGATCGTTTCGAGGCGCACAGCCCAGAACCTCCACAACAGCTACTACAGTGTTCCTGAGCTGCCAACGATACCAGAAGGGGGGTGTTTTGATGAAAGTGAAAGGTAAGCAGGTTCCTTGACTAGTTAGACTTCCCCGTAGTAAATAATGCTGATTTTATACTCAGAATGGAACCTGGGAGTCTTACAGGGTTTTAGAGAAAGCCCCCACTCCAGTAGCATCATTTCTTCGGGTGAGAAAACAGCTAGAGGTAGAGGTAGGTGGTGATCGAGAAGTATCCCCTCCATCCCCCCTCTTTTTCTTTATTAAACAACAACAACAACCGGAGGCTCTGCTACTGCGCCCCCAGGATTTGTACCGGGAAGTTTGCCTCCGCTGACCACTTCCCCTGCTCTCCTCTCCTGCCTCTGGCACCCACCGGGCTGTGCGCTGTGGCTTTTGTGGTTCTCATTTTTAGATTCCACACGTCAGTGAGATCGTACGGTGCTGGTCTCTCCTCTGTCTGACTGACTTCATTCCTTCCCTTTTGGAAAACTGGTTGCCTCACATCTCCCTTGCTCTTTGAAATAGAGTTCAGTTTAAAAACAAACAAAACCTGAAGTGGCTCTCTGGGCTTCTCAGGGGGGGCAGGATTCCTCACGTGGTGCCGTGAGGTCGAGGACCGGAAGGTGAAGGGAACCCCCACTGCCGCCGCAGACTTCCCGGGATACTGCGACCGTTGGGTCAGATGCCACTGTTCTCATTCAGTTAATTTTTGTTCATAAAATGAATAATTTTATTTGGTTATTTTATGCTCTAGTGATAAAGAACAAGAAGTTTTCATTTTTATAGCTGCTGGTTTCTTGGTTTGAGCGTGGCAGGGATACGGTTACTAATGCGAGAAGGACCCAAAACTGTGTGGTGGGAGACACGCTGTCCTTTGTGTCCACTTACTGGATTTGAACTGCTTCGAATTGTATAGTTGCTGATGCTTATTAATTGGTACAAGAATAATAGTTTGGCCGATAATAATTTGTCTCAGCCTCTTAAAATATGTGTTTTCTAAGGAGATTATAATAGATGACAGTTGATTTTAGGAAGTCCCTATACATTAAATTTTGTCTCCGTAAGGCTTAAATTTTGAATATAAAAATCCTGAAACTGGAGGTACTTGTTCAGTAGTTTATTTGGCTTCTAAAATCTTTAAGTATTTTCTAAATGGAATCTTCTTTGTCTTTCTCTCCCCCTTCAGTGAGGACTCCGGTGAAGATACGAGCTGTGAAGAGAGTCTGAGCAGCTCTCCTTCCAGTGACCAAGACTGCACTTTCTTTTTCAGCTTCAAAGTGGCACAGGCACTGTGCTTTCCATCTTAGAAACCCAGTTGTCTGTGTCAGCATTCAGTGTGTGTACAGATTTCAAAGCAATAAATGGGGGAGTAGGTAGTTTTCTGGTCCGTCCCCCCTTCTAGACAGGAATCGCTTAGACTGGGATACCTACCTTCTATTTATTATTCAGATCAGATCTGGCCTATTTTCATATTTAATCCTAAGCCATCAAATGGGTTAGTGCCTCTTAAACGATTAACAATGTTTTACACATTGGCACTTTATTTTTCTCATCGATCTTTAGCTGTTTGGGGGAGGAGGGAAGGTGCTGATACCTTCAGTTTGTTACTTTTCAAGAAGATTTTTAAAGATGAATAGTGTAGCTTATCTTAAAACTTTTTATACAGCCTTCACCTGTCTATTTAAACCGATTGGGAGTGTACGAGTACTTCCTTCGCAGGGACTGGGGGTGACCCGTGAATGGTTTATCATAGATCTCCCCTACTCTCCGGTCTCCAAACAGAGAATATACTCTCCAGTGTCGTACACATTTTGTTGTTTTGTTCCTCTTTAAATGATCACTTACTCTCTGATGCAGACTCTATAAACTTAGGAATTATAATACATTTCTGTGAATTTTAGTATGTAATGTGTTAATTGAAGTTTCTGCTGAAGCAGAAATACTTGACAGGCTATGGTTGTTAGATAGTTGCATTTTTAATGCCTAAGTATTGTCAGACTGTAGTATTATTTTAATGTTATTAAAACAATCCATAATCTTTAGTTATGCATGCACCTGTGTGAAAGCAGTGCAGGAAGTTGAAGAGAACTAGGTAACTGTGGAATTGATAAATGTTGATCTAGTAACCTATATTATTTCTTTTTCTTCTATTCAAAAAGTCTGCATGATTATGTTACTTCCTTTGTAATTCACATTTCAAAAATAACGGTATGAGTGTATGGGTGCCAAGACTGAATATGAAGGTTTAAAAAAAAAAAAAGTTAAGTGTTTGTAGTATTCTAGTTTTAAGCATATCTGTGTGGTGGTACAGCCATAAGAATAGGGATTTACAAACTCTGTACACATGAGATTTTGTACAGAGAATTTTTTTAACTATAAATTGTATAAAAATGTAAATCTTAAAAAATGTACATAAAAATACTGTATTTTTTTACCCTGTGTGTGTGGTAGTCTAGTCTGATTGCATGTAAATATAATTTATTGTGTATTCTGTATTATAAATCTTACATTGATGACTTTTTTAATGGTAAGTCATCATTCATTGGATGTTTTCTGAAGTGGATCTTTTTGAAGTAATGATAGATTACAACTTAAAATAAAAATGTTCATGAATTCTACTCTTTGTTTGCAGTTGTATCTTAATATCTTGGTTCAAAAGAAAAAGTGCTTGCTGTGTTTGCATGGGAAGGCTTGGAGTGAGGCTGGAGTGCCTCCAAGATAAGCTCTCTCTCTGGTTACCAGAAGACCTCTAGGTAGTGTTTCTTCATCACAGTTTGGCCCTTAGCCTTGGAGATCCTGAAAGCAGGTCTGTCACTTGAGAATTGACCTCTCCCTGGAGTGGACTCACACGAAACAAAGGAGTGATGTGTTGACCTGAAGGCCTATTAATTTATAGTGAAAGGCAGCAGGTATCAAGTACAGCAGGATTCTCAGGTTGGAAGATCAGTACGATTTCTTTCTGCAGACAGGCCATGCTCTAATCCGAAGGTTGCTAGGCAAGTAAACGCGAGAGTGCTGTGACTGACCCTGCCAGCCTCTGGCTCTTTGACCCTCTCTTTCCAAGACTTAGGCTTGTTTCACAAGTCATGGTGGGGTTTATTTAGATGAGGGGGGATATGTTCCACCTCTGGTTTGATTTTGTAGAACTTGGTTTTCTCTAGTTGGTTGGAAAGTCATATACTAAATGAGGTTTTCATGTAATACTAATACCTCTTCTTTCTTAGTGATCCAGCCATGTTTTCCTAACTCTCCCAGTGGAGACTCTTGGCTTGAGAATGACCCTTCCCTTCTTATTAAGCCATTAGGGTGGATAGTAGACAGTATATTTTGCTTTCAGATTTTGTTTTGTTGAGATGTGAAAGTCATTTGTGGCTTTCCAAATCTTAAAGCCCTCTTCAGTTCTCCAGGATTTTGATTGCTTTGCTTTTCTTTTTTTAAAGATTTGCTTTATTTGACAGATCACAAGTAGGCGGGGCGGGGGGGGTAGATGCAGGCTCCTGGCTGAGCAGAGAGCCTGATGTGGGGCTTGATCCCAGGACCCTGAGACCATGACCTGGGCCGAAGGCAGAGGCTTTAACCCACTGAGCCACCCAGGCGCCCCTTTGATTGCTTTTCTTAATAGATGCACTTAATATGTAAATCTACACGCATGGTTTCATGTGTTCCCCTTTATGGTTTTCAGCATACTTAGTCTAGCGGCCTTTACTGAGCTCCCAACTTGTTTTTTTACAACTGGCTACCTGACCTGGAAGTTTCCGATTCTTCCCAAACCTGCTCTTCCTGTATGTCTATCTTGATGGAATAGTATCGTCACTCAAGGTGGGAACTTAGGCGATCTCCCCACCTCCTCTGACCTGTTTACTGGACATTTCCACTTACCGTTTATATGGTTTCATTTATACTGTCTGGCTCTACTCTGTCTCCTGTTTTCTGCCACTGGCTCGGTTCAGTCCTGTTCTCTTTATCAGCAGGGTCATTGTAGTATCCTAGTCATTTCCTAGGATGTGGCAGGCACGCTTCGGAGCTTCTGCCATTCCGCATGCGGTAGCATCACTGCCTGGTCCCTGGCTCCACCCAGGGGACCCCCAGGAAGTGCGACTGGACAAACAGCCATGCTGTCCTCGCCTGTCCCCTCTGGATGCATTCGTCGCAGAACACTTCTCTTGACAGTTTTAACCATTTTCTTTGTCAAGGATTTGTCTTCTTTCATTTCCTTTCATTTCCACACTCTAACATGATGTTCCTCCCCCTTGCCTCCTGCCTTCCCCTGTGCATGTGCAAATGGCCGGCTTATTTAGGCAACCCATTTTTATCAGATTCCCTAGGGACAAAGACCATGTAGTCTGCATTTGTCATTTCTGAACCGAGTTTTTCTAATTTTTTTGTACCAGAAATGGGTGAACAACCTACTGTTCTTGTGTTCAGCAAGTCAGGTTGTGCAGTAGATAGTTTCCCAATAGCTATTGGGTCTTCCCAGCCCTGTGCACACACACTGCTCTTCCCGGCAAGAGAGGTGGAGTCTGTTCCCCTTGAATTTCATGTAATTGTCCTTAATTTTACTTGCCCCTAGTTTTGTCCCTAGTTTTACTTGCTAGAGTGGAAGCAGTTCTGTGTATGTCCAACCCCATGCTTTAAGAAGACTGGCAGTCTCCTGTTCATCCTTGGAGGCTGGCCAGATGCTGCAAAGAAGCTCAGGTTGGATTACTGAAAGATGAGAGGCCAGGTAGAGAGAGGCTCTTGAGGACAAGATCATCTCAGATGTTCTAGTTTGCCATGAGGTATCTTCAGGTACAACACACACAGCTAAGGAACTGCCACTCAAGCCGCAGACTCATGAAAAATAAGTTGTTTCAAGCCACTAGCTTTTGGGGTGGTTTCTTATACAGCAATAGTTAATCTAGACAGACTGCTTGTTATTTATAGTCCCATGGTGTTTATCTCTGAGTGATGAGATTATGGGGATCCATCTTTTAATAATGCTTATATCTAGTTTCCACTCTCCTTTAAAAATGGATTTAAATTATTAGTGTATTAACAGAATAAAGAAAGAACTAGAAAAAAGCACACACTGATTATGTCCTTTCTTTGATTAAAATCCTTTATGGCTTCACATTGGTCCTCAGCATGAAGTTCAAACTCCTTACCATGGCTTCTAAGACCCTGCTTGATTTGATCCCTGTCCAAGCCTGTCCCTCACGGCCCCGCACACAACTTTCCAGCCTGACTGCATATCAGCTCCTCCCGTTCATTGTGCTTTCGCTCGCCACAGGAACTTCATGCACACTTTCACACCTGTCTGGCACACCTTTCCTGGCACCCTCATCTGGCGAACTCCAGCTTTCCACTGTAGCACTCTTTTTATTTATCCCCTACGCATCCGAGCGCCTCTTACGTGGCAGGTGCTGCACTAGAAGTTTGATACATAAAACCAAACACAACACACTGTGTCCCTGCCCTCATGCGACTTACATTCACATGAACAATTCACAGCACAGAATATCATTTTTAAAGGTGATGATGATACTTTCTTCCAAGAAACCTTTCTGGAACGCCTTTACTTTCCTATCCCAGTGCTACATGCTTCCATAAAGCTGATTTTTCTTATCCTAGCAGTTAATGCCTTGCTTGTCTCTCTGTGCGCTCACCTTACCTGTCTGACTGGAGGCGGCAGGAACTGTGTGTCTTCCTATTCATCCTGAACCCCCGCCCGGTCTCTGGCTCAAAGGCCTTCTCCTGCAGCTGTTCTTTACTGACCTTACTGCTCACTTTATACATTTCAGGAACCTTGTAAGAACTATTTAACTTTCACCACAGCCTGTTAGACAAGTACAGCTATTGGTCCCATTGTACAAGGAAAGAAGCGAAAAGATTAGAGAAGTATCTGGATGACATAATCTGCTGAGTGGAGCTGAAATTCAAACCAATCTGTCTGGCAAACTCTATGTTCTTTCTTAAACCACAATGCTAAAGTCCTATCCAGATGCTGATGGTGCTCATTGAACAGCTACTGAATGAACGAAATAAAGTTCTTATAAAGAAAGCCCTACTCACTGCACCAGTAAGATAAGCCACAGTATTCTCTTCGATTTTTAAGTGCTTTTACCCATATAAGGAAAAAGCAGCTAAGAGAGTTAAAATACCTCGTGGTAATATAAAAATTCAAGACAGTTCAGTGTAGAGAAAATGAGGTCTCATCAAAAGCTGGGGATTTGGGGACACCTGGGTGGCTCAGTTGGTTAAGCAGCTACCTTCGGCTCAGGTCATGATCCCAGTGTCCTAGGATCGAGTCCCACATCGGGCTCCTTGCTCAGCAGAGAGCCTGCTTCTCCCTCTGCCTTTGCCTGCCATTCTGTCTGCCTGTGCTCACTCTCTCCCCCTCTCTCTCTCTGATAAATAAATAACATCTTTAAAAAAAAAGCTGGGGATTTTAATTTTGCCCAGAAACTTCTTTGTGCTCAGGCATGTGGGCCCTTCCCAATGCCTAGTTCCTTTTCATGCTTAAGTTATAGTTCAGACTTTAACATTACCTTGGGTTCCAAGGCCCACAGTCATTCGATGTTCAAGGGGGTAGAACCTTGTATTAGTCCAGGACTATTTTGTTAGAGGTTTGCTGGCCCTTCGCTACCTTACTGCTCTCCAACGCGAACATCATTTCCCACTTACTCACTTATGTTCTGGGATTTTTCCCGGGAATTATGTCACGTGCCTGTGGTTTATCCTTTCCTCCAAACTCTAAACTTCTCTTGAGAAGACACCGTGTGTTACGCTTCCTTTCCATCACTCGCCGTGCCCAGCCTAATGCTGGATGAAGCCCGTGTCAACATTCTTCTACACGTATCCCACCGGATGCTGTCTTTGCCGTTCCTGACTGCAGTGATTCGGAGTTCGGAAACATGAACTTCCACGCGAGCAAGGATGGATTCACGCTCTCCAAAGGTAGGATTTCACGACAACACTGAGGCAGGCAGGGGGCCGTCACCCATGGCTACCCAATTGTGCACCTTCCTCCTGAGTAAGACGTAGTGATCAGAAACACTCTCCCTCTCACCAGACGGTCTGGACGGTCTGGGTTTGATCCCAGTTTGGCCTCTCAGTATGTGACCTGACTGGCTGTTATCTAAAGTGTTTGTGCCTCAGTTTCTCTATCTATGTAAAGGGTCAGTAACATTACCTACTTGTATTGAACACAGAAATGTGTTGCCTAGATGCCCCAGCTGTTGGGAGAGCTTTTGGCACAAAACCTTCAGCTAAAAACCCCTCCTGGGCAACAACACCCCGAGAGCAGCCCCAACCAAGGTCGTGTCTTGCCCAGGAGGGCCCGCATCTATGGCAAATTAAGGTGAGAGGATGTGGAAAGGTTCGGTCACCTCGGTCCAACCCAGGACAGCCTGGTGGATGATTTTGGTCTCGGAGCTCCCTGTGGCTTGGCTGAGGCTACCGTTGGGCCTGCCCTGAGGCTCACTTTCTTGCACCCAAACTTGCTTCTTTCCCTTCTCTGCCATGGATGCGGGTCCTGAGCGTGCTTCCTAATGAACACGCTGTACCCTAAAGTTTGTCTCCGAGTCTGCTTCATGGACATCACCACCAGCCAACACTGCCTTGTGGGGTTACCGCGTATACTGAATGACATGATGATACATGACGAAGAATTTGCAACAGCGCCCGATACACACCCAGTAACTATTAGCTCTGGTAATTATTACCCCACTGTTGCCCTACCTTCTTACTTCCCTAAAGTGAGACCCAATAATTTATTCAACTATTATTGAGCTACTATGACATACTGACTTCTGTTCAAGGGCTGAGGATGCAAAAATGAATCAAAAAGTTAAAAATAGAGCTATCCCATGACCTGGCAATTATACTAAGTATTTACCCAAAGGAACAAGCAGTGATCTGAGGGGCGCCTGAAACCCAGTGTTTAAAGCAGCAATGTCCAATGGCTGAACTATGGAAAGAGCCCAAGTGTCCATCAACAGTTGAATGAACAAAGAAGATACGGTACACATGCAGGTGCACACACACACACACACACACACACACACACGTGTAATGGAATATTACTCAGCCATCAAAAAGACTGCAATCTTGCCATTTGCCACAAAGCAGATGGAACTGGAGGGTATTATGATGAGTGAAAGAAGTCAGTCAGAGAAAGTAAATTATTATATGACAGAAGAAATTGTATGATAGAAGAAACAAAACAAGACCCTACAGGAAGGGGAAAAATAAAACAAGATGAAATCAGACACGGAGACAAACCATAAGAGACTCCTAACTATAGAAACAAACAGAGTTGCGAAAAGGGAGGTGGGTAGGGGGTGGGGGATGGGGCAGCCGGGGGAGGGACACCAAGAAGGACACGTGATGTGATGAGATGAGCCTCGGGAGTTGCACGCAGCTGATGAATCACTGGGCTCTACCTCTGAAACGAAAACAAATGAAACAAAACAAAACAAAAACCAGGTCTTACATTGAGAAGCTCATACTCCGAATGCAAGGCAGCCATGCCAGTCGCTATGCAATATAGGAAGCACAATGACAGAAATGTGTTCAAGGCTCAGTGTAGCCTCCTAGCCTTGCCTCTGAATGGATTCTCTAATCTTCTGGGTGGAACTAAAGACCATTTGGTGGGATTTCTGTCATTCCAAGGAGGCTCTGATGGTGCAGCCTCTTTCCTGTGCCCCTCACATCCCGGCTTCCCTATAGGGCATTCTGTCATTCCCACTTTTAGAAACTCTTTCCTTTAGCTATAGATTTTTCCATCTGACTAAATGCAAATGTCTTGAACAGGGTTTACACCTTAATGAGATTCAGAAACGATGGTTTGAGTACCTTTTCCTTGAGAGGCTGGTGTTGAACGAGAGCATGTGTGCCTTTGGGTACCTGAGGCAGCAGAGGTTGAGACGAAGCCAGAAGAGCAGTGGGTTTGTTCGTGGGTGGCGCCTGTGAACCAGAATGTGGGAGGGCGGGCTGGCAGCGAGAGCCCGGGGCTGTGATGCGGACCTGACAGAGACTCGCCCAGCCTGGGACTGCGGAGCACACCTTGCCCATGAGAACAGCCCCATGTTGTGTGGAAATGGCCAGGCTGAGCGCTCCCCGTGCTCAGTCACTGACCACAGTCTGTTCCCAAAGAACGTGGCTTCAGCGTGGATGCTCGGGTGGCCCTGAATGGGCAGCCACTGGAGGCTCTTTGGGTGGCCTCGAGGCAGCAGAATGGCGGGTTCTTTCTGGAAGGAGATCCACGTGGTGCATCTCCAAGGTGCGACAGCACATAATTTCTCCAAGCATATTTTTTAATCTGGAAAGGGGAGATCCTGAGAATTGCAAAAATTCTTGACAAGACAACTCCATCCGAATCCCTGCACGAAGAGACTTGAGCAAATTTTCACAGGCAGCTTGAGGCCATTCGCCAGGCCATTCCCCATTCCCCAGCCCCGGTGGCTGACAGGAGAGTTTCCTGTCTGTTCTGGCCAGCCGCTGACCTCCCTTTCCTACAGCACTTACTACAAAGGACTGACAATTGCAAATCCTTTTTCTAGCCTTTTGATATGTGCAGTATCCTTGTAACTCGGGAGTGTCTTTCTCAGTGATCTGAAAGCCATTCCTCTGTGAGGTAATCATGAGGTAGGGGAGGGCCGCCATCTCCCAGCCTCTGCAGGAGGATAGTCCTAACTTCCGTAGCTGCTGGAGCGTGGACAGAGCTGGCCACAGCACGTTTGCACTCACCTGCTCTGTGATTTTTCATTGAGCCTCTGCTCAGCTCCTTCTCCTCCTACTGTCTCTTTTCATCATTTGAATTCATGTCTAGTTTTTTCTTATTAACTTATTTTATTTCCATTCAGTTAGTGAGCTTACACTGTATCCTTACTTTGAGAGGTAGAGCTCAGTGACTCCTCAGCTGCATACGACACCCAGGGCTCATCCCATCACGTGCCCTCCAGGCCCATCACCCTGTTACCCCACCGCCTCCCCACCCCCCTCTAGCAACCCTCAGTTTGTTTCCTATTAGTCTTGCTTGTCTTTGACAGTACTAAGATCGGCCTTTCCTACCTCACGGTGCTGTGAGGGCTGGGCAAGTTAACGGAGAAAATAAAAAAGTATTTTGCAAACTGCAAAGTTCTTTACAGATACAGGTGGTTGTCAGTGTGAAGGGATTGCGTGTATTTTCCTGAGAGACCGTTTTAAAAAAAATACATCAAAATATTTTTACTGTTAATATATCTCCTTTCTAAAAATGTAAACAATATAGAAAAAGTGATAATACCTACAAGGCCACCCCTTGCAGATACCAGCAACCAAATATTTATCATTTGATTCTTTTTAGGCAAGCATAAGCATATAAACTTTTTAAAAACTATGTAAGTGGGATTCTACTTCTATAACCTACTTTTCTCACGTCACGATGCGTTAGGCCATATATCAGGGGTAACTGGTATGGGTCTCCTTCCTTATTTTTGACAGCTGCGAGTGTTTCATTGTGTGTTCATGTGACTAAGAGCCTCTCCTAACGGATATTTTGTTTCTAATTGTTCAGTATTTTTAATAAAACAGCAATAAACATTCTCATCCATACATTTCTGTGTACCCATATAATCATTTTTTTAGGACACATGAAAACATTTTTTTCAAGTTTATTTTTTCAGTGATCTCCACACCCAGTGTGCTGCTCGAACTCACAACCCCACTGTCAAGAGTTGTGTGCTCTTCCGACAGAGCCAGCCAGGCGCCCCTCTTTAGAATACATTTCTAGAAGTGAAATTCCTGGGTGTATTCTAAGGAAATGTACATTTAAACTTTATGTATTGTGGGTTTGTTCTCCTGAAAGTTTGTATGGATTTACTCTCCCATCCTTGAGTGTGTCAGGGAGTTTCCCTACTTCTGTACCCCGGGGATTCTGATGGAGATGGGGCAGGGGGAGGTTAGAAAGTGTGCCTGGGATCATTAGATTCCTAAAGGGCTCATGGGGTGTGGTCACTGTAGAAGACACGGAGGAGAGGAGGTAAGCATTGATCCCGAAAGCTGGGTTTAGAAAATAACTTGCTGCCTGCTTTCCAAATGGTTCTTTTTGGCTCCAGGTCCCAGCTTGCCTGCTGTTGGGCAGCACACATGCCAAATCCCCAGAAGGCCAGGACACCTTTTCCTAGGATGTAGCAGGCCAACAACCCTAGGGCTCTTCTTGGGCCTGGGCAGAAGAAAAAAAGCCTTTCTGCCCAGCATTGCAGAGAGCCCTGCCTGCAGCTGTACCTGCCTGTCTCAAGCTCTTGTCCCATCTTGTACATTAAAGAGGCACAAGGTTGACGTGTCCCACAAGGAAAGTTGATCAAAGGTAAGACAGGGTGCCAACTCTCAGAGGTGGTACTGTGCCTGAACTTGGGGCCTGCCCCCAGGGGCAGACGTTTATCTTGGTTGCTCCAGGGAAGACTTTCATGCTGTTTTTGCGTGGAGTGCCTGGGCAGAAGAAGGAGCGGAGGATGACAGGGAGCCGCGTTGTACCCGCTTCCGTACTTCTGGTATACCAGCAGCCATAGTTCTTCCCTTTCTTCCTCTCTCTCTCTCTTTTTTTTCTCATTCATTTTTGGTTAAGTTGAAAAGATTTGAGTGCATAACTTTTATGGAAAAAAACAAAATACAAATCAAAAGTTCATCCATTACCATTCTAATGCCATGGATGTTTTCATGATATATATTATCTGTCAGAGGCTGTCTCAGGGGTTAGTATTCTTCACATAGATTTGGAATCCCCTATTCATTTGCATCTTACACTAAGCAGCTTTGGGGCACAATGGCACAGCTGCTCAACAGCTGTGGCCTGGACTTAGGGCAGGAATCCTCTTTGAGGTTCAGTGACATAGCTTCTGTATGCGGTTTCCAGGGCTCTGGGATTTCAGGGACAGCCAGGGCTGCTAAAGCAAGAAGTGAGGTGGTCCTACAGGATATGCTTCTCCTCTGTCTGGGGAGCAGAGGGAACTTGGTTTGCTTACCTGTGGCCAGTCCCAGCATGTCTCAGGAATACTTTCCCTCCCTTTTTTGATGTTACTAGAAGAATGTGAAAAAAGATGGCACAGAGGCATGTAGATCTAATTATCTGTTTCCTCAAATCTTTAGTACCCACTACAAAATCAACAAGGTTGTGCACTCTTGAAGGGCAAATAGCTTACCAAACCCAAAGCCACAAAATCATGCTCAGGAGGTATTTGGAGGTTTATCAAGTTGCAGAAGCTGGAAAGGGCCCCAAAATGCTAAAGGAGGAAACTGGCTAGACATTAGGGCCATGTTCATGGTAACAGTACTTTTATGGGGTCACCGGGATGTGGGAAACAAAGGCCGAAGAAAAATGATGAAATGTCCTTACTACCTACAGCCCACTGACGAGTCCTTGAAACAGGCAAAGCGACATTCCTCTGGGGACTCACTCAACTGCCTCAAGTGTTGACACTTTGTTAAGGGCAAAGGCAATCCCAGCCTGACCTCCACCCCTCCCCAGGATCCTGTAACTCCAACATATACAACTTCCTTTATCTCAGCCCCTCAAGATATGTGCTGGCAATCACCCTCCAAGCACATGACCAACTGATACACATCTGAAGGGTCTCATGATTAGAGTTATTAGTCGGTAATACATGACCTTTTCCCAACAATGGCTAGCCCTCTCAAGGTCCTGGAAACCTTGCTCCCAAAATTCCTTAGAGACTTATGCTGTCCCTAACCCCTTTCCAGCTTGAAAGTACATAATGGACCACTCCTCGTGACCCCATCGCAACTCCTTCTGCCCACGGGTCCTGCCCCAGGTTTGCACCAAAGATGTCTCAAGAATTCTTTCCTAGCCATCGGCTCCGAACCCTAACACCTTTCCTATATCAACCGGAGGTCGAGGTCCAGGTCAGAATATCAGCTCCGTAGGCCCTGAGCTAGAGTCTAACACATGGAGTGCAACAGCCTCTTAGTGGAAGGAAACGTGTGTACCAGATATTCAAAGATTTCCCTTCCTTGGATCTAGAATGTTAATGCCTGCCATCAGACGCATGCCCTTCCTGCCAGCAGACCACCCAGGAAACTGAAGCGTGGACTGAGAACAGTGGTTTTGGTTCTGTGCAACATCCCGTGCAGCCCTGATAAAATTTGGGGCTCAGCTTGTCTCCAAGCAGCTTTCTGCAGTTAATGTGATGGGACTTCGTTGTTTTGTTGTGTATAAAATTCTCCTCAGTCTTCCATTTCCATGGCTACGCTATCACCCATTACATTTTGATCTGATTATATTACAGAAGACAGTAAGTCCCCTACAGGAACTTGATATCTTTCCTTGAAGTCCTGAGGGCCCCGTGCAATCATTTGAAAACCTACTCTGCTCTCCCAGACATGCTTTCGTATGAAGCCCTGGGAATTCAGTAGCATTATTTTTCCAGGAGACTTTCTAGTGTATTTGTAGAATTATAATTTTAAAGATAGTTTGGAATTTCTATATGCATCAAGCTTTTCTTTTTTTAGTACTAAATATAGAGGATACAAAGATAGACACACATACTGGTTTTCTTCCTCTACTGATCACAAAGACAGGGAAAAAAAAAAAAGTTTCAGGGATAGGAAACACGCAGGACTGAGAGGAATGCAAAACATCCTGGGACGGGGAGGCAAGAGAGAAGGAGAGGAAACTGCAGAGGACAAAAGATGAAAGAAAGGGGCTGCACGGTGGGTGAAAATGTGGACAAAGCCGGATTAGCCGCGGCGGCAGCCAGTGCAGCCGGGCAAACTCCGCGTGCACAGCTGTTGCAAAGAGCCCGACTGAGAGTGAGGAATCTGGGGTGTTCGCCCTGTATCTGTCAAGCTGTCTGACCTAAGCAAGTTACTCTACTGCTTTGGAGCTAATTTTCCACTTTCTAAAGTGAAGAAATTGGGCAAGGGGACTTTCTGAGGTCCACTGTAGCTTTGTCATTCTCATTCCAAAGCTTAAGAAGAAAATGCAAAAGCAACTTAAAACTCTTGTCTTCTGGGAGAGTGTTTCCCAAATCCTAGACCAGAGGACTGTCATTATTTCTAGTTGTAATCTTCTTAAGGATTATACTCAGTCTTTGATCCAGTCAAGTCTGCCTTGGGCTTTGTTAATTTTTACTTAGAGGGACAGAACTGATAAATGATTATGTAGATAATTATGGTGGGAAAATGGAATGATAAACATTAACAAATGGAAATGAACACATTTAGGACAAACACAGTCTGAAACCAAGTGCTTTAACACAGACATCCTTGGGAGCGTGCTGCCAGTGTGCCTGTGCAGAAATAGTCACCGTTTGGGCAGCTCCATCAAGTTTCAAGCCCTGGTGAGAGAGAAGCCATCTCAGGCAGGCAGCTATCAGCAAGGCCATCAAAGGGTGGCGACAGACAATGACAAGCAGCATAGATTGGCAGCAAATAAGCTACATCCATATTTAATATCCAGTGCATGTAGGGAGGCTTATCACTCTGAAAATCTCTGAAGTTGTATCTCATAGAGGATGGGAAACTTAAAGTATTTAGGTTGCGGAAAAGCTCTGATGAGCGATTCACGCTTCTTTTGGCTTACATCTCATCTCTTCTGGCCTTTTTTCTAGTTTTATTTCACTCAAAAACAGCTTCTGTGAGATTCTGGGGAGAATGCCCGTGTCTTCCTCTTTGCTGTATGCCCAGCACCTGCCAGAGGACCTATCACATCGCACCTGCTTAATAAATGAAGGTTGAGTGAACAAACAAACAAAGGAAGCTACTTGAGGGTTCCTCAGAGCAAATTTCGCTCTAGAATGGAAGCATTGTAAAGGGCTGCAGTGGAACTAGGAAAGACGTGAGAGGGAGTGGCAGTGGGACTTCTTCAGAACCCGGAGAACTGAAATTGTAGAGTCAGTACACGACGGAAGAGTGTTTGGGAGGTTTGGAAGGTTTTGGAGAATTATCCTGAAAGCAATAACAAAATAAACAAAGAATTGAACAAAAAACAAAATAGAATGTCTTCCAGGTCCCAAGGTGAGAAAACAGGGCTTGGCTCTATGGCATTCCATGTGGGAATCAACATTGTTAAGAAAGCAAAAGCCAACAGAACAGGGTTGATTTGAATGGAAACTAAAAAACAGGAGTCAGAGAATTAGAGATCAACTCTCTTCCCCAGTGTGGTCTGGGAGTCTGGATGTCCACACGCAAGAGAGGTGTGCCTACATTACAAATATCCTCATGGCGAAAATGGATTAGTCAGAGGAGGCTGGTCTGTTCTCATCTTATATTCTCTTAGCACAAATATTTGATTTCCATGGAGATTTCCTTATAGGGAACAGTTCTGCTGATGTATCTTTTTCTCTCAGCTCAACTCCTGTAGGGAGCAGATGCTGAGAGAGAGTTAGGAGTACAGAGATGTATTTGGGGGTGATGACCATGAACGATAAAGGGAGAGGAAACAGGACTGGGCAGGGGAAGTCTTCAGGCCGCAGTGCCAATGTGACACCTGTGAAAAGAAATGGGGAAGGAAGCAGAATTGTGCAGGGAGAGCCTCAGACCATGATGTCGGATCTGAACAAGCCTCGACCAGCTCAACAGGGCGCACTGGAGCAAAGTTGAGAGAAGTCTTGCATTGGGTAGACACGCCCAGACCCTAGTACTCCCAGTTTGCGCAGTACTGGCTGGGGCTACCCAGGAACAGCATGGCCTTGGCTTGAACATGAAGCATATCCTTAAGGTACTGCGCTAGAAGCCGTCAGCCAACTGCCCTCTCAAAGCTGAGCAGTGAGCTCTGTTGAGGGGAGGCCTGTGCAGCACACTTCCCCCGCTGGTACACTATCCAAGGTCATTTCCAGATCTTGTATTCGGTGCTGACCCAACTACTACTGAATAGTAGTTGGACAGTTAGATGTTTGCTTTCTCAGCCTCCCTGACAATTAGAATGGTCATGAGACCCGATTCTTGCCCATGGGGCCGCTGGGAAGCTAACTGGGGTAAAAGACAAACAAAGCCTTTTGAGAAGAGATCATTTTCCCTCTCTTCCAACCAGCTATTTGTTTTCTGATTTTGAATGCAATGTTGATGTCTGCGGTGGCAGCCCTCTTGTAACCATGAGGCCATAAGCAAACATGCTAAATGGTATAATACCTTGGTGATGTTGATGAGACTGATCAACCTTGTTGAATAAACAATAAATAATGTTCTTATGGTTTCATTATTTTTTGTTTATTTTTTTGCTGTTATTTGCAAGCGGTACCCTCATTCCCCAGTTCTCATAATATAGCATATATGATGTTCCTATATCATACATATTTTAAATTCTAAGCCGGCATTATGCCTTACATATCAATTTCTTTTTACTTTGGTTAGAGCGAATCAGTCCTTGTGAAATAAATATTCACTGAGTACACTGAGAAAATTCGTTTCGAGGCCTGAAAAGCTAAAGACTAACCCTCGAAAAGAGTGACAATGTATATTCACTCAGTGTCTTCCCTTAGTTTGAGTTTCCCAATCTTAGCAAAGAGAAATGCCTTTATTAAAACCCTAGGATAAAGGAAGTCTATATGTTCTAGTCAGCAAGAAATTTTAAAGCATGAAAAGCTTGAAATCTGTAACCTGTTGGGTTGGTTTTTTCTGTAGTAAAGGAATGAAGCAGAAAAGACTTGTGAGAAGATCCGTGACCTCAGTTGAGGGGACACAGTTCACTTAAAAGAGGGAGTCAGGACCTCATACTCCTTCGTCCCTTTGCTCTCTGCAAGGGCTCCCTGTTTGCCACACCAGAAGCCAGAGAGCAGGAGAGCCCGGTCACACAGCCCATCAAGCCTGCTTTCTGGGAAGAAAGCACAACTGGGAAGCATGGAGACTGGATCTGAAAGACAAAGGGAAGGTGTCCAGTTCCTTCCTCTGTCCCTGGGCAGAGAAGGTGCTCAACATCTTTAGGACTAAAGCAAAGGAAGGGAGAGAAGGAAACCAAGGCTGGATCATCTGCAGAGGATTATGAGTTGTTCTTCAAAAACAGAGTTTCTGAAAACACAAACGGATAAAAACTTTGGGCTTTCAAGTAAGACCCCGATTCAGCAGGCTCTCCAGGGAGGCGCTGAGGAGGTTGTTTGCAAATGTACCTTTGACTTGTATCAAAGGAAGAAGAGTTCTCCTCTAACGAGTTATTTCATCCATGAGATAAGGTAATGAAAATGCATATGGAAAAGAATATTCAAGTGCTGAAAAAAAAACAAAAGGGAAAGTGGAGCCAAGTGGGAAGGAGAAGTTGAAGATTGGCGGGGAGGCCAGAGGGCACTTACTGAAGGAAACAGAGTTTTCCAGAAACTCTCAGCTTATGAGTCATTGCCCAGAATTTTGTCACATGGGCGGTAGGCACCGTAGCTGTGAGGGAGTTGGAGAAGCCAGTGTTTCTACCTGGCAAACTGATGCTCTGAGCTAAGTCAGCTTTCTGCTAGAAGACACAAAGGAGAGTGAACACTGAGCAGGTAACTAGCAGGGTCGACCATCTTCTAGAAACGAAAACTCACAGATGTGAAGGTATTTGTCCCCAAATTCAAAGATGGAGCTGGGATTTAAATTCTGCTTTTTGACTCCAAAGCAAATGCTTTTGTCCACTGGGCTATGGAGTTGTAATGGAAGGATGATGCTTCTTCTTACCTTCACATACGGCATGAAAAAAATGCTACTTACTAGGTACCAGAATCTCATAAATACGTAATAAGCATCTATTTAAGTGCTGGTATTTATTCCGTAGGCAATAGAAGCTTTGAATATTTTAAGGAGATGAATCAATCTCATCTGGAGTCAGGAACACTGGATATTGGTCCCAGGTTTGCCACTGACTTTGATGTAGATAAGTCACTTACTTTTCTAGGTGACATTTTCTTACCGTCTATGAAATGAAAGTAACAATGCCATCTCAAAACTCAGATGATAGGAAATGTAACAGTGATGTTAAATGTCTACTAAATGTCCATGGATAGAGTGTTTTAAAGATTTATTTATTTATTTTAGAGAGAGGGAGAGTAGAGTGAGGGGAGGGGACGAGGGAGGAGAGAGAAACTCCAGCAGACCCCGCGCTGACGTGGGGCTCAATCTCACTTCCCTCAGACTGCAACCTGAGCCGAAATCAAGAGTTGGACACTTAATCGACTGTGCCACCCAGGTTCCCCCCTGGATAGAGTGTTTTAGGGAAAACTAAGACATGTCAAATCAGTGTCTTTGACCATACTATTCATTAAGAACATTCCAGATAAAGACTAGATACTACCCTTACTGGATGAAGTAGCACTGGGATTAAATACAACCAAACCCAAGTGATTGGAGAACTGCCGCTAGGAACGTGCACCACAGAGAAGAACAACGCTCCCTCCTCCTTTTCTTCCCTTCCCTCCCTCCCTCCCTTCTTCCCTCCTTTCCTTCCTTCCTTCTTGAAAAACTTTCTGCCTTTTTTGAGCTCCTGGATCTGAAGCAGGTTTGTGGTGGAGAGATGAGCTGCTGCAGAGGTCACTGTAGGGAACCTCTTCCAACATATGGGGCCTTGAGGAAGCTCTGTGGGATTTGAAAGCTGCCCCAGGTTGTCTCATTTCAAAGAGCACTGTTGGTGGGAATGCAAGTTGGTGCAGCCTCTTTGGAGAACAGTGTGGAGATTCCTCAAGAAATTAAAAATAGAGCTTCCCTATGACCCTGCCATTGCACTCCTGGGTATTTACCCCAAAGATACAGATGGAGTGAAAAGAAGGGCCATCTGTACCCCAATGTTTATAGCAGCAATGGCCACGGTCGCCAAACTGTGGAAAGAACCAAGATGCCCTTCAACGGACGAATGGATAAGGCAGATGTGGTCCATATATACTATGGAGTATTATGCCTCCATCAGAAAGGACGAATACCCAACTTTTGTAGCAACATGGATGGGACTGGAAGAGATTATGCTGAGTGAAATCAGTCAAGCAGAGAGAGTCAATTATCATATGGTTTCACTTACTTGTGGAGCATAACAAACCGCATGGAGGACATGGGGAGATGGAGAGGAGAAGGGAGTTGGGGGAAATTGGAAAGAGAGGTGAACCATGAGATCCTATGGACTCTGAAAAACAATCTGAGGGTTTTGAAGGGGTGGGGGGCGGGAGGTCCGGGTACCAGGTGGTGGGTATAATAGAGGGCACGGATTGCATGGAGCACTGGGTGTGGTGCAAAAAACAATGAATACTGTTATGCTGAAAATAAATTAAAAAAAAAAAAAAGAGCACATGTGAAAAAGACTGTGGCAGCAGCTACTGTGATATGCAAGACAGCGGGAATTAGGGCTAAACATCAAGAGAGACACTTGATAACAGATCCATAGTATTTTAGAGCTGATGGCAACCTAGCATCAAAAAACACCTGGATTTGTAGGTTTTCGTTTAAAAGAATATAAATGCTCCCTTTGAAGATGTTCAAAATGAGTAAATGTCCTCACAGTTGTTGAGATAATTTATGAATACAGACAGGCAGAGTTGGGGTTCTGAATTCTAAGTCTGCACTTTGGGAAAGTTGTCTCATCTTTCCAATGTATTTCCATGTCAGTAAAATGGGATAGTAATAGAAGCTCTCCTGGGTTACTTTGATTAGACAAGATAATCCACGTAAAGCTCTTGGCACATGGTATGTCCTCCATAAATTCTAGCCCTTAATCAGTATGTATCTGTAAATGATGAGAAGTACACAGCCATGGTTCCTAGGTCTTCTCACTTGCCCTTAGAGCCAGAATGGAAGGAAACAGATCGACATAGGAAATGCCCAAAAGTTAGAACCAGACAGCCTAGGTTTTTTAATTTTAAAAAATTTTATTTTTTATTTGTTATTATTTATTATTATGTATTATTTTATTTTTATTATATTGTTTTTATATTACATTATTATATGTATTATATATGTTACATATTATATATAATTATATTTATTATATTATAGTAAGATAATATAAGATCTGTTCTCTTAACAGATTTTAAAAAGATTTTATTTATTTGTCAGAGACAGAGAGAGAGCACAAGCAGGAGGAGAATAGCAGGCAGAGGGAGAAGCAGACTCCCTGCTGAGAAAGGAGCCTAACAGGGGCCTTAATCCCAGGACCCAGGGATCAAGACCTGACCCGAAGGCAGACGCTTAACGGACTGAGCCACCCAGGCACCCCTCTTGACAGATATTTAAGTACACAATAGGATTTTAACTATAGACATAACATTATCTGTCAGGTCTCTAGAACTTAGTCATCTTGCATTACTTAAGCTCTAAACCCATTGATTAGGAACTCCTGATTTTCCCCTCGTCCTTCTGACCAACCCCCAACCAACAACCACCATTTTGCTCTCTGCCTCTGTAAGTTTGACCATTTGAGATATCTTACATAACTGGAACCATACAGTACCTGTCCCGCGGGGGCTGGCTTAGTTCACTTAGCAGGTCTTCCAGGTTCACCCATGTTGTTGCATGTTGCAGGATTTCTTTTTTTTCAAAAGTTTAATAGCTTTCTATTGTATGTATATACCCTGTTTTCTTTATCCCTTCATTCGCTGGTGAATAAAACAGATAATGTCTAATGGACAAAAAACCGTCTCTTCAACAAATGGTGTTGGGAAAACTGGACAGCCACATGCAGAATAATGAAAGCGGACCATTTCCTTGTATCATGCACAAAAAAAGACTCAAAATGGATGAAAGATCTAAATGTAAGACAGGAATCCATCAAAATCCCTGCGGTGAATACAGGCAGCGACCTCTTCGACCCCAGACAGCCCAGGTTTCGAGTCCTCCTCCGTCTCCTCTAACGCCGTGGTCTTCACTCAGTCTCTTTACTTCTCGGGACCCCAGGCCCGTCTCCGACTGAGAAATGTGTCTTTCCTCTTGGGCCTTTGCTTTGGCACCCTGGTACTAATATTGATCAAAATAAACCCAACCCCTCCGTTAACTTCCACAAACAATCCATTCACAGGGAGCATATAATGATCTTTAAAAAATTCTGACTCTGGATTCATAATGACCACGGAAAGATACTTTGCTGCACAGAGTGCCCACACTCTCACTTGGAAAACCTCCATTCGATTGATCTCTCCTCTTCCCTCCCAGTCCTCAGTCATTGTCTCCCTCTTCAACTTGCCCCAAAGAATGCATCCAACCCCATTTTCCTTCCCCTTTTCTCCTTTATTATCTGGAGAAAGGTGCTTCTTCTGCAACAGGTGCAAAACTATTGCTCTCTTCTTTGTAACAACTGGTTTATCAATGGCTGGCTTATTTCTCTCTCCTTAGAAGCAATTCTTTTACCAGCTACAAGGAAGATAAATTTTTTCTCTGATTATTGTTATTATTGAACTTCTTAACCTTTAGAATTCCATCAATGGTTCTATTCTTGGAAACATACTGTATTGGATATGTTCCATTTGCTTTTCCAAATCTCTCCCCACCCTGCTCTGTGTGTGGGGAAGTTGACCCATGTTGATGGCATCAAGGGCCCCCTTGCCCTGTGGCTTTTGGTGGTTTGGCTAGTGAGAGGCAATAGCAGGGGGTTGGAGTTTGGGAAGAGAGAGACTTTAGGGCATTTACTCTCTCAGCTCCCATGGCTCCAGGTCACTGTGTGTTGGATACATACTCTACCAAAGACTACCACAGAGCTTATCCCTTGTCCATCGACCCTTCCCTGTGGTGACTCTTTTGGCATCTGGGAGGTACTTTCTCTCCTTGTAATTTCAGGCCTAGAGATGGTCCCAGCTCCTGCTGTAGCTGGCCCCAGAGATGCTTCATTTTTTCTTATGGTTTTCCTTCACCTTGTGTACATTGTTATTAATGGTGGGCTTATTAAACTCCTCTCAACATATTATCTGAGTTTGCCATTTATTTCTAGATTCAGCAACCTGGACATTTATCTACAATTTCATTCCTTCATTCCCTCAAAAATCATGGCCAGGAACTATTCTAGGGGCTGGGTCGTAAGAGTGAGTAGGAAGACATATTTCCCATGAGCTCGATTTTGATGAAGGAAAGAGACAAGTGAGCAGACGGTAACAATGGAGTTGTAACGAGAAGTATTCGCTTCTTTTTTCCTTTCTTTGAGAGAATATGAGGGAGGTTCTTAACTTACTCTGGGGAGTCTGATAGAGAAATGCTTTCTGAAAGAGACAAAGCTTGTGTGGATCCTTGAAGGATGTGTGGGAATTAGCCAGTTCGATGGGGAGGATGGAACAGTACGGGGAACATGCTAGGAGGGGGCCCGTCAAAGGGGACAGAGTCGAGGTGGTTCTTGAGTGATGGAAGATTGGATCAGCCAGTAAACGACCTCTCTTTAAACTCTTAACAATGGAGAACAAAGTGATGGTTGATGGAGGGAGGTGGGTGAGCGGATGGCATGGATGGGTGAAGGGCTTGCGGAGGGCACTTTTTGTGGTGGGCACTGAGTGTTGTATGTAAGTGATGAATCCCTGAATTCTACTCCAGAAGAATGTATTGTGCTATAGGTTAAGTCAATATAATTTTTTAAAAAATGACCTCTCTCCCTTCTCTCTTTCCTGTTTGTTTGTTTTTAAAGATTTTATTTATTTATTTGACACAGAGAGATCACCAGCAGGCAGAGAGGCAGGCAGAGAGAGAGGAGGAAGCAGGCTCCCTGCTGAGCAGAGAGCCCGATGTGGGGCTCGATCCCAGGACTCTGAGATCATGACCCTAGCCGAAGGTAGCGGCTTAACCCACTGAGCCACGCCGGTGTCCCTGTTTGTTTTTTACTAAGCAAGAATTTTGTCTTTATCCTGAACATGATGGGGAGCCAGAGAAGGGTTTGTCTTAGAAAGACCTCTCTGGATGTAGTGTGGAGAATGGTCTAGAGGGTGGTACCTTGAAGGTAGTGAAAACAGCAGGAAGAGTAGAGAAAAGGAATAGGTGAGAAATAAGGGCTTCATCTACAGTCGTGGCAGGATGGATGCTCAGGTAGGAGGACTCAAGAGAAAGTCTATGTGGGTGGGCTTTTTACTACACTGGCCATGGCTTTCTCATTTCAAACAGGGGACGTAGAAATATAGGCATGATGGGGAGCTGGAAAGTTCTAAGCCTGTTTATTATATTCTAAATTAGGTTTGCACATTCTGAAAGTTCAATATCATATGAACGCTGTGAAAGATCAAATAATACTATGATGTATCTGTATCTGTAACACCATCAGCCCCAACCAAGTAATGAGTTATAGAGCAACAAATCCAAGCTTCCAAAGGGCAGACCACCAACACAGAGAGTTCTTCTGTGCTGGTAGGGACGGTGGCCACCTTCCAACACCTGTTCCCTGGCTGACTTTGTTCTTCAAAGAAGAGGCACAGGATCCAAGCAGTCATCAGAATGCCGTGAGAGCGGCAATTAGTTCTGGTGAACCACCTACTGGAATCCGTCCAGCTGAGAATGAGTTAGGAAAACTGAAACTGGGATTGTTCTTCGCACAGACCCTGTTTTTGCCTTCACTAGTTCAGACTTTGGCGGAAAGAAAGAAGACAGAAAAAAAGGAGGTTGAGTAGGGTCTGGACTCTGTAGCAGTTCACCTTGGTTCAAAAGTAAAAGAATTGAAATGAAGCTGTTGAAATAAAAACTGGAGTGCTTTTCCTGAACCTAGTCTCTCTGTGCCTGTCCCTAAGGATGGTTCCTGTGATGGAAAGAACATTTTCATCTTTATTCTCTTGTGGGCGTGAGGGATGTCGCATTGGAAAAAGGGATCATAGGGCCATGACAAGTTGTTACTGGATCTGCCCTTCAAATACGCTCTCTTGACAACTTCAACTGTGTAACTTAGTGCTGAAGAGCAGGGCCTTGTAAGTCGAACGGTTGGGGTTTAAACCCTGGCTCGGACTCTTGCTAGCTGTGTAACTTGGGAAAAGTTGCTTAATCCTTCTGAACCTGAATTTTCTCATTCATAAACGACAATGTCAATATTTAGCTCACAGGGTTCAAGGGTGAATTAAATGAGTCAGAGTAGAGATTACCTGGCCCCGAGCAAGGACTCAAGGGGTGGTAACTTCTACCATGGGAACAGTAAATGGGAGATGAAGTTGCCAAATTAAGAGCCCAAGCCGGGCCTTCATTTTTATGGTTGCTCTCTACCTAGGCTGGGAAGCAGTGGAAGCCTTGAAGAACGTTGCCTCGGGCTTGGGCTGGCTTTCACCTTGAAGAAGGATGATTCAGTGTGGAATGCTGGCAGGCTCCTTCGCAGTGAGGATTCTCATGGGTCTAGTTTTGAACTGGACTATCTGGTATTTGAGTTTTCTGTCCAGGAAATCAACTGAGAAAACACTGAGATAAGCGTCTGGCGAGAGAGCTTCTCTAATTTGGTAAGCTGTACTTTTAAAATGTTTACATGACTTAGAGAAATGTTCTTACTGACTTCAGGGCCTGCAGAAGCAAGTGCTCCCACTCCAATAGTCTCTTAGCCATGAACTTGGTTGGTATCAGTCCCAATTCATACGTGCATTATTTATACCTTTGCAGTGCCACAGGAGAACCAACCATTTCTCTCTTTAGAAGGTACCTCTTTTGGACTTCTCAGCATGCCATGTCCTCTTTCTTCTTCCTTCTTTTCTGATAACAGAGAGGCAATACAGTGTGCTGCCGAAAAGCAAGGATTCTAAAGTCCGGCCGCTTGGGTTTGAGTCCAGCTCCATCACTTACAGGCCATGTTGCCTGGGCCCAATTATTCATCCTCCCATGGCTCAGACTCCCCATGTGGAACAGAAAGATGCATAATAGGATTGTTGAGAGCATAAAATGAATCAGTACGCACCGGAGGTAGAACAGATCTGGGTAAGGGAAGTGCTGTATGGTGTTCATTATCATGAACTATTCTAGATGTTTTTAGTACATAGTACTAATCAAGCCTCACAATAATCTTATGAGTAAGTGTGATTTATTCCTATTTCACAGGTGAGCAGCTGAAGCTTACAGTGGTTAACTAGTGTGAGAGCACAATGCTAGTAAACAGAGAAGTAAATCTAGTAGAGAATTAAACCCAGGTTTGTCTGCCTACTTTCAAAGTCCATGCTCTTTCTTTTTTAAAGATTTTATTTATTTATTTATTTATTTATTTATTTACAAGATTGAGAGAGAGAGAGAGAGCGAGCGAGCAAGCACACGCACGAGAGTGCACACACAATCAAGGAAAGCAGCAGGCAGAGGGAGAAGCAGACTCCCTCCTGACCAGGAAGCCCGATGTGGGACTTGATCCCGGGACCCCAGGATCAAGACCCAAGCCAAAGGCAGATGCCCAGCTGACTCAGTCACTCAGGCGTCCCCAAGTCCATGTCTTTAACCACTAATGACCCTGTCTCCCAGAGTAGGTGCTATGCTTTGTTTTTGGATTTCAGTATTGTTTTTTATTTTTTCAAAATTTTTATGTATTTATTTACTTGAGAGAGAGATAGCTAGAGAGAGCACAAACAGGGGGGAGGGGAAGAGGAAATGGAGAAGCAGCCGCGCACTGAGCATGGAGCCCCACACAGGGCTTGATCCCGGGATCCTGGGATCATAACCTGAGCTGAAGGCAGACATTGAACTGAATGAGCCACCCAGGTGCCCCTAGTGTTGTGTTCTTTCCTTTTTAAATTCACTTAGCCAGCATATAGTACCTCATTAGTTTTTGATGTGGTGTTCAGTGATTCAGTAATTGTGTATAACCCCCAAAGTTCATCACATTATGTGTCCTCCTAAAATGCCCATCACCTAATTACCCCCTCCTCCAACAACCTGCCTTTTCACAATCCTCAGTTTACTTCCTGGAATTAGGTCTGTCATGGTTTGTCCCCTCTCTGATTTCTTCCCGTTCAGTTCTCCCTCCTGCCCCTACGAGCCTCTGCGCTGCTTCTTATATTCCACGTATGAGCGACGTCATATGATACGTGCCCTTCTCTGATGTATGTTTTGTAAAAACACATTCTTCTCCAGTGTGTTTGGCAATCGTGAGGGGACCGGGCTACCTGAGAAGAGAATCTCTCTCCTGACTGCGGATTCATGAACGCTCAAAATGAAAATGGATGACTGGAATTAGCAAATTCTCAGAAAGCACTGGTAGCAATCACAGGAATAATGAAGTCAATTTGTTTCTAGTTATTCACCGACTTACTGCCTTCGACTTGGATATATCCCTGCCCGACTCCAGCCGGCCTGTGAGCCTCTAGCCTTATCCCACCCTTCAGGCAGCTTTGGGATTCATCTAAATTTTCAAACTTTTGCTCTAAATCCCCTAAACATGGAAAAGTGCTTCTAGCAAGTCTAGGGGAGGCATAGTTTAAAGCAGTCTGCTATAAGCATAAGATGTCTTTGAAGACTTGCATTTTATCTTAAAAATCCATGTGGATTTTGCTTATCTCCTTATCTTTTCTTTCAAATGAATGTTTCATTTATGAATGATTTTAGATTCACAGAAAAGTCACAAGGACAGTTAAAGAAACTTCCTGATTCCCTTACGCAGTTTCCCCTCATGTTCACATCTTATATAGTCATGGTGCGTTTGCCAAAACTAAAGATCAACATTTATACATTGTATGCACCAAACTCCAAACTTTATTTGGATTTCCCCAATTTTTCCACTAATATACTTTTCTCTTCCTGGGTCCTACCCAGGGTACCATGTTGTATTTAGTTGTCATATCTCCTTAGTCTCTTCTGGTCTATGACGTTTTTCAGTCTTTCCTTATTTTTCATGGCTTTGATTAAACTGTTTTGAGGGTACGAGTCAGTTTTGTGAGCTGTCCCTTAATTTGGTTTTGTCTGATGTTTTTCTCATGATTATATTGGGGTTATGGGTTTTGAGGAAGAATACCATGGGATGTAGTGTCTTCTCTTTATATTGAGGGTATTTAACAGCAACATGACTTATCAGTGACGATGTTAACCTGGATCACTTGGTTAAGTTAAGCCAAACATTACCAGGTTTCTTCACTATAAAATTATTTTTTAAGCTTTTTTTAAAATTACACTTAGTTAACATAGAGTGTGATATTAGTTTCAGGTGTATGTAAAATGATTATTTTTTTCCTTTCCCTACTCTGTTCTTAGGAGCCTGAGTCACTAAGCTCAGCCCACACTCACAGGGAGGGGAATTAAACTCCACCTCCTGTACTGGGGAATATGGACATATATTATTTCAAATTATTCTGTAGGGAAGATGTATCTCCTCTCCTCTATTTATTAATTAAATCACTTATTTACATCCGTTTGGCTCAGTAGTGTCTAAACATACTACTTCCTACTTCCACATCTGTGAATGGAATCAACTTTTCAAACGTGTATCCTGAGGATTCTGAGAAACACAGAGAAAACCCATGCTCTACTAGTCGCTTCCTTGCTTCCTCTGAATCATAGACTTTAATGATGGCTGTGAATGAAAGAGGAAGTGAATGACACAGGTGAGCGTCATCATTAGTGCTGTCTCAGGGTAAGGATGTTTGACTCTAACACCAGTGTGTGACCAAATAGCTACTCATATTTCCTTCCTTCCTTCCTTCCTCCCTTCCTTCCTTCCTTCTTCTTTCCTTCCTTCTTTCTTTCTTTCTCCTTCCTTCCTTCTTTCTTCTTCATCATCCCCTTCCCCTTCCACCTCCTCCCCCTCCCGCTCCTTCTTTTGCTCCTTCTTCTCCCTCTTCTTCAACAAAGAATCACCTTTATTGAACACCAGGGTCAGTTTCTCTATTTGTCCTTCCCGGGATCTTGGCTGCTGTGAGGAATGGAATCGTTGTCTGGCACAGAGTGGAGGAGATCTTATTGGTGTGGGAGAGGCCAACCATAGAGAAGGTGAGGCAGAGGGTAATGCAGACTTGGTGGATGAGGCCAGATGCAAGGAGAGCCAACAGGAGACAGGGAAGAATCTCCGGGAAGATCTTTGCTTGGAATCCTTTGCCAAAGACAACATTCTCAAGATTCCTGGTGGCGTGAGAGAGAAGACTAAAAGGCTGGAGCCCAGCAGGCCCCCCTTGATGGTGAGCTGTTGCGTGCAGGTCAGCTGGAGATTATACATGTGCATCCCGAGGAAGAACAGCAGGGACAGGAGTGGGGAGAGTGCCGGTGAGCTGCCCGTGCCCACGGCCATCATGCCCTGCCCTTGGGCCCTATCACCGAATTGGGCCAAGAAAGAGGGGAGCCCAAGGGGAACAGCTGTGCGTGTGTGTTACCCCTTCCTATTTCTCCTTTTGATATTCCTTAAGACACACTCAACATGTTTTATTCATTTTTAAAGACTGATTTATTTTTGAGAGAGAGAGAGAACATGCACACACAGGGGTGGGGCCGAGGGGAGGGACAAAGGGAGTGAAAAACTCAACCAGACTTCACACTGAGCTTGGAGCCCCATGGGGACTCACTCTCACAACCCCTAGCTCATGACCTGAGCTTGAAACCAAGAGTGGACCCCTAACCACTGTGCCACCCCTAAAATTCTTTTATATTAAGACTAAGTGCTAGAGGAGGAGCTGATTGAGCCATTTTTCAAAGGTGACTCTAAACTACTCCTTTACAAGGTCTTCAACCACTCAGTAGGCTTTGCAACGCGGCAAAAAACAAAAACGGAAACAGAGAGGCAGGGTAGGGCCTCTTTAAAATAGGAAACCTAATGAGACGACTCGGCATCTGGGCATCTGGAGGCCATTTTTTTTGTCCTCAGGCCCGAAATCCTGGACCAATTGCAGAGGGGCGGTAGCTCCTGGGTGTTCTCATTGGTCTGCACCCAAGATGAAGGCGGGGCCTTGACTATAAAAAAAGAAGGGAGGCTGGTGACGGGGTTTCTTGCGGGCTGCTGTAGGGTGTTAACGGTGGTGAGTGAGGGAATGTGACATTTTACAGTCCTCCTAGTGGCCGGTTAGGAGGGGGTGAGTGGGAAGAATCAAACTTCTAGATCTTAAGGGAAATCAGGGGCAGCTTACTTTAGAAATGAAAGGCGAATGAAGAAAAAAGACTAAGGGAATCTCAAGCAAACAAAAAAACCCAGCTGTTTGCAGACAGAATATCTTCCAGGAGGTACGGTCACTTCCTGAAGTCATTTTATCAGGCATGTCTTCTTTGAAATACAGATGGAGGAGAAACTTTTCTAACTGTTGGGGCTCCTAAAGGAAGAAGAACATTGAAACTTCCAGTTTTCTTCTCTCATGCTCAAATCTCACTTAGAAGTCACCTGCTTTTAATTGGCTTCTCTTTAACCTCCAGCTTAGGAGATGTTTCAGCAAAATCACTCTTCCAGCTACCTTAGTGCAGTAGTATAACCTTCTAAGAGTACATAGTTCCTATGCTTGAGGCAAATTTGCTAATTTTTGTTTCCTCACAAAAATCTTTTTTTTTTTTTTTTAAGATTTTTTTATTTATTCATTTGACAGATCCATAGTAGGCAGAGAGGCAGGCAGAGAGAGGAGGAAGCAGGCTCCCCACTGAGCAGAGAGCCTGATGCGGGGCTCGATCCCACGACCCTGGGATCATGACCTGAGCTGAAGGCAGAGGCCTTAACCCAGTGAGCCACCCAGGTGCTTCCTCACAAAAATCTTTTAAATGCTTTTTTTAGCCTCCATCTGGACTTGTAAAGTCTTGATTAGAAACTCCTGTCTAAAGTAATGGCAGAAAAAAATAATGGCAGAAAGTGACGGAAAACTACTACTTTTGTTTTGGAGACTAAAAGTTTGGAGACCAAGCTTAGCTGAAAATTGAGGGCAGAAAATGTACAGTACTTCTGAATTTCATTTTTTCGAGAGAAGGAAGTCTCTTTAGTGATAAGTAGTAAAGAACTAAAGTGAATGTCAAGCACCATGTGGCTTTTGAGTCTTTTTTTTTCCCAGGGAGTTAAGGTTTTTAGCCACAGTCTTTTAGAAGGCAGTTGTCTGACCTGAAAAGGATAAAAAGAAACAAACAAACAAAATTTGTGGGTTGTGGGCTGAAACTCCCCTACTTGAATGTGGAGTTGAGGGGGAAATGTATTACCTCACCTTGGGCTCCTCCTTTAATGTCAGAATTGTTTAGCTGAGAGAAGTTTCCTGATGAGTAAATGGTTAGAACCCTTGCAGTGGGGGATAATGAGGAAACAAGCTGTTTAGATGGTTATCCAGAGCACTGTGAGAATTGAGGCTTCCCTCAATAAGGAGAGTGGTTGTCCTAGAGAAAGGGGATAATGTGGCATCTTTGTAAGAGATTGATCAAGAGTATCCTATGTGATGGATATATTGACTGTGATCTCCTAAGTGCTACATAGCAAACTGTGTTGCAGTTTGTGTTTAGCCATATAAAGTGGTCTCTTGTAAAAATCACACTACACCTAAACACCTAGGTCTACCTGCTTTGAGAAAAACCTGGAAAAATGGGGGGAAAAGCCCAAGGATACACAACTTTGTCTACCCTCATCCCAATGAGTGGGGAGTTAATTCTGTTAATACTGTACTCGCGAAGGAAGCTGGGCTCCAGAGCAAAGCTCTTGCCTTATAGATCTTGCGCTCAGGATGTGTATAGTTCTGGGTAAGCCATCTGCTTGATGCAGAATCCCTCAACGGATGAGATCAGAGATCTTGAGTCTCAGCCTTTCCAAAGGACACTGCTAGTTAATGATTACAATTAGAACTGGGTTGTTGGGTCTTTGTGGGGGAGGGACTCCAGCAAGAGGAAGCCCAGGGGTAGCCGGGAGTGGCTTAGCTTCTTCGTGGCTCTCAGAAAACCAATTTTCTCATTACTCATCCTGCAGAGTTCTCACCTGTAACTGTCTCTTTACTGAGAGCAAAGTTTATCTGCTTCTAATAATTCCAGAAGCTGGTATATTAGTGATTTAATGGTCAACCAAGAATTCACTTAAATATAAGTGAAATTGAAGATAAAGTACATGGTATATTTTGTCCACTAGCTCTCTTCCCATTTCTGTAAACCTCATTAACTACACAGGCCATAGGAAATAACAAAAAGCAAACCATATTCCCAACTCCAAATTGACAAAATACTTAAGTGGATAACTGGACAAAATACTGGCCCCTCAATGGAAACCTGGAGACCCTGAAAAGTAGGCTTTCCTCACCTTAGAAGTGCTGGACAAAACCATTGATTCCTACTGTTGGACTAATTAAGGATTCAACTGCAGATGAGTCTCATGAAGCTGCTGTCTCTATGTTGGTGTTACTATAGGGACTTCTGGGGCCTCATGGCTCTAGTTATCAAACCAGTGTATGACGAAAGGTGGGTTAGGAGACCACCCTGTAGCTAGACCATAATTAGGGACGGGAGAGAAGAGGTTGAATGTGTCAAGATTTTTTAATGTCAAACTTCTTTTAGAACAAAACCTGTAGTACAGGATTCTCTGCTGCTAGTGGGAATTTAGCCATGATTTAGGGCAAGTCCTCTCTGTGGATACCTCTGAGCTTTGGCCCGATGTGCAGTCTGTCTGCATTATGGCCTATTGACCTCATCAGCCCAGACCTCTTACGTTTTCTCCTAAAACTTGTCTGAGATTTAGCTCTTCGTAACTCAAATCCTAACAAGCTCTCAGGGTGGCATTAATAGAAATGATTCTGTTGTGTCAAGACCATTTTTGGGTTCAACTCCTTTCTTGGGTTTCGGCTTAGTATCTAGTGTTTACCTAGTGCTGCTCAAAACCAGAGTTCACTGCTACTTTCCCAGGAAACTGGTTGTTTGCTGGATCTAATTTCTTAGCACCAAATTTTAAAGTGTTCACAGTCAAACACCAATCTCCTTGCCTTAATCGTAGTCAGTGAGAGAAGTACTCAGCAAGTGGAGTAGCAAAACTCAAAGGTGAGAGAATACAATTATAAATTGTAACCAGGTGAACCAAAACGTGTAGAAGCTTTAAGTTTCTCAAGGGTTTTGTTAATGGTAGTGCTCTGAATATTGGACCATTTCCCA
This sequence comes from Mustela lutreola, assembly GCF_030435805.1. Taxonomy (NCBI): domain Eukaryota; kingdom Metazoa; phylum Chordata; class Mammalia; order Carnivora; family Mustelidae; genus Mustela; species Mustela lutreola. Next base: position 5,647,186 of record NC_081290.1, on the reverse strand, counting down.
CGATAAATCTACATGTACATGAGGCAATATTAGATATCCTAATTCTAGCCAGTAGGCTTTAAACCTTTTTTTTTTTTTTCTTTTTAACCTTGATGTATAGCAAAGAAAAGCCTACTTCAGGAGCAGCAGGGGAAAATATATACTTTATCCAGCTTGCTGCCCCTGTTGGCCCAGAGAATATCCAAGGTTATTGGGGAGCATAGTTGGAAATGTTTAAATATGATACTTAGGCTTGTTGAACTCACCCATTTTTTTTTTTTTTTTAAATCTCTTCCTATTAAGACACCTCAAGATTGAAGCTGTGACTACAGCATTAACTTCTCCAAATTCTCAGGGTCTGTCTAGGGAAACTCCATTTCTAGGCCTAATCTCCTTTCTTCCTCTGGCAGACTTTTGAGTTTGAGTAGAAATGATATCACTCTGGGTCTTCAGGCTTCTGTGATGTGTGTGTCAGTGTTACGTTTGAGGTCTTCAATGGAGACAGTTGGAGAAAATGCTCAAAGGGAAACTGTGGTCTGCATTATGAGTCTGAGTACTTTGATGCATAAAGCAATTTGCTTACATAACTGCCTTTTCACAAACCTGATTCTGCTAAACTCCAAAGACTGACCTTTTTTCCTCTTTCTGCAGAAGCCTGTGGGTGTGACCTATGGTGGTTAGAAGTTATCCAGGTCAGTTTACCCTCCCAAACCAGAGCCATGGTCATGAGACTGGTGACTGCAACAAGTGACTGGTTGCGAGCAAACAACTCTTCTCTGAAGATTGTGTGTTGAGTGAGATTAGTGTATAGGCAGGGAGATTGGATGCCCCTGTGCTGAGCACACTCTGGTAAGGGAGCCTTGCCCTTTGGGAAACTACAGCACAGCTTAAGGAGGAACACAAACACCCAGCTATGGCTCAAGGTGCTTAATCCGTTGCAAAACAAACTCCGTGGAAGAGGGTGAGGGAAAGCATGCTCGCAATCAGAACCAACTTTGAAGTCTGGCTTTTATTCTCTGAATTAATGTTAAAGTGTTGTAGACTTCATCTTTAGCTTAAACTTCTCATTACAATAAAAGCCACGATGACCTTATTTAAAACTTGATGTCTAATCCAGGCACAATCTTACTCAACTCTGGGATAGAAGGGGCTTTTGAAGAACTGAAGTATGGAGTGAAGGGAATAAAGCTTCACTGCGGTATCAGGAAAGCCCCTGAGCTGACCACAAAATGTAGTCTCACTTCCGCAGTGGGATGGTCTGATGGCAGCAAGGTCAGGTTTGATCTGAAGGAGAAGCTTGGAAAAGCCCAAGGTGGATTTTGGTCTGTGCTATCACTGGTGAGGTTTCTGAAGCATTCAGAGAACTGAGGGGTGTTTATATTGGAGGTAACAGACTAAAGGACAAAGAATAACTGTCAAGATACCTGATGTGGTGGGGAGGGAGAAGATGGGGAGGTGACCCTTGTTTCATCTAGTCCCTGGAATTCAGCTAGAAAACTTTCAAATCATTCTGAACACCTGTGATTCAACCTGAGCTCTAAAAGAATTGCTGCAATTCTATGAATAGAAAAGGGACAACTTGTTCAGGGTAGGAGGAGCAGAGAAATGAATCTGAGGGGATCTATCAGAAGATAAATCCTGCATGGAGGGAGCCTCCATCAGGCAGTTACCAGAAAATGATACAGCAGTGGAGTGCAAAATTGAGACTTCTGGAAGTCTAAGGGACCTCCCTGCCTGAAAGGTGCTCAGGTGAAGTGGGACATAATCCAGGTGGGACAGTGTGTGGTCTCAGGATCCCTGGGGTCACAGAACAGGAGTACCTGAATGTGGCAAAGTTCCCAAGCATTGGCATGGGGAGGCCAGCTGCAATGAGTGAGTTCTGGAGTGGGTTCTCAGCTGTTTGCCATAAGCAGTGAACCATGGCCTCACCCAGGGACCTCACTGCCAGCAGGGGCTGAGCAAGCCACAGAGCTGCAGCAACCCTCCTTCTTCCCATGGGAGGAGTGGCAGGGGTGCACAACAGTTTGCAGAGTTTGGCACACACAAATGTGATTGACTGCTTTTCCCTGAGGGTGTACTGAAGAGTGGGAGTGGTGATCATTCAGCTCCTGGGCTGAAGACTGGGGTGCTGCCATCTTCCCCACACACCAAATCAGCACAAAAAGCCTTCAGGGAATAAAAGCCACAGAGAGCAGCCCAAAGTAGCTTACAATTGAGCCTGGCCCCCTGGCAAGGGGCGGTGCAACTCTGCCCACACAAAGATACCTGAGAATCAGTGCAACAGGCCCTTCCCCTAGAAGGCCAGCAGGAACATCAGGTGAATCCCAAGTATGGATCACACAGAACTGAAACTCTTGTGTTGGAGAAAATTAGTATAGAGAATTTGAGGGTTTTTTGGTTTTTTCTTATGAGTCTCTAGTCTCTCAGTTTAAAATTTAAAAATTTTTATTTTCCTTTTCATGTTTCTTTATCAACTTGTTAAGTCTTCACTTTCATTTTTATACTTAGCTTTCTTTCACTGTAATTCAATTTTATTTTTGTATGTTTTTCTTTACAATTTTGGGATCAAGGGTCTTCTAACATATCCAGATACACCCAGGACCAAGTGTATCACCCTGTTTTGTCCACCTGGGAGATTATATTCTTTCACTTCCTGGTTTTGGGTCTCTTTGGATTTTTCTAGTGTGTACTTCTCTGGGGTTGTGGTTGATCCTTTTGAGTTTGTTCTCTCATCTACTCTCTGGACAAAATGACTAGAAAGAGAAATTCACAAACAGATAATACTCTCTGCCATAGATTAAATCAATATGGATGGAAGTATGTCAGATGTAGATTCAGAAATAATTATAAAGATACAGAAACTAAAAGAATTTGTGAGTAATAAACCGCCCTGAAAGAAATATTAAAGGGGATCCTGGAAGTGGAGAGCTCCAAATTAACATAGACCAGAAAGGAACAGACAATCTACAGAAACAGGGACTTTACAAGTAATAAAATAGTGCTAAATTCCTCTCAATAGTTAACTCTGAATGTAAATGAGCCCAAAACTCTAGTCAAAAGGCACTTGGTATCAGATTGAATAAAGAAGACCCTTTCAGGGGTGCCTGGGTGGCTCAGTAGGTTAAGCCGTTGCCTTTGGCTCAGGTCATGATCTCAGGGTCCTGGGATCAAGTCCCACATCGGGCTCTCTGCTCAGCAGGGGGCCTGCTTCCCTTCCTCTCTCTCTGCCTGCCTCTCTGCCTACTTGTAATCTCTGTCTGTCAAATAAATAAGTAAATAAATCTTTAAAAAAAAGATCCTTTCATATGTTGTCTATAAGAGACTCATTTTAGACATAAAGACCCCTCCAGATTGAAAGTAGGTAGGGGGAGAGCCATTTATCATGCTAATGGACATCAAAAGAAAGTGGGGGTAACCATCCTATCAGACAAATCAGACTTTAAACCAATGACTGTAGTAAGGGATGTAGAGAGACACTATCATAATTAAAGGGTCTATTCAAGATCTAAAAATTGTAAGTATTTATGCTTCTAACTTGGGAGAAGCCAATTACATAAATCAATAACAAAATTAAACACCTTAACAATATAATAGGGGACTTCACCCCACTCATAGCAATGAACAGATCATCAAAGCAGAAGATCAACAGCAAAATAAGGACTTTGAATGAGACACTGGACCAGAGGACTTCACAGATATATTCAGAGTATTCCATCCTAAAGCAACAATATATTCTGAGTGCACTTAGAACATTCTCCAGAATAGATCACCTATTGGGTCACAAATCAGGCCTCAACAAGTACAAAAAGATGGAGATCATACTATGCATATTTTCAGACCACAATACCTTTAAACTTGAACTCACAACAGGAAATTTGCAAGGAACTCAAATACTTGGAGATTAAAGATCATTCCACTAAAACAAAATGAATGGGTCAACCAAGAAATTAAAGAATTAAAGTTCATGGAAACAAATAGAAAATACAACTGTACAAAACCTTTTGGGGGGCGCCTGGTTGGCTCAGTGGGTTAATCCTCTGCCTTCGGCTCAGGTCATGATCTCAGGGTCCTGGGATCGAGCCCCACATCGGGCTCTCTGCTCGGCAGGGGGCCTGCTTCCTCCTCTCTCTCTGCCTGCCTCTCTGCCTGAGTCTCTGCCTACTTGTGATCTCTGTCTGTCAAATAAATAAATAAAATCTTAAAAAACAAAAACAAAAACACCTTTTGGGATGCAGCAATGGTGGTCCTAAGAGGAAAGTGCATAGCAACACCAGCTTTTCTCAAATTAGAAAAGTCTCAAATACGTAAGCTGACCTTCCACCTACAGGAGCTGGAGAAAGAATAGCAAGTAAAGCCTAAACCCAGCAGAGCAGAATTAGTGAAGATTAGAGCAGAATTTGATGAAATAGAAGCTAGAAGAACAGTAGAATAGATTAATGAAACTACGAGTTGGTTCTTTGAAAGAGTAAGATTGATAAACCCCTGGCCAGATTTAACAACAACAACAACAACAACAATAAAAAAACAGAGGCTCTCCTGACCAACACCCAGGAAATACAATTTTAAGAACATATTATGAGAACTATATGCCAACAAAGTAGGCAATCTGGAAGAAATGGATGCATTCCTAGAAACTTATAAACTACTAAAACAAACAGGAAGAAATAGAAAACCTGAACAGAACCAGCAAAGAAATTAAATGAGAAATCAAAAATCTTACAACACACAAGAATAGTCCAGGGCCAGATGGCTTCCCAGGAGAATTCTACCAAACATTTAAAGAACTAATACCTTTTCTTCTGAAGCTGTTTCGAAAAATAAAAAGGGAAGAAAAACTTCCCAACTCTTTCTGGTGCCAGCATTACCTCAATCCAAAAACCAGAAAAAGAGCCCACTAACAATTAGAACAATATCTATGATGAACATAGATACAAAAATTCTCACTAAGATATAGCCAAGAAGATGCAATAGCACATTCACTATGACCTAGTGGGATTTATTTCTGGGCTGCAAGAGTGGTTCAATATTCACAAATCAATCAACATGATACATCACATTGATAAAAGGACAAGAACCACATGATCCTCTGAATTAATGCAGAAAAAAGCATTTGACAAAGTAAAACATCCCTTCTTGATTTAAACTATTCAGTGTTGGGATAGAGGGAACATATCTCAATATCATTAAAGCCATGTATGAAAAGCCCACAGTGACTATCCTTCTCAATGGGGAGAAACTGAGAGCTTTCCCCTAAGGTCAGGAACATGGCAGGGATGCCCATTCTCACAACTGTTCAACATCATACTAGAAGTCCTAGCTTTAGCAATCAGACAATAAAAAGAAATAAAAGACATCTGAATTGGCAAAGAAATCAAACTCTCTTCAGAGATGATATATACTTTGTGGAAAACCCAACAGACTCCACCCTGAAATTGCTAGAACTCACACAGGAAATCAACATGGCAGGATATACAATTAATGCACAAAAATTAGTTTCATTTCTATACATAACAATGAGACAGAAGAAAGAAATTAAGGAATTGATCCCATTTGCAATTGCTCCCAAACCCAAAGGAAACTAGGAATAATCCTAATCAAAGAGGCAAGGGATCTGTACTCACAATAGCCAAACTGTGGAAAGAGCAGAGGGATCCTTCAACAAATGGATAAAGATGATGTATATGTATACAATGGAATATTACTCAGCCATCAGGGTGAATACATACCATTTACATCAACATAGATGGAACTGGAGGGTATTATGCTGAGTGAAATGTCTTTCTCTGACTTACATGGTTTCATTCATGTGGAAGATAAACAGTGCAGAGGATCATGGAAGGGAGGGAAAACTGAATGACAATTCGTGAGAGGAAAACCATGAGAGACTCTTAACTATAAGGAACTGAGGGTTGCTGAAGGGGTGGTGAGTTGGGTGATGGGCAATAAAGAGGACATGCGATGTGATGAGCACTGGGCACTGTATACAACTGCATTATTGGACTCTACATCTGAGACCAACATACTACATGTTGGCTAACTAAATTGAAATTAAAAAAAAAAAACAACCTGGTGTAACATTTTTTGTTGTTGTTGTTTTCAGGTCTGAAGTTTAGGAACTCCCAAGTAGATGGGATGTGGAATAAACAGCATCTTGTAATCTTGTCTAGTTCTTTGAAATCAAGTTCTCATTCCAAAGAACCCTCAACTTCTGAAACAGCACAAGTGGAAATGCTTCTAGATCACAAAGTTCTTGGCATATTATCTTTATAAAGAATTTCTAGGAGACTCCAGATTGATGCTGTCCAAGAGACACATGAAAAACAAAGTACAAACCACATACTATAATCCTGAGTGTTATAGTAACTCCATTAAACTGAATTTTAACCCAATAGATGGAATAGATTTCACCATGTAATAAAAGAAAACAAAGGCTTATATTTTGACACTTCCTAAAGTTTAGTATTCATTTTAAAATTACAGTACATCCCCAATCAGACTAGCTCTGTCTCAAGTGTTCAGTGGCCAGTGGCTATTCTGTTGCAACAGATGAAAGGTATTTGGTTGGGGCGGGAGGGCGGTGTCCTACTATCCCTCTCTAATGTTCTAAGATGACCTGTGTAGAATGCAGTTTCAGTATTGCTGTCAGTTGACTGTAAACTTTTGACGAAGGAAATTCCCATGAATCAACACTTGGAGCCATTTAAGCTGTTTACTTGGACTTTGTCAGAATGATTGCCTTTGTGTTTAACATGATCCTACATTAGCAATATGGCCATATTCCACACCCCTAGCAAGCACTTTATTGGATTGTTGCTGACCAACTTTGTTCTGAAATCTTCAATGCCATGTATATCCAAACCACACAGGCTTAAGCTTAGTTTAGTAACTCACAGCTAGTCTAAGTACAGGATACTGGAAAAGGACCACATATAGCTCTTACCTTTTGAGTATTTTCTAATTAGTGGTATCCTAAAGAGACCAAGTACTTAAGCATTTATTATCTAACTTACCAGAGCATCTACTCTTCACTACAATCCCAGGCCTCCAGCATACATACCAGAGTTTATTCACTGTGGGAGAAACTGTCTTGCACTGTGCTGAATTACACTCCAGTTAGGCTGAGTGCTCTTCAGTGATGGTCTGTTACCGAAACTGCTTCTAAGCCAACTGAAGTATAGACTTAACCTAATAGATGGGTTAGGTGGGGACTTACCAGGACTGGAGATGATGTGCCTGTATAAGGACCAATGTAAATGGATATAAAACTGAATTAAGTTTTCCAGAGAGTAGGGGGGAATCCTTATAACACAACTACTCAACACTTTCAAAGTAAACTGATTGCATCTGGATTGGAATTTAGTACGACTGGGCTAGTTTCCCCCCAGGCATTCACATTCTTGGAGGCATCTACGTCTGCCAAGGGGAAGCTGTTGTACTGAGAGTTGTAGAGAAGTGCTGATGTATTGGGAAGGTAGACGAGAGGAGAGTGTCTCCTTCCTTAGACCTATGTCAGAAAGCTGTGGTGAGGCTGAGCCCCAGGTTGAAGGTGGGCAGCTCTAGGGTCAAGATGTCTGGTGTATGGAAGCAGGGCAGTAGCCTCACGTAAGAACCATAGCTGCATCCTCGCATCGTGAAATGAAGAGAACGCAGGTCTCCTTGGCACATCTAGAAAGTGGGAAGTTGTTAAGCCAGTAACACTTCCCTCAGGAGCTTTTGGGCAGTTGACATAAATAAGGCCAGAGCAGAACTGGAACCAACTTTTTCATGAGCCAGGGGCCCAGAAATGAAAGGGTGCTCTGGGGGAGGTCTTGCTATTGTGGGGGTGGTGGTGATGGTAGATGTAAGCCAAAAAAAACTGTATTTGATGTTATCTTGCTCAGTCACAGAGGGCTAAATCATGAGAGGAACAATTGGGGTTTCCTGTTTTAGAGGCATACCACTTCGAATAGTACACAATGTAAAGCTGTAATACCTGAGCAGTTATAGAATAGAAGCAGAGTCAGGGTCTTTACTGTGTGCTAATTAAGGAAATACTTCATAATCGGTAAAAAGCCATCCATGTGCCGAGACTGCAAGTTCCTTAGTGATGCTAGCCAACAGCAGCCCCAAAGTTGAGAAATGGGAGCCTAAGCAATGTCCGTGTGGCTGTTGCTTGTCCAGGTGGCCGCTACTGAGATCTCTGGGGTGGCTGAGCAGGCACGTGCAGCATCTGCCTGATTCTTCGGAGCTTCCCAGTGTTGTGGAGAAGAGCGAGATGCTTGTGGTGTTTCTATATCTAGGCGACTTTAAAATTTAGACCTCAGGTTGATGGCTAACCTGCAGATATGTCTTGTAGCATCTTATATGCAGACAACCCAGACATCCTTGAGCTGCAACAAAACTTTGGAGGCCTAATCCGGTCATTGGAGTAGTTGACCTACCGGTATTAACTCTTGTTAAATCATAGCTGGGGGTACCATCTCCAAGCTGGTAGTTATACTATAAAACTCAATAAATGACTTGGAGTTACTAAAATGTTTTGGAATAACTTAAGACTTGGCACTACTACTATACAATATCCCTGATTTAGTTGCTAAATATCGTTGAAAATTTTTCCTACTTAAGACTCCTACCTTAAGCCTCTATGTGTTTACTATTTCATTATATATTCGAGGAAGCTGGGAGCCCACCTATGTTGTCACGTGTTGATAATTCTATTTCACCTGGAAGCTCACGTGCTTTGTCCGCACTGCTGCATCTCTGGATTTCTTGAGATTAAGAGTCAACAAGTACAGTCTGTGGCTTTGGCTCAGATTCTAAATTATGCACAACAAACTGTACAATAATTAAAGCATTTTCTCAGAGTTCTTAACCAGTTAGCTTCTAGAATAGGCTGGGCCAGCTTTTAAGTAGGAGCAGGTAGTAATGCAAGAGTGGGCCACTAGGGGTTAGGCTTTGGAGAGACAAGTAAACCATATAGAAACTGGAAAGGTTTTTACCTAAAAAATCTTGTCCAGTTACCTTAACCTGCTTTTACTGGCAATTGTTGTTTTTACAGGCAGCACTTTCTTTGTTCTTTTGAACTACTTAGAAAAGTTCAAATCTCCTAGAATAATAGTGGTTCCTTCTACCCAGTCTTAAGGTGAACATCAGTATTCTTCCCAAGCTAAGCTTTAGCCACTATTCCAGCAATAAACATTTGTCTAGGAGAAGTCTGCAAATGCCAGCCATTCTTGACCTAATGTAACAAGATTACTTTGGAAGACCACATCCAAGAGACTGGTCACAGATCTGACGCAGGATGAAGGCAGTTCTTAGAGACTTAATCTTAGGTAACAGCCCTTGACTATTGAAACAGAACCAGTCTTGATCTAAATGCTTAAATACAATAGACAAAGGCGCTAGGCATGGGGAAATGGACCGGTATTTGACTTGACTCAACGCTTTTAACCTGCTCTAATGCCAGCTGTCATATATCAAGTTTGTCACCATTAGGTAATGCTAACAGATGAAGTCCAGTCAATGTCTCTCCCTGTCCAAAGAATCTACAGGATTAAGTGGCAAATGATCTTGTCTGGTAACAAAGCTTCCTCAAATAGATAGATATTTGCAAACGACATATCAGATAAAGGACTAGTGTCCAGAATCTATAAAGAACTTAGCAAACTCAACACCCAAAGAACAAATAATCCAATCAAGAAATGGGCAGAGGACATGAACAGACATTTCTGCAAAGAAGACATCCAGATGGACAACAGACACATGAAAAAGTGCTCCATATCACTCGGCATCAGGGAAATACAAATAAAAACCACAATGAGATATCACCTCACACCAGTCAGAATGGCTAAAATAAACAAGTCAGGAAATGACAGATGCTAGCGAGGATGTGGAGAAAGGGGAACCCTCCTACACTGTTGGTGGGAATGCAAGCTGGTGCAGCCACTCTGGAAAACAGCATGGAGGTTCCTCAAAATGTTGAAAATAGAACTGCCCTATGACCCAGCAATTGCACTACTGGGTATTTACCCTAAAGATACAAACGTAGTGATCCAAAGGGGCACGTGCACCCGAATGTTTACAGCAGCAATGTCCACAATAGCCAAACTATGGAAAGAACCTAGATGTCCATCAACAGATGAATGGATCAAGAAGATGTGGTATATATACACAATGGAATACTATGCAGCCATCAAAAGAAATGAAATCTTGCCATTTGCAACAACATGGATGGAACTAGAGCGTATCATGCTTAGCGAAATAAGTCAAGCAGAGAAAGACAACTATCATATGATCTCCCTGATATGAGGAAGTGGTGATGCAACATGGGGGCTTAAGTGGGTAGGAGAAGAATCAATGAAACAAGATGGGATTGGGAGGGAGACAAACCATAGTGACTCTTAATCTCACAAAACAAACTGAGGGTTGCCGGGGGGATGGGGTTTGGGAGAAGGGGGTGGGATTATGGACATTGGGGAGGGTATGTGCTTTGGTGAGTGCTGTGAAGTGTGTAAACCTGGTGATTCACAGACCTGTACCCCTGGGGATAAAAATATATGTTTATAAAAAAATAAAAAATTAAAAAACAACAACAAACAAACAAACAACAAAAAAAGATACTCTAAATTATAACTGTGATTCACAGGGTTTTTCCCTTGAAGTTTTCAAACGTGAAAGCGTGGAAATGTATTTTACAGGGTTTGTTTCATTTATGATCAGGTGCTGAAAGAACTGCCTGAATCTTGGCAACCTGGCTGGTAGTTGGCGTATATCCCTATTACTAATAATTGGAATTAATAGGCCTCCCAGTTTAGAAGGGAGTCTGGAAGTTTCCTGAAGCGCTGCCTGTTGCCTACTTTCCTGCTCTCCTCTCATCCTCCTCATTCGTTGGAATTGTGGAATTGGGTGTTTGAAAATGCTTATTTGAAAGGCTCCTCTCTCCGGGGTGAGGAAGACTTATCAGATCACTTGACGAGCTTGATAGGATGACTAAATGCCATGGGAACCCCAATCTAGACAACATAGGTATTATTCAAAACGTTAGAAATTCAAGTTGAGGAAGCCAGGTTTGTGTCTATTCAGTGTTCAAAGTGAATACTTCATGAATGCGGCTTCTGTTCATTTCTTCCTGCTGGGTTGAGTGTGACCCATAACTGGCAGTTATTCCACTTTTGTGGTCAACTTAAAGCAGATCTTTAAAACACCCTGGATCCATGGTATAGCACTCCTTCTGTTTGGGTTATTCTGTATATTCTGGTTATATTCTCATGTCTCCATACTAGTTATGCTCTTGTTCGACTTTCTACCACGTTTGGGCTACTCTTATGCTCATTCTATTCCCAATCTTCAATCCATTTTACCATTTGCTTTAAACTTTAGTGGATATTGAGGATTCTGGTTCTCCCTTTTTTCCTTAGGCTATCAAGGATTTTCAGTCTATATAATTGTTCATTGCTCAAACATGTAGAACCTGGTCATGGTTATGTGAACAGTAGATCAGGGTCATGACTGACTATATAAAACATGTGCAGATATGGACAAGGCATAATAGCAACAGTAACTAAAACATCATATTCATATTCTGAATGTTTTACATGTTTTGGTTCAGAATGGCTTCATTTCATAGAGAAAAATCTGAGGCCCAGAGGTTGTTACTTTCTCAATCTCTCAACCTGGGAAATTGTTCATCTTGGGTTAGCTGTCTTTATGTATACAGTTAAACTGCCCTTACAATGACTTGCTATAATGTACTGATAGAACAAACATTTCCTCAAATGCTTTGTGTTACAGTTAAGTGTTAGGTAACATGTAAATAGTAAACAATCTCTAAGCCAAAACTGCACCTAATCAAGTGGATGCCATTCCTACCTTGCTCAGCAGGAAGCTAGACATCTTAAGGGACTTGTCACTTCCTGTATGTCTTATCTGTTCACCCAGTTCCTGGGTACACTGACTCAAATGTCAACCATGGGTAACATAGGGCATCTACCATTATGTGAATGGAAGCTTTTGCTGTGGCAAGATGACTGATTAAATGTCATGAGCTTAGTCATGTACACATTTGCTTCAGACTAAATGGCTAAATAGACATAAAAAATGTGGTATAAATCTGTCATAAACACTTGGAAGGTATTTTTCCATCTTTCCCCATTTTTGTGGCTTAACTCTAGTAGATATTTCTGGGTTGTCCTAATAAACTAAAATCATTTAAGAGCTGCTGCTTGATACATGTATGCACTTAATTCTATGTAATAGTAAAATCTAGATTGATGTAACAGACTACCTATGTGATTCAGTGAAACAATCAGTACCTGTCATCTGATAAACTAGAACTGATGTAGAAATCTTCCTCTGAGGTATTACAACAGTCAGTTTCTACTTCTACTAACTTACCAGAGAATGCTTGCATGTACTGGCCAACTGCCTGTTAAATGAATCTCAATTACTCAGTCCTACGTAGTTACCAACTTTTATAGGTGAGGCTCAGAGGCTAATTGTCTGAAGCCTCCCTTATAAGAGGTACTGGGATTTGAACCCTATGTCTGGTCCAAAGCCAGATACTAGTTCTGTTACATGCAGAGGGGATAGGATGGTTGTGGCAATGCTTCCTTCAGCCTCTGACTCCCCTTACTGTCCATTGCTTCTATTCTTTCTGGAACGGGTGGTTAACACCTTTGTTATCCCAAGCAACTAACTTATTTTACTCACCTTGTCTTCTGTTTGGCTGTTCAGCTATGCATACTTCAGTACTATTAAGACAGTTGTGCATCTTCATGGGGACCTCCAGGCCTCTCTGACCCCTTTGCTTTATCTGAATATTTGAGCTGCTGCTTTTGTCTCCTTGTTAACTTCACTTCTTTCCCAAGTAACAATCTTAAAGGCTTTATCTGTCATGCCTTTCTGATAAACCTCAATCCTGTCTGAATCTAAGGGTCTACTTTGTCCTAACACTGTGAAGGCAGAGCTTGGATGAATTCTTAAAGATGAAGGCGGATTTACACCTCTAAGCTTACAACCGAATTTGGATTCTCCCACTGCTGAATATCACAGAAGGAAGGCGAGAGAAGGAAGAAAGAGGAGCAAGAGTTATTAGGCAATCTTAAGCTTAGACTCCCCTTGTGCCCTCTCCCTGGCCCCTGCCCCACCAAAACTAGGTAACTTTTGCTTAATTTTTGTAACAGAAGTTTCCTCTTGCCTTCAGAGATTATAAACAAGTTGGTAAAACGTGACATTAATAACTGTAAATCAATGTGGCACAGGAATTGAAGCTGGTGTGTTGCTCTTTATCCTCACCAATTCTTGCATGTTAAACTCACCAACCTAAGTAGCTGCCATGTTCTAAGACGGATTGCACCCACTGACTTCCTCCTTTCTGAATCTCTGGTATCTGATTGTTGGAGGCTAAGTCCTGGGTCTGTCCCTAAGCAGGAGGGACACTAGAAGGGAGCCCTTGCAGTGGCAAAACTCAAAATGAAATTCTCAAATGGTTCAAGAGATTTTAGGCATCTAGGCACATGACACTTCTACAACTATGTTGAATGACTTGTCCTAGGAGGGCTTTGGTGACTGTTTCTAACCAGGTCAGCAGACAGCAGAGGCTCATCTGTTCTTTGGAAGATTGTATGAAATTGAGAACAGGTGTCTTAGGGTAGACACCTACTAAAGTGTTTGGTTATATCTCTGCACCTGTGGTAAGGCATTCCCTCTTTAAAGTGGCAGTGTCCACCCTGGAAACCCCAAATTTTCTAAGCAATTTAGCAATAGCAGTCATAGCAATAGCAGTCATGGTTTCACAACTTAGTCAAGCTCTCCTCTTTTTCCTGGTTGTTAAGTGCCCCCTGTTGGAAGATGGGTTAAAAGCCCTAACTGGTGATCATGCCCAGTTTGGAAAGAGCAAGATCCTGCATGTTGAAAGGACCAAGGCTGCACAAACACGAAGGCATGGTGTTAGACTTTGTCGGTTCACTCCCTGTGGCATTTGCTTTGATATGTATTTGCCATAGTCTTTGTTTGGGCTTTTTCCAATCTGGGTCTCTTATCCCGGGGCAATGCTTTATAGAGTTGGTGTCAGTATTTATAAATGCCATTCCTCCATTTCTCCCTGTAAAGGCTAGTTGTTTTGTCTGTATTTGCTGAAATTTGAGAATGGGTAGGGTTGGAAGTTTTAGACTGGTTGAGACTCTGAATGTTGGCTTCTGATATTAAGAAAGAAAAGGATTTCTTCCAACAGCTATCTTCTGATTTTTAGGTAGAAGCTTTTGAGCCTGAGCTTAATGGGATGGCAGGAGTAAAATGGTCAATGTTCTGGTAGTAATAACTTATCAAAGAAATTATAAGGCTGGGTGTCCCAGACAGTCTGAGATATACAATTGGATGTCAGGTCAGTTTGTTTCTAATCTGTCACAGGCCAATACTTCATAGAATATAGTGAAAAAACCAGAAAACCAATCTCTAGTAGGTCTGATAGATGCAGAATTATATTTTGAAAACACTCAAAGAGGAAGAAATAAAAATTTTATATTGACTCTTTAAAATAATTGACTCAGGGGAGCCTAGGTGGCTCAGTCAGTTAAGTGCCTGCCTCTTGGTTTTGGCTCACGTCATAATCTCAGGGTGGTGAGATCGAGCCTCAGGGCAGCCTCTGTGCTGAGTGTGGAGCCTACTTGAAATTCTCTTCTTCTGCCCATCCCTTCCCTGCCCCACTCAGGTGCATGCATGCTGTCTCTATCTAAAAAAAAAAAAATATTAAAGTGACTCAGAATTCTCCTTCCTCTGCCATTTTGTTCAGATCCTCAATGACAACCCCCACCCCCCAAAAAAGTTTTACCAACTCCTTGGGCATTACTGAGCCCAGTCTAGTTGACACATGTAAGCAGCTATGCCAGTAGTTTACACCAGTGGAGTGCATAATGTGCAGATCATTTTGCTGTCCCACATTCACAGATGCACCATAGTCCATAGGTTAAAGGTCTGAACTCCAGATTTAAACTGTCTGGTTTGAAATCTTGACCGACTATTCTCTGTCAATTACTAGTATGTAATCTGAGCAAGTTAGTTCACTTGTCAGTGCCTCAATTTCCTCATCTGTAAATAGTACCTATCCCTTTTTAAAAATTATTATTTTTATTAACATACAATGTGTTATTTGCTCCAGGGGTACAAGTGTGTGAATCGTCTGGCTTACACACTTCACAGCACTCACCATATCACATACCCTCCCCAATGTCCATAACCCACCATCCTCTCCATACCCGCCATCCCCCCAGCAACCCTCAGTTTGTTTTGTGAGATTAAGAGTCTCTTACAGTTTGTTTCCCTCCCCGGTCCCATCTTGTTTTATTTTTTCCTTCCCTACCCACCAACCCCCCAACTCTGCCTCTCAGCTTCTTCCTATCAGGGAGATCATATGATAATTGTCTTTCTCTGTTGACTTATTTCACTCAGCGTAATACCCTCTAGTTCCATCCATGTCATTGCATATGGCAAGATTTCACTTCTTTTGATGGCTGCATAGTATTCCATTGTGTACATATACCACCTCTTTATCCACTCATCTGCTGATGGACATCTAGGTTTTTTCCATAGTTTGGCTATTGTGAACATTGCTGCTATAAACATTTGGGTGCACAGGCCCCTTTGGATCACCATATTTGTATCTTTAGGGTAAATACCCAGTAGTGCGATTGCTGGGTCATAGGGTCGCTCTATTTTCAACTTTCTGAGGAACCTCCTTGCTGTTTTCCAGAGTGGCTTCACCAGCTTGCATTCCCACCAACAGTGTAGGAGGGTTCCCCTTTCTCTGCATCTTTACCAACATCTGTCATTTCCTGACTTGTTAATTTTAGCCATTCTGACTGGTGTGAGGTGGTATCTCATTGTGGTTTTGATTTGTATTTCCCTGATGCTGAGTGATGTGGAGCACTTTTTCATGTGTCTGTTGTCCATCTGGACGTTTTTTTTTGCAGAAATGTCTGTTCATATCTTCTGCCCATTTCTTGATTGGATTATTTATTCTTTGGGTGTTGAGTTTGATAAATTCTTTATAGATTTTGGATACTAGCCCTTTATCTGATATGTTGTTTGCAAATATCTTCTCCCATTCTGTCAGTTGTCTTTTGATTTTGTTAACTGTTTCCTTTGCTGTGCAAAAGCTTTTGATCTTGGTGAAGTCCCAATAGTTCATTTTTGCCCTTGTTTCCCTTGCCTTCGGCGATGTTTCTAAGAAGTTGCTGCAGCTGAGGTTGAAGAGGTTGCTTCCTGTATTCTTCTTAAGGATTTTGATGGACTCCTTTCTCACATTGAGCTCTTTCATCCATCTTGAGTCCATTTTTGTGTGTGGTGTAAGGAAATTGTACAGTTTCATTGTTCTGCATGTGACTGTCCTATTTTCCTACCATTTATTGAAGAGACTGTCTTTTTTCCGTTGGACATTCTTTCCTGTTTTGTCAAAGATTAGTTGACCATAAAGTTAAGGGTGAATTTCTGGGCTCTCTATTCTGTTCCATTGATCTATGTGTCTTTTTTTGTGTCAGTACCATACTGTCTTGATGGCGACAGCTTTGTAATAGAACTTAAAGTCTGGAATTGTGATGGTACCAACTTTGGTTTTCTTTTTCAACATTCTTTGGCTATTTGGGGTTTTTTCTGGTTCCATATAAATTTTAGGATTATTTGTTCCAAAAAAATGATGGTATTTTGACAGGGATTGCATTAAATGTGTAGATTGCTTTAGGTAGCATAGACATTTTCACAATATTTGCTCTTCCAATCCATAAGCATGGAATGTTTTTCCATTTCTTTGTGTCTTCCTCAATTTTTCATGAGTACTCTCTAGTTTTCTGGATACAGATTCTTTGCCTCTTTGGTTAGGTTTATGCCTAGGTATCATATGGTTTTGGATGCAATTGTAAATGGAATTGACTTTTTAATTTCTCTATCTTCTGTCTTGTTGTTGATGTATAGAAATGCAACTGACTACTGTGGATTAATTTTATATCCCAACTTTACTGAATTCCTACACAAGTTCTAGCAGTTTTGGAGTGGAGTCTTTTGGGTTTTCCACATAAAGTATCATGTCATCTGCAAAGAGTGAGAGTTTGAGTTCTTTGCTGATTTGGATGCCTTTTATTTCTTTTGTTGTCTGATTGCTGAGGCTAGGACTTTTAGTACTATGTTGAATAGCAGTGGTGATAGTGCAAAGCCCTGCCATGTTCCTGACTTTAGGGGAAAAGCTCTGTTTTTCCCCATTGAGAATGATATTTGCTGGGAGTATTTCATAGATGGCTTTTATGATATTGAGGTATGTACCCTCTATCCCTACACTGTGAAGAGTTTTGATCAAGAAAGGATGCTGTACTTTGTCAATTTTTTTCCCCAGTAACTATTGAGAATATCATATGGTTCTTGTTCTTTCAATTATTAATGTATTGAATCACATTGATTTGTGGATCCTGAACAAACATTGCAGCCCAGGAATAAATCCCACTTGGTTGTGGCGAATAATCCTTTTATTGTACTGTTGGATTCTATTGGCTAGTAATTTGGTGAGAATTTTTGCATCTGTGTTCATCAAGGATATTGGTCTGTAATTCTTTTTGGTGGGGTCTTTGGTTTTGGGATCAAGGTAATGCTGGCCTCATAAAATGAATCTGGAAGGTTTCCTTCCATTTCTATTTCTTGGAACAGTTTCAGGAGAATAGGTATTAATTCTTTTTTTAAATGTTTGGTGGAAATCCCCTGGGAAGCCTTCTGGCCCTGGGCTCTTGTTTGTTGGGAAATTTTTGATGGCTGTTTCAATCTCCTTACTGGTTATGGGTCTATTCAGGTTTTATATTTCTTCCTGATTCCATTTTGGTAGTTTATATGACTCTAGGAGTACATCCACTTCTTCCAGATTGTAAAATTTGCTGGCATATAGTTGCTCATGTTTTTACAGTTGTTTGTACTTCTTTGGTGTTGGTTGTGATTGGTCCTTTCATTCATTATTTTATTAATTTGGGTACTTTCTCTTTTGTTTTTGATAAGTCTGGCCAGAGGTTTATCAATCTTATTGATTCTTTTAAAGAACTAGCTCCTAGTTTTCTTGATTTGTTCTACTGTTCTTTTGGTGTCTATTTCATTGATTTCTGCTCTGATCCTTATTTCTCTTCTGCTGGGTTTAGGCTTTCTTTGCTGTTCTTTCCCCAGCTCCTTTAGGTGTAGGGTTAGGTTGTATATTTGAGAACTTTCTTGTTTCTTGAGAAAGGCTTGTATTGTTATATACTTTCTTCTCAGGACCATCTTTGCTGTGTCCCATAGATTTTGAGCAGTTGTGTTTTCATGATTTTTTAAAAAAATTCTTTAAATTTCCTGGTTGACCCATTCATTCTTTAGTAGGATGCTTTTTAGCCTCCATGTATTTGAGTTCTTTACTTTTGGCATACAACCCAGGTCCTCATCAATGCAGCTGGGGTCATGTCAAATCCTGTGAGACAACTCCAAGTGATGGAGGGCAACAGTCTTCCTGGGCCAAAGCCCAGATCAAACATGGGAAGATCCCTGGAGTTTTCATGTTTTCCTTTAGATAGATCTGATAAGTGTGGAGAATCCTTAACTTGCTCTTGTCATTTAAAGGTAAGAGATATTGTCACTTAAAGCTAAGAAATAATTGTTGTTGTTCACTTGTCTCACTTGATTGCCTGCACGTAAATTGCATCTCACATGTAGCCCACGCCCTACACAAATCTATATCCTGTTTGTAATTGGATCTTGTGGAAGATATAAAAAGAAGTTATTGTAGGAAATAAAGACCTCTACTGGTCAGCAGTTGGTAGTCTCCCCATCACTTTGGCTCCAATCACCAGGATCTCCACCTCGCAAAGGTGACATTCCCAACTTACCTCTTGTGGTTGAGTTCTAGTTTCAAAGCATTGTGGTCTGAAAATATGCAGGGAATGTTCCCAATCTTTTGGTACTGGATGAGACATGCTTTGTGACCCAGAATGTGATCTATTCTGGAGAATGTTCCATGTGCACTAGAGAAGAATCTCTATTCTGTTGCTTTGGGATGGAATGTTCTGAATATATCTGTGTTGTCCATCTGGTCCAGTGTGTCATTTCAAGTCTTTATTTCCTTGTGATCTTTTGGTTAGATGATCTGTCCATTTCAGTGATGGGGGGGTGTTAAAGTCCTCTACTATTATTGTATTATTGTAGATGTGTTTCTTTGATTTTGTTGTTTTGTTTTTTAAAAAGATTTTTATTTATTCAACAGACAGTGAGAGATCACAAGTAGGTAGAGAGGCAGGCAGAGGGGGCCATGAATCAGGTTTCCTACTGAGCAGAGAGTCCAATGTGGGGGTCGATCCCAAAACCCTGAGATCATGACCTGAGCCAAAGGCAGAGGCTTAACCCACTGAGCCACCCAGGCATCCCTTTGATTTTGTTATTAATTGGTTTATATAATTGGCTGCTCCCATGTTTGGGACATAGATATTTAAAATTGTTAGATCTTCTTGTTGGGAAGACCCTTTAAGTACAATATAGTGTTCCTCCTCATCTCTTATTATAGTTTTTGCCTTAAAATCTAATTTATCTGATATAAGAACTGCCACCCCAGCTTTCTTTTGATGTCCATTAGCATGGTAAATTATTTTCTACCCCTTCACTTTAAATCTGGAGGTGTCTTTGGGTCTAAAATGAGTTTCTTGCAGACAGCATATTGATGGGTCTTTTCTTTTTTTTAATCCATTCTGATACCCTATGTCTTTTTTTTTTTTAAGATTTTATTTATTTTATAGAGAGAGATCACAAGTGGGCAGAGAGGCAGGCAAAGAGAGGGATAAGCAGGCTTCCTGCTGAGTCCTCAGAGAAAAGCAGCCAATCACTCCCATCTCCCTGATCTCCTACTGTGCTCCACGCTCACCTGGCCTGTGACTGAGCATTTCAATCTCTAGCACATTAGCCACTTTTGGAGTCTTCAAACCCAGCAGATTCTTGCAGTGTGCTCTCATGCTGCTCCTCCCAGAGGAGGAAGGAGGGGGTATCCCTGGATCTGCCCCTTGTGGGATCCCTGCTTGAAAGGCAGTGGACTGACTGTGCCTTGGATCATGGTTTAAGGTAATCCTGAGCTGAGAGCACACTCTTGTCTCTGTCTCTGTAGCCAGCTTCCCTGCTCCAATACCTGGCCACTCTGCTACACTCATACACCCCTGGTCTTTCTGTGACCCCACAGGTCCTGAGACCACACTGCTCCTGCAAGGGTTCCATCCCTCACTTAGCCTCTGGAGCAATGTCCCTCTGTGGAGCAGACTTCTAAAAGTTCTGATTTTGCACTCTGCTGCTCTACTGCTTGCCGGGAGCTGGCCCCTCCTCCCATGGTCTCTCTTTCTGTATATCATCTCGGATTCACATCTCCACATGTCCTACCTTCCAGAAAGTGGTTGATTTTCTTTTCCTAGAATTGCTGCTTTTCTTTTATTTGATCTCCTATTGAGTTTGTAGGTGTTCTGAATTATTTGATAACTATCTAGCTGAACTTCTGGGACCAAATGATATTTAAGTCTCCTACTTGTCTACCATCTTGATCCTCCCCCCAAACTACCATGTCTTAATAACTTTAGAGGGACTACTCCTATAGAATTAAGTTGATCAGAATTAGAAGTCTCTGAAGCCATCACAGCAGCCTCAGGAGATAAAATATGGTATTACCTAATTAATTTTGGATAAGTTAATTTCCCCTCAATCTTTCATTGCTAGCCAGTTACAACTTTATCTTGTAAAGCTGTGGATATTGCTCTGCCAGACAAAGGTATTTCAGATCTTAATTTACTATGCCTGGATCTCTTGATGGAAAACAAAGTTTGAGATGTTCTAATTAAAATAAAACAAAAGAAAACAAAACACAAAACTTGAAGTCTTAGCAGATTTGCAACGTTAAGAATCCCTACTTGATTTTTTTTGGGGGGGGGTCAAATTATGTAATGTTTAATGACTTCATTCTTTCAGGAGTCTAACTTGTTTTATGTGTAACTGCATACCCATTTTGATGTTTGGGAGGTTTTCGTACAGTTTGGAGACGAGGGAGAATGTGGTTAGGTCCCTCATATGGTCATTCACTTAGGTCCTTCTGTCAATTCAGATTACCTCAAAAGACCCTTGGGGGAAGGTAGGTTGTGAATAAGTGACATCAACTATTAAATATAGATAGCTCTTAGAGTCTTATGTGGCTGACAACTAAAATTTGAGATGGACCTTAAAATTGTTAGGGAACTGAAGTTGCCAAGATTTAAGTATGAAAAGATTCAAAAGTGAATAAATCCTAGATAGCTACAGTTGGGATGCCATGCCTGAAAATCCCTTAAATGACTATGCCAAAGGGTGCCTTGAAGAACTCTAGCCACCTCCTCTCCATCTCATGATCCCCCAGTCTACTCTGTTTCTAAGCAATGTAGTTGGTTCTTAATATGGCTTGACATGTAAACATGGTTTCAAGCCGGCAGTACTAAATCAGGCTATCATTTGTTAAATTCATCCTATATAGGAATTCTGAAAATGCTTTTCTGTGGAATAGTCTGAGGTTTTGCAGCAAGGTGAGATAATCTAGCAATTAGAACAGACTTGACACCCTGGCGACAGCTGGAATTCTAGAACTTCCATTTTCTGGCTGTGTAACCTGTTGGCAAATCGGCTACCTTCCCCAATCCTCAGTTTTCTGGTTAGACATACATTTTAGGGTTGTTGGAGTTAAATGAAGTATATATGGAGGGTGTTTGCATAGGGTGAAGATGGTTGGTCATTCCTGAAGTTGAGACAGTCATCTTTTTGGCCTGATACAGGACAGTCTACAACTATAGTTGTCCAACATGAGATGGGGAATGGAAGTCAAAGGGCATAAAATCCAGAGGCTGCACAGAAGGGGGTATTTACAGCTTACAAAACTGAAACATGAAGTCCCATAGTAGGGTGTTATAGCATGACACTTTCCAATCACTTCCAGTCATGGCTCACATGGAAAATGCTTGTAGGACACCCAGATGTGAAGGGAATTGGAAAGCTAGTTGAGGCTTCTCATGGCTGCAGGTCCCAGGTCTCCTGAGGAATGGGAGATTTATATCATATTCCTATATGATTCACTCCACTATGACTCACTAGCTAGGGAGCTCTGGCCATGGGTACTGACTTTTTAGTTTGGAGAAAATACCCCTGAAGATAGAACTTGCCAGGGGTGGGGGTAAAAAGGCATTTCATATTATATTCTGCACATGAGGAAAACTTGGAAGTCATTCATTCTTAGACATAATTGCTGGTGGGCAGGCAAAAGGTAGGCAGGAAAGAGGACTTGGTTTAATGTCTAGAGCATCCCATCTTTACAGGTGAAGTGTCTTAGCTCCAACCCAGGCTCTAGAGCCAATTCTACTTCTTATGGTGTAATAGTCCAGCAGTGGTTATTTACCATTAAGTGAGATCTCTTCTTGGTCCATGCCAATCTCAGCAAACTTTAGTGGCTGATTACTTGATCTTCCCATTTTCTAAGTTTCCACGTTAAACTCCCATCCTAAGAACTGGATCTCTGCTTAGATCCTCAAGTTTTCTTGGACTATGGCAATGTATACTATGAAACCTACTGAGGAACAATTGCTGTCCTTGAGGCAAACGTCCCTGTATAGTGTCCATGTCTTGACCAACCCTGGTACAGCTTGTTCCACCAATGAAGTCTACACTGAATCAGTTCTGATCTAGGTAGTCTGCTTCTTCTGAGGTTGACTTTGATCTATAGAGAAAGGTTAATGGTGGAATTCTCAACTACTCAAAATAAGACTGATAGTGGGTTCCTCTTGGTGAGACTGATGGTCAGGGAAAGAAGGTAATGGAAACATAATAGAACTGCCTTGACCTTGTAATGTACCACTTCAATATAAATATGGAATCATGGGGCGCCTGGGTGGCTCAGTGGGTTAAGCCGCTGCCTTTGGCTCAGGTCATGATCTCAGGGTCCTGGGACCGAGTCCCGCATCGGGCTCTCTGCTCAGCAGGGAGCCTGCTTCCCTTCCTCTCTCTCTGCCTGCCTCTCTGCTTACTTGTGATCTCTGTCTGTCAAATACATAAATAAAATCTTTAAAAAAATAAATATGGAATCATGTCTTAATGATTCTACCTTGCTCAGAGTCCTTTGATCAAATAGTGGGTAGAAGTTGTAACTAAGAGGTATGCCCAGACATGGGCTCGGGGGCCTTCCCCATGCCTGCTTGTACAATAATGGGTATGAATATCTCTTTTCTATATTGGGTTTTGTCTAAATTATCACCTGAAGAGGTTTCAATGTTAAAGTCTGGAAAAACTGCACACAATTGTGATCAATATCAGAACTGATACCTGAAACTCAACTGGGCAAAGTTCCCTAGGTTCTCCTGGTGAAAGCTTGCCTTATGTTTAAGACTAGGGCTAGAGAAGGCCACAAGAAAGGGGTCCTGTTGTAGAAGGTTATGGAAAAAATGTGGTTGCCACTTTACCTTTGAGCTGGACCTGAGTGATCAGAAGCTCCTCACCTCTTCCCTTGTCCTTGGAATTTGGGTTCCACTTGGCTTTCCTGCTCCCAGAGACTGTTCCAAGGATATAGTCTTCAGATAATGTGGTGTTGAACACCTACATGGTATATTTGAATCTACCCAGTTAAGGCATTGCTGTAAACTCTCAAGATTTGGTGAGTGGGTGTGGGGATCCATTCTTCTTGTTGATGCCCAAGACAAATCTCATATCAGTTCCCTTTGTTTAATCTGCTACCTATCAAATTGGAATGCCCTGACTCTTTCTTTGGTCTCTTACTGCCCTTTGCATACAACTTCAGATTATGTCTTGGTAACTCCTGAGAGCATTGGGAATTGAAAGATCTGTCTTTAGCTCCTAAAAGGCAAGGGGCCAAGAACTGCCTGAATAATATAGTCTCCTTGCTTTTAGGGGGAAAGAAACGATGGGATTCCTAGACTAGGAAGAGGAATAGTGAAACACCAGAGGTGTGGGAGTTGGAGGATTGATACAGTGGCCACTGGTTTGAGTGGTGCCAGAAGACCATGTAGAACTAAGGAGTAGGCAGTGGAATCGCAGGGAGAAGCCTACTTTGCATGTACTTGGCCATGTGTTTCTTGCAGTGCTGATTGATAAGACTATAGTTACATCTTCAAATGCCAGATGACCAATTTTACTGTAGACATAAGACTCTTAAACATTTATTAGGTTTATGTTAAGGAAAAAGAAATAGCTGGGGGTACATAGTGTCACTAATAGGGTTTCTAGCATTGGCACACCTTAGAAGTAATTGTTGGTCACATGAAAAATACAAAAGTTTTGTTTTCTTGCAACATTTTGTAAGAGGCAGTTATTGGTTCCTTGAATAAAGGACAAATTCAAGGAAAAAGTCCAGGTTGACAGTTAGTCTATTTAATATAGAAAGGAAATCTGTCTTGGTGCACATAGCACATCTATAAAATTCTCACCTACAGTTAACTTAAAGTGGGGTAAAACCTTTTGTTAGGCAATTGGCAAGTATGGAAAAAGGCTTAGGGCTTTACTTGTTTTGGAGTTTGTTGCTAGACAAGGCTGGCTGCTTTTATTTTTATTTTTTTTAATTTTTTAAATTTTTCATTATTTATTTATTAAGATTTTATTTATTTATTTGACAGACAGAGATCACAAGTAGGCAGAGAGAGAGAGAGAGAGAGGGAGAAGCAGGCTCCCTGCCAAGCAGAGAGCACTGAGCCACCCAGGCGCCCCACTATTATTTATTTTAAATTCTTAATCCCTCCTGTGAATTCTGCCAGCTCACTTTTTATTTCCCTTTGGTCATAACTTTTATTTGGACTTTTTCTTTTTTTGTTTTTTTGATTTTTTTTCATTTATTTATTTTCAGCATAACAGTATAAAGACTCCACCCCCAAACTACTAGAACTCATACAGCAATTCAGCAACATGGCAGGATACAAAGTCAATGTACAGAAATCAGTGGCTTTCTTATACACTAACAATGAAAATACAGAAAGGGGAATTAGAGAATCGATTCCATTTCCTATAGCACCAAGAACCATAAGATACCTGGGAATAAACCTAACCAAAGAGGTAAAGGATCTATACTCAAGGAACTACAGAACACTCATGAAAGAAATTGAAGACACAAAAAGATGGAAGACCATTCCATGCTCTTGGATCGGAAGAATAAACATTGTTAAAATGTCTATACTGCCTAGAGCAATCTATACTTTTAATGCTAATCCAATCAAAATTCCACTGGTATTCTTCAAAGGGCTGGCTGCTTTTAATTCATAACAACTTTTATGGGTTGGATAATGTCAGTTTTGTTGCCCCAATATCCATTGGGATGCACCTACCAGAGGTCCCTTGGAATGGGAAGTAGAGTTGGGCAAGAGTTGGAAGGCTGTTTAAAAAAAAATTGTGGGGGTGCCTGGCTGGCTCAGTTGGTGGAGCATGTGATTTTTGATTTCAGCATTGTAGGTTTGAGCCCATGTTGGGTGTAGAGCTTACTTTAAAATCTTAAAAAAAAATCCTGGCTCATGGGGTGGTCTTTGCATCCCTGTGAAATAGAATTTGTTCTCATTGTAATATTTAGGGACACAAAAACTAGAAAAGTCCCTATCTCCTCACTCAATTTTATTCAAGGGAAGAACAGGAATTGGTTTGAGACTGGGAGGAATTCAAGGGGCATATGTGGCTGAAGGCTTCTCTTCAGCTTTGTGCAGTCTGCCCTCTTCAGTTTATAGAAAAGCTGTCCACCAAGCAAGAATTCTTTATGGTAGAAGGCTCATCCAGCCTGGTTCAGGGGGACTTTCAAGCTTGGTTCTTATTTGATGTAACAATGGTAGTCTGATGCTGTGACTTCTAGTTTTCAATAGGTTCAGAACCACCTGGGAAATGAGGGGGCTATGGCATCTCAAACACCAACCTGGGATCAAAATTGCTGTGGTGACATGACAAAGTAGCCTAGAGAGACACATTGGTTAGTGGTGCTGATCTCCTATCCATGGCTCCACACAAGTATGCAGAAGAGTTGAGATCAGGAAAAGGGTTTTCAAGGTTCTCAGGAGCGTCCAACAGTGTGTAGACCAATAGAGTACAGGACTAGGCTCTCCTCTGTGGTTGTGGTGGAGTAGGGATACCACAATTCTAGGTATTTACTGTAAAGATAGGGTCAGACAGATCTGGAACTCATCCATGTCCTCCTATATATGGAAGTGAGTCTAATGTTCTTGGGCATTGGAGTCTGTCAGGATCTTATAATGTGCTCTATCATACATATTCTGGATATTTCTTCCTAGAAAGGTTGGTTTGGGCACAAAACTTGGGATTCCTAGGATAGACAAATATCTAAATCTAATTTCCTGGAAGAATCTGGTCTTATGAGAAGGTCTTGGGATATTGAACAGCTTCATATACCATACAGCAAGTTGAAGAGAGTGTTCAGCTTTTTTCCATGCTATATTTAGTTCTTAATTCATTTGTCAGGAGTAAACCCATAATAGTGGAGTCTACATCAGGGATTTGGAGGAATGACCCTCTCGAAGATTTTAGAGACTTAGGTTTCTGTTGTAAGCGGTAATGTCAGATGAGGTTGTGGAAGGGGGATGAAAGAGCAGGCAGAGAAAATATTCATGCTTCTTTGTAATGCCTGAGAACAAGGTAGAAGGGAAGAATAGGAAGAGCCTAAGACTACAGTACAGCTCTGCAGTCTTGTCTCTGCCAACCTAAGGTGGAGTTCCAATGCAAAGACGGCCAGTAAAGAGGTCTTGGATTAGGTAGAAATGGTGAGGCCTTAATACTGCACTGTTCTCAGCCTTTGGAAAATTGCTCTTGGGGAAGAACATGTCCTAGGCTTGAATGCTGTAGTCAGCTTGAAAGCTGTAATAGATCCTGAAGCACTGCAGCTGGAAACTCAGTGGATTCAAATGTTTATAGTGGATTCTGTCTTAAAGAGAGATTTGAGTGCCATCTTCTTGGCTACAACAACCTGACTTTTGTGCTAGACAGATATATCTCCAAAATCATTTGGGGAGAAAGTCTTTCATGATTTTTATGGGCCCCTCTTCCTGAGATGAGTCTCATAAGAGATTAGTGGGAACTACATTTCTCCGGTAATTACTTTCCAGGCTGTATTGCTACTTATCTCCATCCTCCACTTGCCATTCTAAATTTTCCTTACCCTCAGCTATCCCCCTTCTACAAGTCAGGGTGGCTTCCCTCATGCCTGAAGCTTCTATTGTCATAGAAACCATTATCTTCTGAGACCAGGATTCCTATCTATCTTTATTCAGTTACAATTGGGCAAAGGCATATCAATCCACTTAGATCACCTACATTCTATAGACCTTCTTCTCACTAGAATAGCCTTACCACTTGTTGATGATAAAGGTCAATTATTTTTGCTAAGGTGGTGACTCTTTTGTGGCTTGGTTCCTGGGCATGAAGAGTCAAAAGTACCATGGTAGCAAGTTCAATGAAACTTAATCTGGATCCTTTGGTAAGACTGCATACCTTTTGTAGTTGATGATCTCTAACCCCTCAGAGCCAAGAGTGTGAGAGTCACCACATTAGTGTGTGAGAGTCACACAGTCCCCCCCAGTGGGTCACTGGGAGATAGTTCCTAGAATGAGGGGAGTGTACCATACTCACTATGTAGTTATCTTACTGGGGACCCAGCACCGTATAGGCCTCTCCCCCTCTGTGCACACACTACTTCATAAGGTTGGAACCCCATCCTTTATTGCTTTGGAGGTGGTAATTCTGCTTTCAGAAGAAAATATTAACACTGAGGCCAGGAGCTTCTGGGTGGTAAAATGCATGAAGTGACCAGTGGATCCTAGTCATGGGTCATCCCAGTCTTTGCTTTGAATTGAACCTCCTGGTCCTAAGCTATGACATAGGCAGTTTTTTTGTGGATTCCATGAATACTCTGGACAGTGTTGCAAGTTGAGTCTTGCAGGCCAAGCACGAAAACCCATGCTTGGATAGGCATCTTACTAGGAGAAGCAACTTCTGGCCCTAGGATAGAAGGTGCTCAAGAGTTAACTTCCCCAAAGTAGCAACTTTGGAAACTGTCAATCTGGGGCCTCCATGTTGTCCAACCTGTCCACAATAGAGGTCGTGCATAGGCTGTTATAGTTAAGCTGGTTCTAGTAAGAGCAAGTGTGTGATGTTGGCTCTGCATATGGCTCCTCTCTCTGCCTGTTGCAACTTGATTTATGTATGAAAGACTGTAATGAAAGACCTAAATCCAAGATTTATGACTGAAAGACTGGCTAATTTCAGGTGGCAGTCATTTTATCTACTTGGTTATTCAGTACATCTTCTGTGGTATGTCCTTTCTGGTGGGTGTTAACGTGGGATAAAAATCTTCATACTGCATGCCCAGTACCATATGTCTGTCTGTATTATTCTACCAATATCACCTTGTTTCTGACTTTCAGTCTTTCTAAGCTGCTGACCAGATAGCTAGACCATAGCCTATTGCCCCGGTATTTATGTATATTCTCACCTCAGGCACCTTTATTCTTATACAAAGTAGATGACCAGATGTACTCCTTGAAACTTATGCATTTGGGAGCTGGGGCTAATACTTGACTGAACTTGAAGCAGTCTGATCATTTTCTAGTATCTGGTTTATTTATGAGTCAGAATATAGAATTAAATGGAGATAGAAGAATCACCAACCCTTTTTGCTGATTCTTAAATATAGCACTAAACTTGGACACTCTCATGGAATATTTTTGACTTAATATTTTGGCTGTGGTCAGACCAGTTTCAGAAACTTCCAATTTGTGTTATCCCGTGATAACTCTTATTTCACTTGCCAGCAATCCAATGTAGGGATTTTGATCCAAATGCTAAGAGTGTTAATCTCAGTTATATAGTTAGACATGGGTAGTAACTTCTGGATGGGTCCCCAGACCTATTGCATTATTTTTCAGTCAAACTTTGGCCAGAGTTTCATTTATTACTGGACCCACCCTTATGTCTGTACTTTAACATGGGGTCATAATACTTTGGGTCTCTAGATATCCATGTCAACTCAGATCTTCTAATAGTTCTCAAATTTCCCATATTCCAGTGTATATTAATGTGAATAAGTGACTATAAGAACACTTGCCTCCCCAGCTGGTCTGATTTCCTTAGCTATACCTCCAGAGGTCTTGGCACTAGAATCCCTGCTTCTGTAGGCATTAAAACTGAGGCCATTATGAATAATGACTGATCCAGTCTTTGGATGAATCAACCTTGTTTTTTTTTTAATTTTATTTTTTCTGAGTTCCAAGATTTATTGTTTATGCACCATACCCAGTGCTCCATGCAATATGTGCAATAAGGCACAATAGTAAGTCATGATCTGTGTTTGAAGTAGAGTATAATTCACTGCCATAAAAGATGTGGCCTTATGCTAGAATCATAGGGATTCTAATTTGCCTGTTAAGGTTTCCCAAGACTTAGAGAATCTTTATGTATCACAAATACCCCTAGCACCACTGGATTTGGTAGATCAAGGTAGATTTAAGGCACCTTGTAATAGCCTGGATGTCAGTTTTCCCATGGGTCTATAAGCTTACTGGATGCTTCTAAAGCCATGGCTCTTGTCTTTTGTTTGTTTTTAATTTTATTTTTTCAGTGTTCCAAGATTCATTGTTTATATACCACACCCAGTGTTCCATGCAATACATGCCTGCCTTAATACCCACCACCAGGCTTACCCATCCCCCCATCCCCTCCCCTCCAAAATGCTCAGTTTGTTCCTCTGAGTCCACAGTCTCTCATGCTTCATCTCCCCCTCCAGTTTCCCCCAATTCACTTTTCCTTTCCTTCTCCTAGTGTTTTCCATGTTATTCCTTATGCTCCACAAGTAAGGGAAACCATATGCTAAATGACTCTCTGCTTGACTTATTTCACTGGGCATAATCTCGTTCAGTCCAGTCCATGTTGATATGAAAGTTGGGTATTCATCCTT
Source organism: Mustela lutreola (assembly GCF_030435805.1). Classification (NCBI taxonomy): domain Eukaryota; kingdom Metazoa; phylum Chordata; class Mammalia; order Carnivora; family Mustelidae; genus Mustela; species Mustela lutreola. The sequence continues at coordinate 5,617,251 of NC_081290.1, read as the reverse complement.
TCTGATGGAGGTGTAATATTCCATTGTATATATGGAACCATGGCATATTGTTTAAGCATAAACAATATTCTCAGGATGAACCCACTGTGGGGTGCCTTCATCTCATGAAGAAAACTTTTGAGAATGTCCCAGTTTCTTAAGGATATTACTTTTCAGCACTGGTTGCCTCAAGGTACCAGATTCCTCTATATCAGATGGAGGGATGTAAATGTTCAATTTCAATGCACTTAAGATCATGGATACCTGCCTTTGGGTTGGTGCTTACTCTGGCACATTCTTCATGGGTGACATATCTATATTCAACTGCTAATCACATGGATTCTTAACAGCTGCCAAGGAAATGAGACCCCATACCAGTGGTAGGTTGTTTCCTTCTAGAGGAGTAGGAATAACTAGAGACTGCATGGCAGGTCGGGAAGCCTTGGTGGTTGAAACCGTCAAGACCCTCAGGTAAAAAATACAGCTCCAGAGTACCTGAGAGAGATAAGGCTGAAAATCAGAGCAGATACACATAGCTGTGTCTGGTAAAAATGCCTAAGATGAACTCTATTAATCTCTTTAGGGCATTTAAGATTTAAGCCCTCAGAGGCTTTTTTTTTTTTTTAATAATTTGACTTTTTAAAAAAATTTTTTTATTTTCAGTGTAACAGTATTCATTATTTTTGCACCACACTCAGTGCTCCATGCAATCCATGCCCTCTATAATACCCACCACTTGGTACCCCGACCTCCCACCCGCCGCCCCTTCAAAACCCTCAGATTGTTTTTCAGAGTCCATAGTCTCTCATGGTTCACCTCTCCTTCCAATTTCCCTCAACTCCCTTCTCCTCTCTAACACCCCTTGTCCTCCATGCTATTTGTTATGCTCCACAAATAAGTGAAACCATATGATAATTGACTCTCTCTGCTTGACTTACTTCACTCAGCATAATCTCTTCCAGTCCCGTCCATGTTGCTACAAAAGTTGGGTTTTCATCCTTTCTGATGGAGGCATAATACTCCACAGTGTATATGGACCACATCTTCCTTATCCATTCGTCCGTTGAAGGGCATCTTGGTTCTTTCCACAGTTTGGCGACCGTGGCCATTGCTGCTATAAACATTGGGGTACAGATGGCCCTTCTTTTCACTCCATCTGTATCTTTGGGGTAAATACCCAGTAGTGCAATTGCAGGGTCATAGGGAAGTTCTATTTTTAATTTTTTGAGGAATCTCCACACTGTTCTCCAAAGAGGCTGCATCAACTTGCATTCCCACCAACAGTGTAAGAGGGTTCCCCTTTCTCCACATCCCTTCCAACACATGTTGTTTCCTGTCTTGTTAATTTTGGCCATTCTAACTGGTGTAAGGTGGTATCTCAATGTGGTTTTAATTTGACTCTCCCTGATGGCTAGTGATGAATATTTTTTCATGTGTCTGATAGCCATTTGTATGTCAGAGGCTCTTTTAAATACCACAATATAGATAAACAGTACAACATAACCCCAGAGTTCCCCTGAACTTTGAGGTAATGGACTATACCAGGTTTCACATCTGTAAGGCTTAACCAAGAACAAATATGAACATGGCTTCAGCCATCTGTATTATACTCTTACTGTCACTTGTTTCCCTTCCTTGTGTCACTCAGACTGCCTTCAGGAGTTCCAATTAGTTTTTGACCAGCTCTATACTTCAACTAAGGTTTCTCAGGATGCTAACACACAAGTAAATCTCATGAGATTCTGTAGAGGAGTGCTTGTTCTTGAGTTCTGCATAATGCAGCTGGGAGAAGGGCTTAATAGTCTGTTTAGCTCACCAGCAATCATTCTGAGGTTCACAATTCAACCTAGCATTTTCAGACACTTTAAGCCTTCTTGATGAAACTCTCGTGTTCACTTAGAACTTACTATTTATAGCTAACATGGTAGACCTGGAGATGTAGTGAAGACTTAGACAAATAAATGAATTCTTTTACCCCAAGTTCTGTAGCCATCTTGCACTATTTAAATACCCATTTGGATGACCCGACCAACTTACATCTGTTTCTTTAAGCTGAAGTTTGATGTAGAGTATTAATTGGGGGGAGGGAGCTGTTCTGTGTACTGTAGAATGTTAAGCATCTGTAGCTTCTACCCATTAGGTACTAGTAGCTGTCTCTCCTTCATTCCGGTCCCATTTACTTTCCCAGCTGACCATCTGAAATGTCTGTAGATGTTGCCAAATGTGTCCCGGGGGGACAAAACTATTTGAAAACTATTGTCCTGCAACTTTTTGCCTTCTATACTTGTTGCCCCATTGCAAAATTTATCTGGAATGACTAAATATGAGTTAAATATGCTAATCAATGTTCTATTTTGATATAAACTTTGACCTTTTAGTTGGTGTCTTATTCCCCAAATTCATGTGTTTAGGTCTCTGACATCTAGATCTTAGGCTTTCTTTCCCTCCAATTCCTTCATTCTGGTCCCATTTACTTTCCCTTCTTGGATCTTTGCCTATGAACCACCAGGTTCTTTGACTAAACCCTTCATACATCTTCCTGCTGGTAATTCATCTTGGACTTAGATAAAGTAGCAGGTGAGTATTTCATATCAGGTTGTGACATTGAAGCCAATAATGTCTTAATGCTACCACATCTCTAGGCTATGACCTGCCTAGGTTCTCCCTGGTTTACATTGATATGAATGCCACACCAGGGACTCTGCTCTAAGCAAATAGTAGACCTAGTAGACCACATCCTGTCTAGTCAATGCTTTCAGGTATCACTGTGGAAACATGCTGTAGAGTGGAAATATCTCAGTGGGACTGTCATTTCTGTCCTTTCCCAGAGGGGAAGTTACTTTCATAGTATAGGGGAACCTCTTCTGAGTGGCCCTTCAAAAGGCAATGTCAAGCTTCTCTAGAGCCCAAGTAGGCATTTTCAAGATTAGAATCTTCTGGTTCTACTAACTGGGGTTTATCCCCTGTGTTTTGATGGCAGAGGATCTCCCAGGTTATATAGGGCACCTGAAAAACTGGTTTTTGTGCAGTAGACCTGTCTTGCCAGGGTAAATGAGTTCTAAACTCTCCTCTAGGGAACAGGGTCTGTAATGTTAGCTGTGAACTCCTTTAACACTTAAAATTCTGGCAGGCTGGTGAGATGGCTCTGGTAATTGATTCCAGGATAAAGATAGGCATCATTATCATGTTGTATTTAAGTTACACTGAGCTTAGTGCAGCAGGGCCCTAGTTTAGGAAGCTGTTAAAGGAAAGGCCATCTTCATGGCCTTGGAGGTACCCAGCTGTTCCATAAAGGGGAATGCCATGGTCGAGTGGGTTAAGAGAGTAATGGGGTTCCATTTTCCAAATGCCTTGGGTGTCAACGGGGAGAGTCCTTAAGGCATGATCATTAAGTGGTAAGTTCTCTGCACCTTCAAAATAGGTGTTCACTACTTTGAAGGGAAGCTTCTCTCCACAAGCATTACAGGCTATGGTGCTTAATGAGTGGGTAGAATCCAGTGAGGAAAATGAAGCCTATTCCAGGAAGTTCATTAGAGGGCATTTGTCAGTATAGTTACTAATATCAAAGGCATAACAAGCTGAAAGGACAGGGTCAGTAAGATAACCTTTTTGGGGGGGGAGAGGTGAGGAGGCAGAGAAGAGAATCCCAAGCAGGCTCATACCCACTATGAGGCCTTAAGTGTGGCTCGATCTCACAACCCTGAGACCATGACCTGAACTGAAATCAGGAGTCAGATGCTTAACCAAGCCATCCAGGCATCCCGTTTGCAGGTATGATGGAATGCCCAAGACTATCTTGCCAATGCCTAAAATGCCACATGAGCAGTATATTAGCTAAAATGTTCTGTACAGCCTTATTGAAAATAATAGGGGAAACATCCAAAGAACAATAAAAATTAAGGTGAAAGCTACCCAGGACCAAACACTTCCAGGAAGCTACAGATTATCATTTTTTTTTTTTTTTCCTGACACAAGCATAGACATACTGGTAAAACAAAGACTATGCCAGGATACCTTTCTAAGTGCAGCAATGGGTTAATTCTACTTAAAGTATGTAGCTTGATCTAGTACTTCTCCCAAATATCCAGTGCTCAGCTTTGCCTTACAACACTTTCTTCACTGTTATTTAGTCTTAAATTAGATAAGAACATTTGGATAGGACCCTGAAACCACTAGCCAGACCTTTGGATTTTTTTCTCCCCACTCCTTGGGATCCTTGTGGGAAAAATAATGGCCTACTTTTCATACTACTTGAATAATTTCTGGTAACCATATTTACATGGAAAATTGAATCCTTATGAAATACTGGACATGTGAGCCTGCCTTTATTAGAAAAGATGACTCCTTGAATTGGAGCATACAAAATTGGAGTTATTTCTCTGAACATGCAGGCAGAATAAGTTGGACCCTGCTGCAAAGGTTTTGTTTGTTTGTTTGTTTGTTTGTTTTTTCCTCTAGGCTGATAGCTTTTGGGTTACTTGGCAAATTGTAGTAGCACATCCAATTGTGGTGTGTATTGCCTCTCAAAGAAAAAGAGCTCAACTTAACATTGCCCCTCTAAGAAGGCCATGCTAAAATGTTGAAATTAAGAATCTTAAAGTTCTTTTGTAAGGCTTGTGGCAGATAATTTAAGGGGGAATTCATAAAGTGTTTAAGTCCATTCACTTCAACATTTCATTTATTCAAGGTAAATTTACAGATAGGACTGAAAAAATCCATCTCTGGAAATGCAGTCAACATGTGTTCTTCCACTTTGCCCACTCTTTGGTTGATATTTAATGCTTTCAATTTATTCCCATAGTTGTTCCAAACAAATTATCAAGACAAATATAAGTGATTATATAGTAACTTATAGACTACCCTATGACTCTGCCATGCCAATTTTGAAGAAGTACCCTAGTCTGGATTTCTCTATAAGCATAATCTGAGATGAAGATTTAAGTGCTTTATTTGGGAGATGGCCACAGGAAACAAATGAAGGGGTAAGGAAAGAGACAGTAGATCCAGTGAAGCTACTAAAGGCATCCTAATGAGAATATAACAGTAATCGCTTCAGGTGACTGGGGACAAAAGAACCATGAAATAAATGGTTGGGGAAAGAAAGTATTTATCACCCAGTTACTGTTTCCTGTTGTTCATTGGTTGGTTGGCTTTGCCAGCAGACTTTCAATAAGTGGGTTGAGAAATCTCATGTGGTACTGGAGAAAACTCTTGGGTAGAGAATCAAAGATGGGAGTGTCTGAGACAGGAAGTTGATGGTAAGTGGTGGAACTATATTCTTCAGCTGCAGGTAAACTCAGAGATATGGGGTGAATGAAACATCAAAGCTGATGCCATCCCTTGGTTTGGAGTACATTCAGTTACCTATGTGTCAAGTTGGTTGGGGCCACCATCCCTAAAATGACAGTGTTGGTTGCAAGTTCTATCCATGCATTGGCAGTTGAGCTCAGGGTTGTAACTGACATTATTTCTATCAATCATTATAGATTTCTCTTACCCTTGGCCAACATTTCTGCTGGAATAGATTTCTATCCCTGTGGAAAAACTCAACACCTATATCTCTCTGAGACCTGAGCTACTGGTTACCTGGATTCTGTCAGGCAATAGTTGCAGCAACTTGTCCATTCTCACTATGTACCGAGACACCCTGTGATTGTCTTAAGTTCTAGACATGCTAATTTCTGTCACCATTTATTAGCAGCTGTCCAAACTCATGAGGGCTGGGACTTATGACCCCTGTCAATAAACCAAGCCCTTACATTCCCTCCTGATCTACTGGCTGGAGACCAAAATAACCAAAAGGAACCTAACTCTGGGTTTATTGGAACTGTCTTTTGTAAGCTCTCTCAATCCCTTACAGAGGACCACATACAATCTCATAGAGTCTTAAGCACCACTTCCTCCAGTGGATCACTGGGAGTGATGGTAAGAGGAGTTAACATGACTTCTACCACTTGGTCACAAATACATAGAACATATAGGCATGAGAACAAAGTACCATATAGTAGCCATTTGCTCATGTTGTAGAGGGCATTCAGGAGGACGGTGTCACAGATCCATCCAACTTGTTACTAAGTTGGCAACTTGAGCCTTTAGGAAGGCATTCCTACAAACTGTCTCTAAGACTAGCTTCTTGGTGCTGTGTATATTTATGGGTCAGTGAGTACTATGGTCATGTGTCATTGTCCTATCCTCTTCAACTGTAAAATGAGTCCTTGATTCAAGGTGATGGTGCTCAACTTCACTGGTTAGTGCTGCCTCTACCATGGCTACTGTCACTGATGAGACATACATATAGAGTTTTGTGCCTATTTCCTTGAGCACTTCTTATCCAGACTTCTTGATCTTAAAGTTATAATATTCCTTCAGAAATGTGATCAACTCCTCTTCCTCCCCATCTTCAAGGTGCACAAATTTGAGTTGAATGTAGATGCAGGGCAACTAGACTGCCTGTTTCTGCCTAATCTCTGGATCTGTTTGAGTCCAATCAAGTATGTACCACTTACCTCTTCCAGCACTGTTTCTCTGTCATATGACAATAGTTCAGGATTGTGGCCCACAGTCTGAACCTGCAGCAGAACCCTTTCTTACTTAAGGTCCTATGTAAGATTGGGAGTTTCATCAGTCAGGTTTATGCCAGAGAAGCAGAACCAGTAAAATATGTGTATACATACATATACATAGTATAAAAACCATTATATAGATACACAACTGGGAAGATCTTGCTAAACAAATCTGAAAATAGAGCAGGCAGTCAAGATGAAAAGATCATCTTTTGATGATCTGGACTGGCTAAATCTAAATGGTTTATACCAAACCTACTGTCCATAGGCATTCAGGAAATGAAAAATCATAATCAGGATGAAATCTGAACACAGATGAAACTATTAGAATTTCTTCTCTCTTCAGAAAACCACAGCCTTGATCTCAAGGTAATGCAACTGCTCTCAGGCTTATGAGATTGTCTAAGGTAATTTCACTTTCTTAAAGCCTGACTCCAGTTGACTTAAATTAAATCTGTAAAATACCTTGTTACCACCACTTAGTATCTGAAAGGGGTCTGTAGTCTACTCATGTCAATACACCAAAAAAGTTGTCACAGCTGATAAATGAATTGGAGTAGTATTTCTAAAGAAAAACATAACCTTAAATGTGGTTATTAGATTTGCAAAGGAATCCACTTTGAATATTGAAGAGCTTTTGTGAAGACTTAATATTCATTTAAAGCTGAAGAGGTTTCATTGTCCAAATTTTTTTTTTAAGATTTTATTTCTTTATTTAACAGAGAGAGCAGAGAGCACGATGTGGGGCTTGATCCCAGGACCCTGAGACCATGACCTGAGTGGAAGGCAGAGGCTTAACCCATTGAGCCACCCAGGCACCCTTCATTGTCCAAAATTTAATGAAGAGCCTGCTAAAGCAAGGTTTGTAAACTTTTCAAGTCTGCAAATAGCACACCATCGGTACTAATATAAACATGGAAACATACAACTTAAAATCTTCATTACCCTCTTACATGAACCAGTATTATGCAAATAACTTCTGAATTGACATTTTTCTGATGAATGAGTCGCCTTTTCAACTATCTACACTATGCAAATGAGAGCTCTATGTGGCACTGTGAGACTCCTTCTGGGTTAGTGTGGGGTGGGAGTAAGGGAGATGTCCCCTGAGGGCAGCACTCTGGCTTATTAACTCCTTGCTCATGAAAGGTGGTCATGATGTTGGTGATGGCTGTAATTATGAAGCTTCTCATTGCAGAGTGAGCATCAATTTGGTATTGTTGGGAAGTAGAGAGACAGTAGAGCTAGTCACTCCTTAGCAGAAAAGTCAGGCCAAAATAGGCCTCAAAAATAGGCCTCTCCCTGCTTGCCAGTTTCTTGGTATGAATCATTAAGTCCTAATAGAAATAAGATGTGGGTCACCTTTCACTGCCACAGTGAATTACCAAAAAAGTGGCTTAAAATAAATATCTTAAAGAGACTAGCTCAGATAGTCTCTTCAATAAATCATGCTGGGAAAATTGGACAACCACATGCAGAAGAAAACTGGACCATTCTTACACCATACATACCAGGTGGTGGGTATTATAGAGGGCACGGATTGCATGGAGCACTGGGTGTGGTGAAAAAATAATGATACTGTTATGCTGAAAATAAATGAAAAGAATATATTAAAATATATATATATATATAAATAAGTAAAACCATCTGTCTTTCTTTGTAAAGATGTAAAGAGCTCTGGTGGGGTTATTCAGGCAGTCTTGGTGAGGAGGGAGGAAGTAGCAGGAAATCACCTTGCTTTCTATGATAGGCCTTCTGACAGCTCTGGAGTCCATGGCATGGATTTTATACTTGGATGCATGAATCTTAGGGAATATGTTATATGGAAATATAGCTGTGCTGGTGACTGTCCTTTCTGGGTCAGATGTCTGGGATCAGTTGAAGCAAAATATGGTGGACAGCATTAATAGCTTAACCTATTCTTCTATCTAGAGCTTTATGGGCAGACATAAAGCTGATTTTAGAGTGGAAGAGGAGGGGTATTTTATGCCTCATGCTGTTCTAGTCTCCAGCATACCAGAGTCCACTACCACTGATTTCTAGGTAGTTGTGGCATTTGTGGTTCCTTTGCCTTGAAGAAATAGTTAATAAACAATAACAGCAGGGATATATGTGCCCTAGAAAAACAGTTGAATCCTACCACTTTCAGCCTGGGCCTTTCAAATTAGGTTCAGAATTCCTATGGCTAACCAATTTCCTGTTTGTGTGTGTGTGTGTCTGCCCTCAACAAACTGAAAACTATATTGCTAAGTATAGATTTTAAGAAGAGCTGAGAAAGTGAGAATTACTGAGACATAACCATAAGTCTACTGGAGGGCTTCTGGGAAAGATATTTGATTTGAATTTTAATCAACTAAGAAATAGGAATGAAGACCTTTTCTGTATTTGTGTCTGCAAAGTCTGTGTGCTAGCCGGAGCTCATTACATTTTATGCCTGAATTAAAAGTAGGCTGGCAAGTCACCATTTTAAAGACGATAGAGTTGATGGGAAAATCCTGGGTCCGTGAAGACACCACTGAGCTACAGAACTCTCTTTGAGATCTTAAAGCCAAACTGGTATTCTGTGTAAAACCAAACGTGTAACTTAACTGAAAACTTTGTGGATGAAATAATGTCCATCTTAAACTTTCCCTTCTACCAAAAAAGCTTCTGTAAAGTCCAGAAGGAGAAAGAGGAACAAGGTCAAGTCCTCTGTTTTGATGCCATAACACAGCTTTTGTAATGGCTAAGACTAGTCACTTACACACAAGAGGCAAAAAACAGGCACAAAAGCTCAGCCTGCCTAAATCTATCCTATGCTAAGGTGGACAAAAATGTTACAGCCCTTCTCTACCTAAAATGACATCATCTCTTTACCACTAGTTAAATGTCAGTAATTTGAATCACCGTAGGGTTAAGACTATTTTGAAGTAAAATCAGGTAATCAAGATCTCATTTCTACTTAGGGTTCTATAAAAATGTAGACCTTGAGAAATGAATCTTGGAGGCAGTAATTTGTTGAGGTGTTTATGAGGAAACAGTGAGTTAGAGAAGTGAGGCAGGGATAGGAGGTATACCTGTGACTACACTAGTGAGTAGGTAACCACTGTGGTAATTCGGGCTAGTTCTGATCAGAACCTTCTGGTGGGATAGTTCTGAGGAACAACATTTTGAAGACTGCCAAAGGGTAGGATGCCCAATCTTCCTCCCTGGCTGAGGGTTCTTCTTGGGGGACTGCATCCTAGCACTCTTGGAAAACAGGGTCTTATGGCAGAGGAACTTGTGCAGAGAGACACAGGAAGCCACTGGCCTGTGGAACTGTTGACAGGCATCTTTGGGTAACCTGCATAAATCAGCAAGAACAGTTAGATTACTACTCAGTTTACCTCTTAAACATTTGGATCCAATTTCGCCCCATATTAAACTTACTTGACTTGTTACCAGGGAAATGTAAGTGTGATAATCTATTTTACCACAGTGTAACTTATCCTTAAACTCTAATACCTAGACATTCTTTACCTGTTCTGGATTCCCCTCTGCTTCTACCAGTAATTTGGATCAGGATGCTTAACCAGTAGGTTTCCCAGAATGAGAGTTCTAGATACCTGGTCACTTTTTTCTTATGAGGTCATCACTGCTATAGTAACTATACTTTGTCCCAACCATAGTGGTATTAAGGCACCTGATTTCAGAAACCTATCTGTAATCCCCCTCCCCCCATGTCATAGAAGTCTATTTTTTCATGATCCATGGGGTCATTGACACCTGGCCTATCTGTAACTCTTCTCTTGGCCTATTGACCTATGGCCATGAGGTGCCTAGTATGACCAATTGTTAGTTTATGTCCTCTGTAAGGCATTATATATGGTGGAAGACTTTCTTTCCTGGGTTCAGAAACTCTAATCTGCAGGCTTCAGTTTGTAGGGAAATGAGGTATCCAACTACAAGTGGATCACAGGAGCCATATTCCTTCTTCCCATTGGTTATAGGTATTGTAGCTCCTAGGGACCAAATACTACATGGCTATATCTTCAACTCAGAGTGTAACTTGATGGGTAGGATTTGGGGGATATATATCTAAGGATTTATTTGAATCTAGTGGAAACATAGCCAATTACTTTGAGACACAAAAGCAGTAAGATACTGGATAATGAGCATTTAACATAGGAAAGCTAGTAGTGAAGATTTCTGAGTTCATGTGGTTCGAGTCCAGTCACACCTGAGGCTGTTTCTCAGAATCCCAGGCTAGATAAGCTAATCTGAGGCGCGTTTGTCTGTACCATCTTGCCAGGTCATAGCTATGTTCTTGAGGCCTTTTGCCTTCAGGAATTGGTTCTATAGGAAATCACCGGGATGAGCATATTTATGGTTTGCAGAGCCCAGGGTATATAGATCCAGAAGGCTGAGGATCTGATGTTTGTCGAGGTATTCAGGGTGTGACCCCATTTGTTACTAGTAAGAGGATGCAGTTGATACCCAAATAGCAATTTGGATGATTTTGGTGCCTTCATTAATTCTGTCTAGTCCCAGAGAATGTGGTTTCATGTCTTAAGGCCACATCCTCATGGTCAAAATAGCCCAGTAGAGGTTTGCTCAGATGCTGACTGAGGAGGTAGTTGGCAGCATCATTGGTGTGGATGGAACTTACTGTGAAGTACATTGAGGTTTGTGGTGAGAAGCAGGTGCTGACTATGAAAGATTTAGGTGGCTTACAAGCTGGTCAGGAGCATAGAGTGCATGGGGTCTGCTTCTTAAAGCCTAGCTTAACATGAGAATTTGAGTGAGGATGCACAACCAAGTAAAACTCCATAGGATAGTAGGGAGGTAGGATGGGCAAGAGGAGGCTAAGCAAAGGTGTGATTCCATGTAAAGTCCTAATAGATAAACAGGTTGATATGGCAGAGGACCTCTGACAATACTATAGGTCCTATCTTAGCTGTTCTAATCAAGGGAAAAAACAAAAGTATTCCTGCCATCTCATTCATCTCTCTTGGACTAAATCTTGTCCGAGACAAGTTTCAGGCTCTTGGGCCCTCTTTAGATGGCTGCTTTCCCTGCACCCTCCAACAAAGATGTAAGTCCTGGCTGTTGACAGTCGAATCACTTGGAACTATAATGCCTACAATTAGGAGATGCCCTGGGGAGGTGTGGGCTGACTGCTGACAGCCTCCGATAGAGGGTTTTCTTGGAGCTAGAAAGAGAACCTTTCCTGGAGCTAGAAAGAAAACCCTTAGAAAAGTTTGTTGATTTCAAACACTTCTGAATCAAGTAGATCACCAAAACCAGCAGTGCTATGAGTTGGCTCCCCACAAAAGAACATGAGGTTCATGTAAGCAATAAGGAACTGTTCTAAGGAGAACTCCATGAAGGAGTAGGAAGACAGAATAGAGGGGTTGGTAGGTAAACCAAGGAAGAATGATCTCTGGCAAAACCATTCATATGCGTCACACAGGGGAGCACTAGACTACAAATTAGACTGTTAGTTGGACTGTAAGTATCATATCTGACAGTCATGAAGTTAAACATCTTTATTCGGTAGAGGTAAGGAAGTATAAACCCAATGCACATCTGGATCTTTGTGTGTAAAGACAAAACAGGTCCAATAACCCAAGGATGGTATTCTAGAACAAAGGCAGGAGCTGGCTCTGGAAGTCACATGACAGCCAGAGTTGAGGAGAGAGAGAAATGGTAAAAAGGGCCTTGAGGGGATATAAGCCTGGCCTCAACATGGTTCATTAATGCTTGTGGGGTTAGAGGAGGGAGAGGACAAAGCCTAGATGGAAAGTAAGGCCTAAAGATCTTGTGTTTATTCCTTCACATACTTTTCTATATACTATCCCAGAGATGTGACCCCTCATTCTGTGTATGCTTGCCTTTGGGCTTAATTATAAAAGAAAACTCAAAATAGCTTTGTGAAATCATTTTCTCCATTCTTAAATTGAATTCAGCATCTTCTGGAATGCTCCAAAGTTTAAACCAATGGCAGGGTAAGAAATTGCCAGAGGGAGACCCCTGTCAGGAGGCCACCTGAAGGCTGAGATATGTCATTATGGAGAAGTAGGCAATGGACGAATATAGAAACATGGCTTCTTATTTTTTGTTTGGTTTGGTTTGGGTTTTTTTGGGGGGGATTCTTTTCTTTACTGTATACTGTATATCTTAGCATTGCTTCCTTGCAGGGACAAGAGTTTCCATATTGGCATCTCACCAGTTATTTTGGTTGTTGTGGAGGTTATTATCTAGTAGACTGTTGGAGCAGTATTCTGAGTCCTATTAACAATATCTTGTGGACTCATGAAAGTTCTTTGTTTTAGAAAACCTTTGGGTCATATTTTCTTTTCTTGATGATACTTTTACAGTGTCTCTGCTGTTGAAGTTATAAATGACTTTGCCTTTTTGCCAAAATGCCCAGAAAATTTTGTTCTACTTTGAAGTTTAATTTGCCCATGCACTGGCCATTATGAATAGATTTTTTTCTGGGAATGTTGATGGTAATGGGCAGGATGAAGAGGACTCTGGTTCCTCTATGTGGGGAACGACCATGCAAGGGATTGATTAAAAAACAACAACAACAACAACAACAGGTGAGTACAATGGACATGATATTAAAAACATAATTTTTCTTTTTTGTATTTTGGTATATAGTAACTTTTTAAGTGGTAGACACGGTGTTCCAGGTAAAAGAAACATCCAGGTAAATAGGACTTTGGTAATGTGTATATGAAATATGGGGTAAGTCCTACATAGTCACAAGGTTAGGTCTCAGGCTTTCCATGAGCCTATGAATTGTGACGATGAAATTCACAGGTGTGTTTTCCTCCTCTTGTTAGTGGGATAAACGGCTGAATTTGGGTATTTTCCTTCTAGATAAGGCTCTGATAATACCTTAGCAGGGTAGGCTCTAGTGTACTGGTTTCCCTTGAGGGCAGACCTTAATAACAGAGCCCTCTGGCCCATTTTAAATGATTCTTTTCTGCCCCTGCCAGGAGCAGAAGGGACTTTGTCCCCTATTCTCATTGTAGAACTTAGATCTACCTCCAGGAGCTCTTCTATCTTAAGGTGGGCACAGTCCCTATGAATGAGGGCCATGAAGTTTTTAAGTCTAAGACTTGGCTGCTTTTAACTTCCAGAAACTGATAAAATACAGTTTAGGTTCTCTTCCCTCTTGCTGGCTCCCTCTGAAGTTTCCAAAAGAAGTCTGTTCTTATAAGCCAGAACTCTCTGCATTCACTTATCTGTCTCTTCAGTCTAGGGGGCAGTGGTTTGCCCTGTATTTCCTCCCCTTATACATCTAAGCAGAGTTGACTTTTTCTTCTTTGAGATTTCTACTTGTTAGGACAAAGTGACTTCCAAGCCCATACATGTGAAACTAGAAAGGGGGAAGTCTCTTCAACCATATTTGAATACCACCTGCTCGCCCACTATAACCAAAACAGTCCGAGATCTGGGTCCTTGCAGGAAATGAAACCTGGCACAGAAGAAATGTAATGAAAGATGATGGTTACACTTCCTTTAAACATTTCCTTTTATCTATCATGTAGATACTTTTTATCTCTCTGTAATTTAAAAATTATATTTCCTTTTGTCTATCAAAAGCTAATCTGGGCACAGCAGTGTCTGCTTTGACCTAGGAATAAATATTCCCTCCGGTGAGGGTACTAATAGGAGCAGTGTTGGTGGGAAAAGAAAAGGAGTTCAGCTTTGAAGGGACATCTATATTGTGGGTAAAATTTGTGACTGTTACATAAAGTAAGGTGGCTCCTTCTCCAAAGTAGGTGAGAGAAACTTGGACATCATCCTAATATGACAGGGTGGGCATGGGACATGATTCTGCTCAGTGGTCAGGGAGAAGTTCTCCTTCCCTATTCCTGGTGCTAGCAGGATCTGAAGCTGTGCAACTCTAGATTCTGACCTCAGTGTGTTCTGAGAAGATTTCTTGGTCCCAGTGAGGGGTGGGAGAATGAAGGCGTCCCTGGGTATGAGCTGTATGTTTGACATTTCCTTTATTTCTGTCTGAGCTACTGCTGCTTACCAGCAATTGTGTGTAATAGTGGCCATTGTTTCCACTACTGGGATCCTCTTGGTTTGGATATGGTTAGAGCAGGGCACGAAATGTAATCATTAGCATCTCCATTTATCCCATATCTCAACTCTTTCTGGGGTTATTCCTATAATCCAGAAGTTTCTTTATCCCAACATCTGAGTTACTGGGCGAGGCTGGCATGGGTTGTATTTGGCATAAGGCAGAGACTTGGTGAGAATTTAGGACTGCAAGTCTCTATCAGAGCTAGGCACTTGAAGCTATAGTTTTGGGGACATATATGGTATATACTGACTGCTAGGATTTTGAGCCAAGGTTGGGGTGAAACTGGTGATTCCTTGTGTAGAATTCTGGGAGAAGCAAGTGCCAAGACCGAATTGGATGTATAAGAACTTGCTAAAGATAACACTGAAGGGAGGGGGAAAGGAGCCCGAGGAGGCAGGACAGAACCTTCATAATGCAAGTAGGGAAGGAAGGAAGGAAGGTAGGTAGGTATAAGGCCTCAGACTTAAATGAAGTCACAGAAGAGGTTTGAGTAGACTGGCAGGAGATATTTTGCTCAAAGCCTATTTGAAAGAAGGCCTGTGTCTTGGAAGAAATGGTTTTGCCTTAGACTCCTTATCATGGGGCATGGGCTGGGCAATTATTCTGACCACCACAGAACATAAGTGGGTTCTTGATTATTTCTGTTATGGGAGCTCTTTGGTGTGGACACAGATTTACAGATAATGAAGCAGAGTACAAAATTAAAGCCTAGAAAGTGGGTAGGAGATCTGAGTCCTCCAAAGATGGCTTAAAATGCACTTATCTTGGATGCAAATTAAGAATCCGTAGTAAGCTCTAGATCCCAGGGGGGTTCTTGATCTCAGGTACACTTGGAATTGGTAAATTTTACCAGTTACCTCTGTGCATGGATTTAATGTGTCATGGGTTTCAACTAAAATCTTTGAAAAGTGGTCAAGTGGTGCTTGGTGTACCCAATTTTGGTATCAACATGGATGGGACTGGAGGAGATTATGCTGAGTGAAATAAATCAAGCAGGAAGAGTCAATTATCATATGGTTTCACTTACTTGTGGAGCATAAGGAATAACATGGAGGACATTGGATAAAGGAGAGAAGGGAGTTGGGGGAACTTGCAGGTGGAGATGAACAATGAGAGATTGTGGACTCTGAGAAACAAACTGAGGGTTTGGGGGTGGGGGATGGGAGGTTGGGAGAACTTTGTGGTGAGTATTAAGGAGGGCACGTATTGCATGGAGCACTGGGTGTGATACATAAACAATGAATCTTGAAGCACTGAAAAAATAAAATTAAATTAAAAAAACTATTTGAATACACTATGGAGTATTATGCCTCCATCAGAAAGGATGAATACCCAGCTTTTGTAGCAACATGGACGGGACTGGAAGAGATTATGCTGAGTGAAGTAAGTCAAGCAGAGAGAGTCAATTATCATATGGTTTCACTTATTTGTGGAGCATAACAAATATCACGGAGGACAAGGGGTGTTAGAGAGGAGAAGGGAGTTGGGGTAAATTGGAAGGGGAGGTGAATCATGAGAGACTATGGACTCTGAAAAACAATCTGAGGGTTTTGAAGGGGCGAGGGGGTGAGAGGTTGGGGGAACCAGGTGGTGGGTATTATAGAGGGCACGGATTGCATGGAGCACTGGGTGTGGTGAAAAAATAATGAATACTGTTTTTCTGAAAATAAATTAATTTAATTAAAAAAAACTATTTGAAGGAAAAAAATGGAATAGAAATGTGATACAATCATTATTTGGCCTTGGCTATACTGCAAAATCTGTTACTTGGTAGTTCTTTTGGGTGGGGATGGTCTCAAGTGGGAGAGTACATATAATAACTATTAGAGTATACCCACAGTTTCGTATTGATTAAGTCTATCACCCCCATCCAAAATCATCTCAAATAGTTTATAAAGCTAAACATTATGTGTTTGAGTAAGTAACATCAGATGGAAAGCTATCACTTTTTTGTCTCATTGCTTTTTATTAGAAAGGTCAACTTGACAGATTTCAAGGAGTAATAACTGATGTCAAAGCTAGACCTGGGGCTTTTCAGAGGAACAACTCTTCAGCAGAAGTTATGAACTCAAAGCTAGTCATCCTACTCTGGGCTTAAATCTTACCAAAAAGACTTAATAGATTATTCAGTATTTATTCCCACATTTTAAGACAAACATACACCTGACTTTCTTCTAAGGAATCATTTCT